>NW_021703783.1:892895-894538 GCF_005190385.1 Monodon monoceros
TGCCATCCCCCCTCCGCCTGCCATCCCCCCTCCGCCTGCCATCCCCCTTCCACCTGCCATCCCCCCTCTGCCTGCCATCCCCCCTCCGCCTGCCATCCCCCGCCACCAGCTCTGCTTCTCTACTCCAACTGTCTCTAATCTCATCTCGATTTGATCTGCAAGACAAGACGGTAGTTCAGCTGTGAGCATGTCATGGTGTCGTGGGGGGGTCTGGGGGGTTGGGGCTTTGTTGGCGAGACCCCAGTTAGCCTAGGGTGGGAGGATAAATATGAGGCTGGTACACACAGAGAGAGCTGGGGATACGGGAGTCAAGGGCTTCTAGAGACATCTGGCGCTGCTTTTGTGGCCAGGAGCCAGCCGGCATACGTTCAGGGGTGGGGGTTCTCATTATCCTTCTAGCCCCTCTTCCAACCAGGAGAAACGCACATCCCGGGAACTGAGGTGTGGCCCCGCGGACGTGGAGGGGTTGGGAGGTGCTGACGGTCAGAGCCGCCAGGGGTGGCTGCAGGGAAGGAATTTTAGGGTCAAAGTAAAATCTGTTGTAAACTGCTAGCTCTCTAAGGTTGAATGAAGTGCTTTCTTGGGAGGGAGACGCAAGGTCCAAGTAAGCACGTGTCAACTGGGAGACACACAGCGGAGGGTCGGTGCCACAGATTTGAGGGCAAATGAAGGAAATACCGATGGTCAAAAGCAATTCTTAAGCCCAGTTTCCTTTTCGGTCCGGCACGAATGGAGGAACGGAATTGGGTTTGAGGAAGAGAAGAGCTGGGAAGGGGAAGGTGGGGGTTGTGAGGAAGGTGGAGGCAAGGACAGAAAAGGGCGGGGCGCAAGTGAAGGTCACCCCAAAGATGCGAGGGCGGAGGGTGGAAAGGCAGCCCCCCCCCCACCAGGGGCTTACATCTGTTTCTCCAAAGGAAAATTCCACCCAGAAGGGGAAGGAGATTCTAGCCAGAAAGGAGAACCTTTGTGGTCATAGGCACTCAGTTGAAATGCCCTTCTGAGCACCCCTTGAGGGGTCTTTGGCCCCAAGGGGACTGGAGGAGAGGGGCAGAGCAGGCGTTGTGGGTGCTGAGCTGTGGTGACCGGCCTGTGCTGTCAGTCATGCTGCGGAGTGGCTGAGGCCTCAGGGGCTGCTCACTGCTCACCTGCAGCCCGATGGCTCCTCAGGGGCTGTTACCTGCCAGAGCTCACGCTACACGGGACTGATTACAAAATCGCCAGGGCTGTCTTATCTTCCTTGGGAGGGACAGTCATTCAGACAGATAACCAACAACGGAACTCATGAAAAATAAATGAACAAAATCCGCTTGCCAGGAGCACTCACAAAATCCCATATGTGGGGGCAGAGGGGAGAGACAGAGACAGAGACAGGGACACAGAGAGAGACACACACACGTGGACGGACACGGTGAGCCTGAAGGATGGAGAAGAAAAAGAGAGAGAGAGAGACAGGGACAGAGACAGAGATAGGGATACAGAGAGAGACACACGCACGTGGATGGACACAGTGAGCCTGAAGGACGGAGAAGAAAAAGAGAGAGACAGAGACAGAGACAGGGACACAGAGAGAGACACACACACACGTGGACGGACACAGTGAGCCTGAAGGATGGAGAAGAAAAAGAGACAGAGACAGAGACAGA
>NW_021703783.1:894548-919476 GCF_005190385.1 Monodon monoceros
CACATGGACGGACACGGTGAGCCTGAAGGATGGAGAAGAAAAAGAGAGAGAGACAGACTCAAGGAAACAAACCAGCGAGAGCAGCCGGCTCTCAGGAAGCAGCGTTAGACAGTGAGTGCTTTTGGGGGCACCTGTCAGTGTTTTGGGGCCTGCTGAAATTAGCTCCCTCACTTCCCCCACGAGCTCAGGGAATATTCGAGGTCCCTCTGCTTTAGACGCTCTCTGGCAAACACCTCGGCAGCTGGCTCAGCTGGGGACAAGTGACACCCGCTGCCTGGATGGATGGCCGTCTGGCTGAACCAGGGCTGTGTCCTGACAGCATCCTTCAGTCCAGTCCTCCGATTTAGGGGAAAGGAGAGGGTTGTATGAGGACAGAAGAGGTGAGAATGAGGGAGGAAAGGAAAGAAAATTAGAGGACGGGAGGTGGAGGGGTCTCGGTCAGAAGGCGGAGGACATGAGGGGCCCCGTTGGGTCCCGGCTGTCGCGACACCGGACAGCCTAACTCAGCCGGGAGAAAACCATTAGAAACGGGTTCCAGGGGCCTTTCGCGTCAGGCCTGCAGGACCCTCCTCCAGGCCACTGCTTCGGGACAGCCTGCGCCCGGCAGCCTGCGGTCCAGTACGCGGGCCTCGCTCTGCAGGCAGAGCCCGGGCTCTGCAAATGGCTCCCCGCGCCCTGCTGGACTGCGGCTGGTCGGGGGGCCCCAGCTCACTGCTGGGCGAGCGGGGCTCTGCTCAACCTCTCAGGGCCAACTTCCTTTCCAAGCAGAGGAGAAGCTACCCTTTAGGACGACTGGGGGCCGGGCCCATCCTCACTCACACCCACGCTCCAGATGCCACCTCTAGGTCGAGTCTTACCTTCATCCCTTTAAAGGCAGAGTTTCTTTTGGGGGCGGGCGGTACCGAGTCAGTACTGCCCTCGTGTGAACAAGGCACCTTGGTGGCTTCATTTGTTGGGGGCGCGGGAGTGGAGGTGGGGCTGAGAAGGGGAGGGACTGGAGCAGCGGGGGAGGGACCAGCAGAGGGAAACAGGTGGGGGGGATGGGGGCACAGGAAGGTGGCAAGGGTCACAGCTGCTCCACCTGGCTTGGCCTAACACCACCCGTGTTGACTTAACCGAGGCCCCGACGTGCGTCCCAGATGCTCCAGGCTGAGGCACGTCCCAGCCGTCCCACCTGCCCCCTCGCCCCCACCCCTTCTCCCCTCCGCCCGCTCTCTCCTCCGTCCAGAGGGCAGGGAAGGGGCTGCCCCACACTTCCTGCGCTCTTGTCCTCCAAGCCCCATGACCCAGGGCCCAGGCATCCGAGCATCCCCTGGAGTCCTCAGGCCCGGAGAAGTTCGGCTGAGCCGCGCTGCCTGGGGTCCCGAGGCTGGGAGTGCCCTGCGCGGGGCCTGTGAGTGCAGGGTCACTGCCAGCCTGCCCGTGGTTTGGCCGAAGGGCTCATGGAAGTGCAAGAGTCAGTTCTCCCACAGGGATGGACTCGAATCCCGCTCTCGCCACCTGTTAGCTGCACGGCCTTGGCAAACCCTGAGCAAGCTCGGCCCCTCCCAGGGATGTGACGTGTGGTGGCCCTGGCCTGGCGCCCCCCCGAGGGCAGCACGCTGCCCCCCACCCCTGCCGAGCTCCTCACGAGACCCCAGCCGCGACCGCGTCACTTCACCCCGCCGTCCTGCTCGGCCGCTCTGCAGCCCTGCGCTAGTTCTCTGTCTGTGTCCACGCAAGTCCCCGTCCACTGAACCTGCCCGGAGGCCCTCGGCCGCGTCCTGTTCCCACCTGAGTGTCCCTGGGGCCTTCTCTCTGGAGAGTTTCTAGGTGATAATTTAGACGCCACGGCTCTCGGGTGGTCCACACGTGGGCCTGCCAGGCGGCGAGGGCGTCACTGTCAGAAGGCGTCCAGTGCAGAGCCGGTGGGGGGCACTCTGGCCCACCTCAGGCCCCCGCCGCTGCATTCAAGGACGGCCAGCCCCAAGGCGGGTCACTGCTGTCAGTCCCGTGGCCGCCTCGTCCGCGACTGGGGACACGTGTGTCCGTGATGAGGGCTCCGGGCGTCCCAGCACTCCCTGTCGTGCAGGGGTGGGGAGGGGTAACTGGGGGCTGCCAGGGGCCACTTCTGACACCCCAGGAGCTTCCACTGACATCACAGGGTTACGTCACTAGGTTTTCCTTCTGGAAAACAGAATTTCCAACTCAAGGGATAAAGGAGGAGCAGGGAGCTTCCTAGGGGACATGATGCTGACTGCACAGACGAAGGAGAAGGTAGCGCGTCCAGAGGGGATGGGGTGGCCGGGCCGTGGCCACGGACGCAGGATCCAGCGTGACTGCGGAGCCCCGGGTCTCCCCCGGCCACCTCGGAGGGTCCAAGGGCATCTCCCAGAGTGAGCCGGAGGTCAAGGTGGCCCCGAGCACGGAGGCCCCAGCTCAGCCCCCCATTTCTCCTCTTCCCTCAGCTGTTCACCTGTCCCGGCCTGGAATACCGTCGCTGTGCTGCTGATTCCATGTCTGACCGCAGACCGGGCGTCTGTTGTCCACCTGACATCACCGCTGGGCAGTCGAGTACACAGCCCCCCACCCCCCCTGAGCCTCGTCCTCTTCGTGCAAACGGGCCTCGCCTCCCACCCTCCTGCCGACGCCGGCTCCATCCTCTCCGGCTTGGCCGGGACCCCACGGCTCCCTGGGAGCCCTCCTCCTCTGGCGCCCACATCCAGGCCGTCAGGAGAGGCCGTGGGTCCTGCTCGCAGAGCACACTGAGAATCTGACCGTTTTCACCACGTCTGCTGCAACTCCGTCCCCTCCCACCTGGATGGCTGCGTCCACCTTCCAAATGGTGGAGGGCTTTGCCCTTGACTCCCGCGGGGGGTCCCCGGACCATGGACACCTCTTCTCAAAGGTACCCGAGTCTCCGCCTCCCACTCAGGCGAAGGCCCAAAGCTGCTCTCCTCCCTGACCACCGCACCCTGCGTGTCCTGCCCGAAAGCTCCTCTCCCGGGATCCGCAAAGGCATCGCCTCACTTCCCTCAGGTCTTCGCTTTCTTCAAATTCCCCTCCTCAGTACAGCTCGTCTTACAGAGAACGGCACCAGCCTCCACGGCTCCCTGCTCCTCCGACCCCCTCCCTTGGCACTTCTCGGCTCTCCACGTACTGCACCATTTCCTTATTTTCTGTGTCCGATCATCTCCCAGCCTTAGGACACCAGCTCCCAAGGACGGGCTTTTGTTTGGTCCATAATGGATCCCAGGTGCCCGGCACCAGAAGGGGAGGCTCCAGCCACGGTGGAAGGAAGGGACAATTGTTACTGGGGTCGCTGGGGAATCCACTTCCCAAGGCAGGGCACCAGAGCCTAGCAGAGGCAGGAAGACGGAGCTGTTTGTGGGGAGATGACTCTGAACGTGGGGAATATTTGGAGGGCGGCTGGGTTGCACACAGCAGTTGGGGAGGGAAACAAGAGCTGGTCTCTGTAGGTTAATTGTCAAAGATGACGAGTTACAGGTGGAGAGCCTCAGGGATCCCTCTGACACTGGAATGGAACGTTTGTCTGCAAAAGGAGGTCTTGTGACAACAGTAAGACTAGAAAATTCGGGGAGGCCTGGAGCTGAACTCTTGGCCCAGTGAGCGTCCAGACCCATAACCTGCCTATGGCCGGAAGGCAGAACCATACGGTGGAGGGTCCTGCCTCTGAGAAGAAGCGTTGTTGTCCCTATAACTTGTCCCACAATCCTGGCTACCGTCGGGGTGCAGGGCCATGTCCGTGCTTGTGGGACAGGCCCATCTTGGCTTGAGTCGTGGGCAGTGGTCAGTGAGCTTGCTTTGATCCGGCTGGACCCATTGACCAAGAGTTCGAGTGTATCCGGGAACGAGGGCTGTGACATCTGTGCTTGGCTCGTGTGTCAGCAGGGGGGTTGGAAAGATCGTCCTTTGCTTGGGTGCCACGGTCTCTCCCCTTTAACAGTGCTGTACAGTTTTTTAATTTTTATTTATTTATTTTTTTGTCTGCATTGGGTCTTCTTGCTGCACGCGGGCTTTCTCTAATTGCGGAGAGCGGGAGCTACTCTTTGTTGCTGTGCGTGGGCTTCTCATTGCAGTCGCTTCTCTTGTTGTGGAGCATGGGCTCTAGGTGCACGGGCTTCAGTAGTTGTGGCACACGGGCTCAGTAGTTGTGGCACGCGGGCTCAGTAGTTGTGGCGCACGGGCTTAGTTGCTCCGTGGCATGTGGGATCTTCCCGGACCAGGGCTCGAACCCGTGTCCCCTGCATCGGCAGGCGGATTCTCAACCACTGCGCCACCAGGGAAGTCCCAACAGTGCCGTACAGTTTACGGCCGGTTTTTAAATGGATGCTCTTAGTTGAGCTTCAAAACCCAGCCCCGTAAATCGTCATGTTCCTCGGATCGGTGGGGGCTGGGGGGGAGGGAGAAGCAGGACTCAAGCACTTGATCTGACCCTGGTCCAGCCTTCTCCTCCAGCCCCTGCCTGGGATGATGACGCAGGTGTCCTTTCTGGATGTGTGGGAGGGGGTGGGAAACAGTCGGGGCCGAGTGGTGGGTCTCTGGACACCTCCTCTGCTCTGCATCACACACGCTGTCCCCGTTTTTATCTCCAGACAACCCTTCGTGTGACTTTTCACAAACTCCTCAATCTGGAGAGTGAAGAGCATCTCCATGTGGGCGAAGGATACTGGGAGGAATTGGAGGGGCTTCCCAACTGGAAGCGGGGACGGGCCGATAACTTCTCGTTTAGAAAATAAAAAACCTCCTGTGGTTATTTAAAGATACAGACTATGGAACGTAAGGGCTGAACAAATCCTGGCCGGCAGGAGTCTGCGAGAAGAGGCTGTGAGATGTACGTGTTCATCAGAAGGCATCATGGACTGAACAGACAAGAATGCTGGTCCCCCGCCCCGGGAGGCCTGGGCTCCAGCCGAGGGGCAGCAAAGGCACTGGCATGCTCCATCCTCACCTGTGCATCGGCAAACGGGGATGGTCATTCGCGTCTGTCAAGCTCAGGCTCACCGCACACAAGCTGGGCGCCGAGGCGAATTGTAAATGGAAACTGTTGTACAAATGGAGGGTCTGTATGTGACTCCACGTGCCGTTCCTGGGGTCTTGCACCACCCCCAATTCCAACAGTCACTTTCTGGGGTAGAAATTTTATACTCTAGAATGTTTTTCCTTCGTCTTTGTTTTTCTTTAAAAATAGCAGTGATTTGAAAGAAAACGGCCGGCTGAGCGATGGCGTGGACCTGGCCAACATTGAGCACCCCAGAGGACCCTGGGACTGAGGTGGGTCCTCTGCACCCAGGGAGCTGCCTGCTGTCACCCTCCTGTGGGTCCCTGCCATCGGCCCCAAGTCCCCTGGCATGGTTCCCCACAGGGACCCACCCTCCAGACGCAGGCTCATCCTGCCCTTCCCTGGTCTCCCCCGAGGGCCCCTCGGTCCGAGCACAGGCCCTGGCCGGTGGATACTTGTAGGTAGGGACGTGACAGCTCCTGGGATAGAACTTGGGGTCCATCCAGCCACTTGGGGGGGCAGTGCCAAGGGAGAGGAGGCATGGAGTCTGAGTGGGGAGCTTGGTTTCCTTGTGTTCCAATGAGTCAATGGCAGAGGTCAAGGGAGTGTACACACGTACACACACACACACACACACACACACACAGACACCCCGCAAGACAAAGATGACCCTGGGGGATCCCCGAGACAGAGGGGCAATCGAATCTATGCTACGGGGCGAGCAGGGAGGGGGCCAGCTTGACGGGGGGACACAGGGAAAGCAGAACAGCCTCCTCCCAACGTCCACCCGCTCGAAGGGGGCAGACAGGACTTCTGATCAGCGGAAGCAGGACATATAATAACATCAGTTCAACCGACTGGCAGCTGACTATGGGGTGGAGGGGGCAGGTAAGGACAAGGGCGGGGGACGGTGGCAGTCGTGGGGTGCTTCTGGCACCTTAGATCAGAACTCTAGAGCATCTGCTCCGTGCTGTTATTCAATGGTTCAGTGCATCAACATTTGTGCAAACATTACCAAGTCTCTTAATCAAGGAAAAATCCTGACGAAAAACTAAACCACACATGTTAAAAACCAACCGCAAGAGGGCTTGCCTATAGATAACGAGAGAAGATTGAACATGCTGGGGAGCAGAGGGACGTGTGCAGGGGCTAGAGGGACTGTCTAGGAGGGGCAGCTCCCGGGGGCAGGTGCAGGAGGTCTTGGAGCCGGGGTGGTGGTGGTGAGGGGAGAACCAGGCAGGGGCAAGGCTGGTCCTCTGGGGCAGGTTCACCTGGGGCCAGGTGCTCCCACAGCAAGTTGCAGGGGCGGGGGTGGAGGAGCCCTCTCCAGAAAAGAGGGGTGCGGGCTGTTCTCCCCCGCCTCTCAGTGGAGGGGCTGTTTTAGCGTGGATACGATGGGCTGACAGTGCTGGCCAAGTGCGAGCCTTCACCTGTGGTCCTCGGGAGAGCTCGTTTCCCGGATGCTGGGAATGGGAAGGGGCCGCACTGGCAGCTGCCCAGCGGTTGTAAACACCCTTCCACCGTCTCACTCTGGGATCCCAGGGCTGCATCCTCCTAGACAGTGTGTGTCATGCTAGGCCAATTGCAAAGGGGGAAGGAAAGGATGCAGCGATCAAAACTCAGAAGGAAAGGGGGCCTAGCTCGTTCCAAACGTTAAAGAAAAAAGAATAAAAACATTTCGAAGTAAAGCAACGAGAAAGAAAATCCTTTCAACCAATTTAAACAAACAAACCAGAATAACTTAGTGGGAATAAGGAGTTGGGAGGAAGCGGCAAGGAGAGAGCAATGGGGTGAGCGCGGGGCAGGAGCGGCGTCGCAGGGCGGGACGCCGGTACTTACGTTTACCTCGGTGATGGCTATGTCAACAATGCTACCAACAACAATCAAGGCGTCAAATGTGTTCCATGCATCACAGAAATAGTGCTGCATGGGGCAGAGGGGCCAAGGGAGGGAGAGAGGAGGAAAAACCAACAACAAAGAAAAACAAAACAAAAGGAAGAGGAAAATGAAAAAAAAAAGCATGAAAGAAAGGAGAGAAGAGGAAAAAAATGAGAAAAGAAAGAGGTTATGTGGGCATACTGGACCCTCTTACCACTCCACAGTTCTGGAGGTGCACACCTGGCACCCGGTGCTCGCCGAGCCTGACAAAAGCCGGGTTAGTCGGGGTGGGGGGGCCGGGCGGGGGTCCTGGAGGAGGAGAAGCCCCGGCCGGCCGCCCCTTGTCCGGCCCGGCAGAGTGGGGACAGTGCGGGGGCTCACGTCCCCCAGGACGGCGGCAGGTGCAAGAGAAAGCATGACTGGCGGGGGTAAAACAGGAAAACCAAACAATAAACCGGAGGAGGTGAAGAGGGAGGGACACGGAGGCGTCCTGGGCAGAAGCATACTCACATTCGTCTCACTGAGAATGACGTCAATTACGCTGCCAATTACGATGAGGCAGTCAAAGACATTCCAGGGGTCACTAAAGTAGCCCTACACGGGGCGGCAGGACGGGAGTGAAAAGGAAGGTCAGACAGACAAGAACAGAGAACCGCCGTCGGGCCGCACCGTCGCTGCCGAGTCCGAGCGGGGCGGGGGTCCTCCCCCTCCAGACCCAGCCCCCTCGCCGCCCGTCCTACTTCCCCAGCCCCTCCCAGGCCTCCAGCGCCTCCTAGGAGGCCTGCCTGCAGGGAGGGAGGGAGGGAACAGGGGCGGGGGCCCTCGCGAGGTGGTCTGGGAATTAGCAAGCGGCCATGGGTGTGGTCCAGGCACAGCCAGGCCCTCTGGGCTCAGGGGTGAGCCGTGTGACGCTCGTGATAGTGAGGGGACCATGGCATCAGAGCAGCATCTACAAGGTCACCCTCGTGGCAGCCCTGGACGGGCATCCAGCCCTGGACAGAGGCTTTCCTCCCTGAAAGGGGACGGAGGCCAGGTCAGTCCCAAGGTTTGGTAACGTGGGAGGTGACCCTAGACCGGCTCTCGGGGCAGGGGTGTCTCTGAAGCACCGCCATGCTCAGCACCATCGTTCTGACTCAGGATCCTGCTGAAGCGGCCCCCGTGAGAATGAGGTTCTCACAGCCTTTCCTGCAGGCTGGGTGGGGGTCTGGGGGCTGTTGTGTCTAGGGGGAGTGATCAGGATGCTGACTCTACTCCTTTGTCCTGCACACATGGATTTTGTTTGTTTTACACCATATTCGGGGAAGGGAATGGAGGAATGTTTTTCAGACTTTTTTCAAAGTTCGTGGACAACTGGTCAACCAAGGGCTGTCCCGTTCCTGTGAGGGCTCTTGGAGTCCTGGGTGGGCAGGCTCTCTGCAAAGAGAGGGCGGGTTCTTAGGTCTGGACCACTGCCTCTCAGAGTGCAGGGGAAAGGGAGCAATGCTCTGTGGCACACGGATGTTCAGGAGCCCCGGGAACCACACAGCTGTCCTCCCCAGGGGTGGAGTGGGGAGGGCCCAGCACCGAGGGCATCTGTCTTTCTGTAAGAAAGGACATCTGCCCCTTTGGTTCTTCAAGGGATGCCCCAGCCTCTGATCCACGAGCTGGGGCTTCCAGGAGATGCACTTCTGAGGTTGGTGAGGAGGTAAGAAAGCATCGGGCTGGCCTCTTAGAGTCTCCCCGGTCCCTCTCCCTGGCCCTCCTGGGGCGGCCAACTCTCGCTCTCTATTTCTGAGTCCCAGGAGGCTGTGCTCTCCCATTTCTTCCCGACTCTCTCCAGCTCCCTGACCACTCCACCCCCACCCCCCTTCCTAGCTGTGCCCCCTCTCAGATGGATCACAAGACATGCTGTCCCAGGGCTGTTATTCTTAGTGTGGAGGTCAGGTCACAGGGAAAGGGACCTCTCGGTTCCCAGGACTTTCTGCCAAAAAAAAAAGCAGAAATGCCACTGTGGAGACTCTGGACAGCCCAGTGGGGAGCAGAGGTCGGCCAGGGCGTGGGTGAGGTGAGAGTCACTTGAAACCCTTGCTGGCTTCCCAGAGTATTTTTCTGAATATCCCGGAGCCTTTGGGGGCACCGAGAGGCTTTTCTCTCCCATTCGAGTCACGTGCTGTGAGCGGGAAAGAACCGACCCCCTCCAGGGTCCTCCCATGGCATCACAGGGCACGTGGAGAGCACTGGTTTTGAGGGCAAAGAGTGAAGACCCCGTGCAAATGACAAATATGCATGTGCTTTAACATCAGGTTTTGGAAAACACTGGGGGACTATCTCTAGAGAGGAAAACCATCTTTGTGGGTAGAGCTGTTTCGGGAGGGAAGGGGAGGGGGTACCCAGGAAGAGAAAGGAGGGAAGCAGGAACCAGAGGAGAGTCCAGGACGCCCAGCATCCAGCCTAGAAAACGCAGTGGCAAATCGTTATTCGGGTCTGGGGGGCGAGAGGAGGAGAGAGGTCGGGGGGTGTCTCGGCGCTCAAGGAGAGGGGAGGGGCTGGTATCTGTTTGTTCACCACAGGGACCTGGAACAGATGGGTGAGTTGGCCTTGGTCCACAGCGCGGATGAGGGGAGAGACAGAAAGGGAGAAGGCAGGCAGAGGCGAGGCAGACGAGAGGTTAACAGCTGGCGAGCTCCGGAAAGAGCCTGGCCCCCAGGGACCCTGCAACCCTCACCCACCCCATGCATCGCCTGTCATCCCCACTCTTGCGCTCCTCTGTGTTCGTGCACAGGACGGGCAGGCCCGCCCCAGTGCTCTGCGGCCGGCGGCTTCCGAGGGGTTGCCTGGCCTCACCCGCCCCCTTGCCCTCCACCGGCTGTGCTGCTGGCGCGTTTGGTTGGCCCCTCTGTCCTGTGGGCCCGGGGCCAAGGCCTCCACTGGCCGCAGAGCCCCACCAATTCCCGCCCAGAGGAGGTTTACACACGGCCCACGGTGTGGGGGGTGACAGGGTCCCTTTAAGAGGCAGCTTCCCCCTGCCCTGTCCACCCCCTTCCTGCCCCGTCAACCCTCCAAGCTGGACCATGAACACAGTTTCAGATCCAGCTGTCAGCGCCTCCTCCCAGCCGTCCACACCCATCCCAGAAACACGCTGACACCCTCCAGGGGGCTCGACAGGTTGCCAAGGGACACACCTGGCCAATTCCCCAAGTGGGCAGGGCCCGGGAGGAAGGTTGCCCCCTGTTGTCAGTGCAAGAGCTGTGTCCTCTCTCTCCGTCACACACACGCACACACACACACACACACACACACTCGCACACACACCTGTTGTCACCCATCTCCTCGACTGCTGGAAACCACGGGTGACATGGGTTTGGGGAGTATGATGGAGGAAATAGAATGGGAAAACAATCATAGACTTGTTTTCTCGAAATCAGGCTGACCTCTAGGTCATACCTGTCGCTCGTTCTTTCTCTGGTAGAAGTCAGGGATAGTGAAAGG
This sequence comes from Monodon monoceros, assembly GCF_005190385.1. Lineage (NCBI taxonomy): Eukaryota > Metazoa > Chordata > Mammalia > Artiodactyla > Monodontidae > Monodon > Monodon monoceros. The sequence goes on from NW_021703783.1 coordinate 904,897, forward strand.
GGCTCTGGGCTCTCCCTGAAGTGGTGAACCAAACCTCTCAATGTCCAGATCCTCAGAGCCAGGCAGGGCTGCCCACGCAGGGGCGGACGGCGTTTTGGGGGAAGACTTTCTCTCACCATCTCTAACCCTGCAGGGTAAGTGGGTCCCCAGCCTCAGGAGGTCTCGTGCGTGTCCCCCTGGGCTGAAAGGCAAGCGCCCCGCTGGGAATAATCCCTTCTCCGGAGGGCGCCGACCCTCTGCTCACTGGCTGCCACGGCAGAAGAGACGGGGGCCAAATCGATCCTAGGTTCGGTACAACGTGATTAGGAAAGGACGCTGCTGCCCCAGCACCCACTATGCATTTCACCTGCATGAGAACCTTGGATTTTCCTCTCTTGGATTATCTGTGCCCTGACTCACTCCACCCCTGGAGCTGTTCCGAGTTGGAAGAGGCGGTGTGGTGGTTAAGGGTGTGACCCGCAGAGGCAGGTGTCTGGGTTCGAGTCCTCCCTCTGCCACTTACTGGCTGGGTGACCTTGAGCAGATAACCGCACCTCTCTGTGCCCCAGTTTCCCCCTATGACACGGCGACCTGTGGGTTATGGTAGGAATGACACAAGTGAAGGGCCTGCACCTGTAGGAAGCCCAGTGAGTTCCAGCGACTGCCACGGTTGCTGGAGCTGGTCCGTCCCCTTCTAGGGAGGCCAGACGCACAGGGTCAGCTTTGGGGGTGGGACTGAGCAGTGGGGAAGGCAAGGCTCAGGAATGTGGAAGGAGGAGGGAGAACGTGAAGGTTCCAGAATCCCAAGCTCCCTTCAGTGGGTCTCATCTTGAATCCTAGTGAGGACTGCCTGTCCTGAGATTCTCGGATGAAACCAGCATCACTTTGAGATTGATGACCGTAAGTAAGCTGTCCTGGCTAGATTCTGTCAAACTCAGGTTCACACAGATAGCTAACTGCCAGGTTCCTAGAAACCACTATTCCTCCCAGGGAGACCCAGGCCCCTTTTGCTCTGGCTGGACGGCTGGGAGGAGAGGAGTGGGCTGCCAGGCAGGCCCACATCCTGTCTCTGGTCCCGAGAGCAGGGCTGCTGCTGGGAGGTCCAGGCACATGCCCTGGCCCTGAATTCGGGACTCTCAGCCCCTTCCCCGCCCAGAGCAGAGTCAACACAAGCTTTAAAACAGGACGGTGGTGAGAGGGGTCCACAGGAGTCTACACACCTGGGACTGCTGCCATTGCTGGCTTTCTTCTCTTCTCCATCCCCTCCTGTGCGGCTTCCTTATCTACCTCTGACGGGTCCAGCAGAGAGAAGGCAAGGAACACAGAGGAGGTGACCGGACGCTCTTCCTGATGGGGAAGCTGACTGGACTTTGTCCGGGTCTCTGCCCCAAGACTGTTCCCTTCCAGGGACACATGGGGCCCCAGAGATCGACGTGGCGGGGGGGGGGGCGGCCCTGGGTGGAGGCTGGACGTGGAGCTGCTGGAAGCAGAAAGGGCCACCTGGGGGAGGCGGGGCCTAAAATGGAGTGGGCAGACGGCGTGTGCTTGGCCAGGGAAGGGGGCCCAGCCGAGTAAGGGCCCTGCTGGCATGAGCTGGGAGGCTGTGCCTGGTTCTGGGTCGTGGGACGGGGCGATGGGAGGTGGTGGGTGCAGCCGGCAGCTGGGTGTCGCCACACAGAGATAATATAAACTGTATGACGTTAGGGTGTCGTTCAGACGTGACAGTAATTGAGGAAATCACTGGCATCTAGTGGGGCGGCATGGCTGGTGCACAGCTGTCCCCGGCCCCTGGCAGCTCCCACCCTGTGACGCGCCCCTTCAGAAGCCCTGGAGCCCCCCGGCAGAGACAGCCCGGGACGGGGGCGGGTGGGGCAAAGGGCAGCAGCAGACAGGGGCCGGGGTCAAGGAGACCCCGGGTGGGTGGTGGCGATGGGGCCGCACTCCAGTAGTTAGAGGAGTGCACACTTTGAGGTGGACATCTGCTCTCGTTTCTCCTTTGGAATTAAGCTTTTTTCTCCCCAGGAAGGTTTCAAAGGCCCTCGGTCATTTATCTCACCAAGATGTAACGGGTGCTTCTGGGTGCCTGGAAGTGCACAGATGTGGGCAGAGCATGAGCCCGACCTGACCTGCCGCCTCCCACGGGGGTGAGGGGACAGGGGGTCGGCTGGGCTCCTTTGGGGCCTGGGGAGGGTTTCCTCCGCCCCAGTTGGCACCTGGGTCCACGGCAGGACCCCGCTGCAGGATGGTCCAGGATGAGGGTTCAATGGGATATGCCTCGAGCGCGGGCAAGGCCGTCTGACACGTGGCCATGTCTGCAGGCACCCCACTTCAGAGGGACATGGGGGCCTGGAGGCGGAAAGGGGATGCAGAGGACAGCAGCCTTGGTGGGAGCGAGGCGCCATCTGCCCACCTGGAATCTTCTCCCGGCCCATCCCGCAGACTACGCCCCGGGGGGAGTCCCCCAAACCTGACCTGACCATCCCATCCTTGCCCCCCCCCTTCCCGACGCAAGCCACCTAATGGGCCGGCCCCTCCTTAGCCCCAGGGGGCGTGGCCCACCGCACCCCTGCAGCCTCCACCTGTGCCCACTCTAGAGAACCTGCCCTCAGCTCCAGAGATGCGTCACCAGGCCTGGCCCCTCCTGTGTCAAACAGAGTGACTGCCAGCCTCCAGGGGAGGGGAGGCGGGCCCAGCTCACGCAGCCTTGCCGGGACTGTTCCTGCCACCATCGTCTGGGTCTTGGCCCTGCTAGCAGCCCTCCCTCTCCCCTCCCACAGGTCCAGGCTGGCGGGTCTGGACACCACCGCTCACAGCGCAGGGGGCTCATCCCCTCCCAGTGACTCTCACGTGGCCGTGTCACCCAGCGTGAATCATCTCTCCATTAAATGATGAAACACAACAGCTGCCCTGCCCTCCCCACAAGGGGCCTTTCCACGAGTGCGGGGGTTAGTTTTGATCATACCGACTTCAACGCCCCCTGCCCATCTGGCAGACCACCAGTAAAGGGGGTGTGGGGAGCTAAACACAGACTTTTCCCATTATAACTTAGGAATTATAGACATATATATATATATTTACATTATGTGTATAGCTGTGAGTTTCCTATACATAAAGATTTAGATTTTCTCTGAATTTTATTTAAGGAAAATCAAGGAAGTAGTGCTAAGTATTTATTGCCAAAAGGGAGTTTTGGTTCTACAGTGATTGAAGCCCACCAGCCTGAAAAAATGTCTAAGTTTCCATGCAATTTCCGAAAAGGAAATGTTCTTGCTGGCTCTCGGTGTTTTTAGAGTTGAACTTTCCATGTCGGAAGGAAATAGAAGGAGACGTTCACATTTCTAGTGGTAGTATGAGCTGCGCTGAACCTTGGCCGCTAACCGGCCACCGAGTCCCAGTTTCTGCTAAACGTTACCTACTTGCTCCTCAAGTAAACGATCCATAAATGCTCTTTCAGGACAAGCAGGGCCACTCTCCCCGGGGCAGACCCGGCCCACACACCGTGGGGTCTGCCCCCTGCAGATTTCCCAAACGCCCAATGGAATGGTACTGGGGGCCTCTGGGAGGTGATTAGGCCATGAGGGTGGAGCCCTCAGGAACGGGACTGGGGTCCTTGAACAGGGGACCCCACAGAGCTCCCTCGCTCCTTCCACCTGCGAGGACATAGCTGTGAGCCGGATGGGGCCCCCTTCATTGAACGTGGCCCTGTGCTCCTATCTGGGACCCCCAGACTCCAGACCGTGCGAAGTACATTTCTGCAGTTTGTCCTGGCAGCCGGGCAGACTGAGATGGCCATGACCCCACTCAGGTCCAGCTAAGCCAGCCTCCCCACATTACCGAGGAACGGATGCGGAAAGAACAGCCCTACCTGCCCTCCCTGCTCGTTCGAGGTGATGCTGAGGGGGGAGGTGGGCTTCCTGCTCTGTCTCCAGAATTTCGTCTGTCGGTGGGATCTGGGGGCAGGGGATGATCAAGCAAGAAATAAAGTAAACTTTGTTTTGTAAGAAATAAAGCCTCACAAAAATCTTTGCCCCTTGCAGAAACGTCCGCTTGACTTAAGACTGTTGGGAGGGGAATTAGGGCGAGTGGTACAGCTGGATCCAGAGGTAAAGCTGGAGAGAAAGCAGATTTTAGCTGCAATGTGGTATCTGGTGAAGACAAAGCCAGTTTCTAGTAGTTTCAGCTTTCCAGACAGGAGACGGAATGGCCCTGGCTGGCATCCTCTCCTTCCGGTCACCCCCCTTTCTCCTCCATCTCCTGGTCCTTTACTGGCTCTAAGGAAAGGGTCCTGACGTTCTCTCAGTAGCTCAGGGAGGACTCCCTTCCAGGACCCCAGCCCGATTGCTCCTGCCTATGGGGTCTTCCCGGCACTTGGAAGAGCCCGGCCATGGTTCCTCTCACCCCATCTGCCCGGGCTGCCCCGACGGAGCCTACCCTTTGGTGTGGTCCCCGCTGGCCTTCTTCAGGGGGACAGAGGGCAAAGCTGATTTTGGATGTTAAGGAACATCATAGCCTAAACTTGAGTCCCGCTTGAGCGGGAAGGCAGGCAGGGCTCGGCTGTGCAGACGGGTCCCTTCCCTCGTCAGACGGTCACCTGCTGGGGGGCTCGCCCTGCTTCTCCACCCACCTGGCCCCTCTCCCGGAGCAGCTCGCTCACCGGGGACAAGGAAACACCAGAGACAGCGGGTCCAGCCTCGGAAGCTCCCTCCCCATCTGCTGGGGCAGGGGTGACCCTGGGGAGCCCCAAGCTGGCTGGAGGTTGTGCTCATGCGAGAAAGGCTGTTACTAAGGTGGAAGCAGATACTGGGTCTTCAAGGAAAGAAGGTTCTGGATGTGGACAAAGCTGAGGACAGACGGTTGAACTGACCCCCCCCCCCATCCTGGCCCCTTCTGCCAGTCCAGCCCTCATCTGTCCCTCTGCCATGGCCCAGGGAAGGAGTCAGCTGGTGATGGCTCTTCCTACCTTGACCGTTCACCCCGGAAATCTGTACCGTGTCTCGGGCAACAGTCCTTCCCAAGACAGAAAACCGTCCTAAGGATGGCAGAGGGGACTTTATTCTGGGGGCACCAGGGGCCGGGACCCTCACGCACAAGCACAGTCAGAAATGAGGGGAAGGCTGCCTTCACGCTCGGCAAGGCCAAGGCCGTCCATACTCTCAGCTCAGACTTTCTGGCCGAGCACGTCAGCCTGGCCCGGCCCCACAGCCTGGTGCTGACCACTGAACCGCCTGCCTCGGCATCTGCAGGTACTGGACCCGGGAGGTCCGGGGACGACTGGGGGCCCAGGAGGGGACCCACACGGGGGACGCCGGGCCAGGAGCCGGTCTTACTCTTCCCACAGGGCTCCCACACCTGAGATCACCCACCTGGGTCCATGAAGCCAGAGCAGTTGGGGTGAGGCGGACGGATGGAGGGATGCAGACCCCGCGAGCGGCCTGCGGAGAAGCGGTGTCTAGAGCCCCATGGCCCAATATGGCAGCCACCGGCCATGTGGCCACACAGATTTGAATTAATTTAAATAGAATTAAGAATCCATACCTCGGCTGCATGAGCCAAGGTGCCCAGGAGGCGGGTGGCTGTTTACAGACAGATGGTGGGCACGGAGCATCTTTATTCCTGCAGACGGTCCTGGCGCTGGTCTGGAGACCTCATGCATCCCTTGGGTTGAAACGCCTTTGGGCCCCAGTTTCTCCTGCATCAGGAGCGTGCCCGAGGCTCCAGTTGCTCTTATGCCCAAGAGCCGGGGGCCAGGGGGTCGATGAGTGTTTCCATTTTGGTTCCACTCGCTTTCTGGACTGTTCTCGGTGGGGAGGGCGTGGAAAAGCATTTTGATCCCAGAGAGCTGTGGGGTCAGGCCCTCTGGGGGCAGAGACGTGGCCGCTCCCTGACTGGGCAGCACCAAGGGGATGGGAAAGTCTCAGAGACAGCTGCCCCTGCTTCCTCACCTGCCAAGGCCCAGGTGAGTCCCCGGGTAGAGGAGGGGGAGTTGGGAATCTTCCCACCTCCCTGGGCCGATCTGCTTCTCTGAGCAGGAGCCTGGGGCCCCTTCTCCCTTCATCACCCGCTGGGTCATGGTCAACAGCAAGTTCCAGACACGTGATCACCCCACCCCCCAGAGCTGACCGTGGAGCATCTGGGGCTGGCCCTGCCCTGGAACCTCCACAGTCATGGCAGAGCTGCCTTAAGGGACTGAAGCCTTGGAACCCCCTGGGTCGTCCTATTGACCCTGAAGGACTTGGGTTAAAGTTCAATCTGGAGTTTTAACTGGGATTGTACTGAAGAGAAATGACATCTCTGTAACACTGACTTTCCCAATTCATGAACATGACATATTTCTCCATTTACTGAGTTTTCTTTAACTCCTCTGTGTGAAATTTCACAGATCTTCTGTAAAGATCTTAGAGGTTTTTGGTTAGATTTATTCTTAGGCATTGGAGAGAGATATATATATATTATATATATATATATACATATATATATATTTTTTTTTTCTGTACGCGGGCCTCTCACTGTTGTGGCCTCTCCCGTTGCGGAGCACAGGCTCCGGACGCGCAGGCTCAGCGGCCATGGCTCATGGGCCCAGCCGCTCCGCGGCCTATGGGATCTTCCCGGACCGGGGCGTGAACCCGTGTCCCCTGCATCGGCAGGCGGACTCTCAACCACTGCGCCACCAGGGAAGCCCAGGCATTGGATACTTTTCAGTGCTTATCAGAAAGTTTATCTTAAAAGTTCTTTCCTGTCTTTGCTGATAAATTTCTGTTCATGACAGGAGGACAGTCCAGCTATTTACTTAACTTCAGACGATTCTATGCAAAACCTTTTCATGCTGACCAGCTTGGTCCTGCACAGTCTCATGGGGCCCAGGGGCCATCGGAAATGTCCAGGGCAGTCCTCCGCTCGGGGAGAGATTCCCTCTGGCCATTAGGTGTCCAAGACACTCCTGTCACCTGCCCCATTCTTCAGACAGAATGAGTATTTTAGGAGCAGAGCAGGGATTTACTTGAGTCCATTTATTTTCCATAAGGTGGCGAGCAGAACAGATGGAAATGAAGACCGAGAACATCAATTACCATGAGGACAACAAAAGAACGGGGCCAAACTACAAACCGACCGACCGACCAGCCAACCAACCACAGAGACCAAGGGACAGAGTAGGAAGTCCAGCAGGCCAACCTCAGACACCTGATGTTAGGACTGATGGCAATTCCTGCGTCCTTACTGCCTAACTGTCCTTCCTCAGCTGACGCTCGCAGGTGCAAACTCACTCGTGGCACAAACACACGATCACATTAGGAGCACCGGTTCTAGGGCCAGATCCAGCTAGATATTCCCACCAGGGCTTCAAGTACTTTCTTTCTTTAAAAATTTATTTATTTATCTATTTTTGGCTGTGTTGGGTCTTCATTGCTGCACACGGGCTTTTCTCTAGTTGCGGCGAGCGGGGGCTACTCTTCGTTGCGGTGCGCGGGCTTCTCATTGCGGTGGTTTCTCTTTTTGTGGAGCACAGGCTCTAGGCGCACGGGCTTCAGTAGTTGTGGCACATGGGCTCAGCAGTTGTGGTGCACGGGCTTAGGTGCTCCGCAGCACGTGGGATCTTCCCGGGCCGGGGCTCAAACCCGTGTCCCCTGCATTGGCAGGCAGATTCTTAACCACTGTGCCACCAGGCAAGTCCCCTCAAGTACTTTCTGGTTTGGTTATCTTCCTGGAAATTTTGGGGATGCTTTTCTTGGAGTCTACTCCTTAATGAGAATCCAGGAACCCCACTCTCCTCCCAGCTGGACAGGCTTGTTTGGCTGCCAGAAGCTGCCAGAAGCCCCGGCAGGGTATTCCCAGAAAAGGTCCATTTCCCTTCTTCTTTATGCCACAGACAGACCCTGGCATGTGTGAAATGCACATGGCCCCAGGATGGCTCTCTTACTTCTCTGGAAAAGTTTCTCCTATTTCACCCCATCTTCTCACAACAGAAAACTAGAGGTGGAGGAAGTTGGGTGCTTTATGGTTTAAAGCACCCTACCTGGCTGCTTCCCGGGAAACGGGCTTTTGCTCCTGGGTGTGCAGGATTCAGGGAGAGTGTTTTCCAGGCAGAGGCCCCTGCAGGTGTCACTGCCACGTGCTCCCTAGGGCAGGTTTGCCCAGTGCATCTCCTGAGCTCGGGAGCCTGACTCAGGAAGTCCCCTGCAGGGCCCTGGAGCCGGCATCAGGCATCAGCTGAAACACGTCTGAGTCAACGTGGAATGACTCAAGGCTTTGAAATATGTAAGCTGTATGTCTCACAGAACTGGGGGAAAATGATGCCGGTTTCCCTCCTGGAGGCTGTCGTCTGAGCCGGAAGCTCAGCCCCAGCGCGGCCCGGCCTCCCCGCCTCCCCAGGGCACGCTGCTGCGGGCTGTGAGCCCGCCAGCTCCCGGGCGGCATGGCTGGGAATAGGACCGCAGGGGACCCCACAGAAGGTGGCCAGGGACATTCCATGGTCTCCTCTGCCCCTAAATGGGACAGGGCTTGGAAGGGAAAGTGAGACAGCGTTTATTTGCTGCTCTGGAGGAGACAGGAAAACACCATTGTTATCACCAAATGGCATTCATTAGGGGTCTTATTCTCTGAAAATCAGCCAGGTTCCCAGGCGTTCTCAGTGAGAGAGGAAGACTCGGCACGGTAAGAATACGGTCTGTCTTGTCTTTGAAGCCCCTCAAAGGTGGTTTCCCTCTTTCTGGAAAGTTCCCAGCAGAACACCTGGTGTGGGAAGATGCTTGCTAACAGCTCTGTGTGGCGGAAATTACATCGACCACAAAGTCAGACACACCGGCTTCTATTCCCAGTTCTGCCGCTTAATAATGGTGTAACTAATATGCTACTTAATTGCTCTGAGCTTCACTCCCCTCTTCCCTAAGACGAGGAGCTAATGCCTATCTTGGAGAGGCGTCCTGAGGATTCCACGCGACGACGTGTGTGTCGTACTGCGGGTTACTGAGAATGGGTGGTGGAATGTTAATTCAGAGAAGACGACGCAGATCCTGGCGCTGAATAGGAATCCGACAGCCAAGGGGCACCCCTCCTGGCCCGGCTAGTCCTGGGGCAGGTGATCATCTGAATGGAAATGGAATATAGGGCCAGGGACTCCTGCCTTCCACCCCCCGTTGACCTGTGTTGCATCTGGAAAAACTAGTAACAGTGGGGAAGAGAAGGTTTGGAAAGCTGCCCTGCACGATCCTCTTAGAAACAATGCGCTCCTTCTCATTGACCCCCAGAGCTGTGCAGCAGTGGGGAGCCTCCAAGCCACTGGGATCCCCCCTCCGGGGCAGCCGCCCCCTGTGAAGCCCAGGTCAGTGGACGCCGGCGATGCTGACCTGTCTACAGGGCCGGAGATGGAAGGCCTGCTTGAACCGGGTCACCCTCTGTCCTTGAGGCCCAGGGGCAGGTCGGTTGGGGAGGGCACAGATAATCCAAGTGACAGGGAGCCAACCTGCCCTGCCCTGCCTCACTCAGCCAATGGCTCTAATCTTCTCTCCCAGCCTTTTTTCTAGAAGCTGCTTACAAGTAGCAAAGCAGAGACATTTGCAGGTCCGTCCCGTACTGGAAGGTACAGGGGGCAGTGATGCAGCCCTGAGGTGGGGAAACAGACACCCAGCCCTGAGCAAACGCAGCCCCAGCTCAGCTCTTACAGCCAGGCTCTTAGTCTGCGCGGCAGGCAAAACGGGGAGAGAATAGAGCCCGGGTGGGTCTGGGGGGCTGGGCCTCGAGAGGTTTGGTTTCCAGTCTCTTCTAGATGACGTGCCGGGGGCCGGGGCCATGGTGGGGAGACGAGGACCATTCTGCCTACCCTGCAAGGAGGTTTGCTCAGGCATGTCCCTGTTCCCTGTGTCCAGACCACGGCCCGGCCCGCGGGCTGAGATTCTGCTTCGAGGAGCTGGCCTGGCTCAAGGCCTGCAGGCTCCGGAGCTGGAACGTTTATCGTCGGGAGGATACGGTCCTTCGCTGAGCCTCTGCACCCACTGTCCCCCACCTGTCCCCCTGGCACCGTGGGCCAGAGGCCCGTCTCAGAGGCCTACCTTGGGCTTGAAGGCGATGAGCTTCAGGATCATCTCCACCGTGAAGAGGCCGGTGAACAGCATGTTGAGAATGTTCATGGCGATTTTGAACAGGCAGCTCTGCCCGTAGTGCTGCAGGGGCGGGGGGCCGTGCATGAGCCGGGGCTCGCTGCTCCCGGCCACCCCTCAACACCCAGCCTGGGGGGCCGACCACCCCCGCGGGGCCCCGCATGTCCCTCCCGTCTCTGCCGGCACTGCCAGCGCGGCTGTGCAGAGGCTCGTGCTCCTGCCCTGATGGGGAGACAGCCCTGCCGGCCTCCTGCTCCTCGGGGGGCTCCACCCAGCTCGGGCCCCCGACAGTCACGGCCCCTTCAGGGTCCCCTGTGCTCCATTTCCCTCCCTCCATCTCATCGGCCCAGGGTCCTGGGATCCTCCACCCTCGACAAGGGACACTTGTGCTTCTCCAGCTGCCCCCCCACCCCCGCCCCCTTGGCCAGCGTGACGGTGACACGCCGCCCACGCGCCCACCGGCAGATGCCACGGCCGGCCTGCTGGACCGACCTGCATGGCCAGGCAGATGGTGTTCAGCAGGATGAGGACGAACATCAGGTACTCGAAGTAGGTGGAGTTGACCACGTACCACACCTTGTACTGGTGCTGGTTCTTGGGGATGTACCTCCGCAGGGGCCGGGCCTTCAGGGCGTACTCCACGCACTGCCGCTGCGTCGGGGAGACGGGGGTGAGAAACCCGGATGATGGGGGATGGCGGGGGTGGGTGGGGGCAGAGGAAGCTGCACACCCCAGGGGTGGGGTTCTCTGGGAGAGAGAGACAACATCTATAGCTCTAGCTCATTTACAGGTTGAGCTGCTACTTGGACGTGTTTTGATTTTCTATCCCTCCCTCAACGGGGGAGAGACCCTCTCTAGTTAGTCCCATCAGGACATAGTCAGGGGGTCCGTGTCCCCTCCTTTCCATCTCGGTGATGCCTGCTGTGCACCGTAGATGCTCGGTGGCATCTGGTAAATACTGGCTGACTGACTGACAGTCTGTCTTCTCGCTGATGGTTTCCCAGCCACAGACTCTCCTGGGGGCCCGTCTCTCCTCAGTGTTCCTCTCCTGTCCTAAGTCCATGTTCCTTATCTGCCAGGGTCCACAAACTAGAAGTCACAGCTCACGGCCAGGGGATGGGATCCTGGGCCGACTACACTCCGGCCATCTCTGCGCTGTGCCCGGAGCCCAGGTCAGGACCAGGGTCCCCCAGGCCCTTCTCTCACCCAGCCTCCAAGCCCGACCAGTGCTGTTCTCTCCACTTCTACCGTCACTTCTCGCCTACACTTGCTAATTGGCCTCCCTCTCTCCTGGCTTCCTTACAGTCCAAAGTCCAGGCCCAAGGTGTGGACATTGGAGCTGCAAGGGGTGCAGCGAGCCTGACGGGGGTGCTCCTTACCTAGCAGAGCTCGAGTCCCCTGTGGACGGGATGCATTTCCCGTGGACGCTTTCCAGCCTCCCGACCGCACACCCAGCCTGCCCTCCCGGCTGCGGAGCTCAGCCCAGGGCCAGCGTGGCCGCGTCCCTCCTGCTGGAGCCCTTCCCCCCCTCTGCGTGCACAGCCTCTCTGTTCTACAAGAAACCATCTAACAGTGGTTTCTAAGCCGTCCTCTCCCCGCCCCAAACCTCCACCCTCACTGTTCTGGTTTCTTTCCTCTATCAGTGGTGCCGCCCCACCCTGGGCACCTCCTGACTCATCGGCTTCTAGGTGTGGGCGAGAGGCTCTTTCACAAAACCCCTCAGACCCGCCACCGAGTCTCCCTGAGGAGCTGTTAACAGACCCTGTTGGTTGAGCACGGCTGCAAGCTGGATCTGCAGGGTCTGCGTCCCTTCTGCCCTTGGGCCTCCAGGAGACACTGGGCGGGGGGCCTGGGGCCCTCTCCCAACCACAGCCTCCCCCGGGGGCCCCAGCTGCAGCCCTCACCCCCGGCCCCTGGCCCCCCGGCGAACCAAGCTGCAGCCCTGCCCTCGGCGGCACCTGGTTCTTGTCCAGCTCGCAGTTCTTGTACTCCTGCTCCCCCTGCTCCTGGAAGGTGACGATGACGAAGCCCACGAAGATGTTCATCATGAAGAAGGCGATGATGATGATGTAAATGATGAAGAAGACGGAGATCTCCACGCGGTAGTTGTAAATGGGGCCCCTGTCCTCCGTGTGGGAGTCGATGGAGCGGTACAGCAGCCTGGGGGGACAGCCCACGGAGGGCGGTGGCGATGACACCGCTGCTCCGAGCGCCCCGGGGCCGGGGAGCCGGAGACAGCTCCAGGCTGAGAGTCGGGAGGCCTGCGTTCAAGCCCCAGCTCTGCCTCTTACTGGCTGTGTGACTTGGGCAAACCACTCAACCTCTCTGAGCCTCAGATTCCTTGCCTGCAAAGTGGAGACAATAATTCCGGACTTTCCTACCGGGCAGGGTAGTTGATCTAACGTATGTGAAGGTGTTTTGAAACTGGCAGGAGCTGTCTAACTGTGACATGAGTCATGGCCGTTGATTTCAAATGCTGGAGATATTGGTAAATATTGAAACAGCTTTGCTGCTTCTCTGGCAGAGACTCGGAGGGTTTACAGTGAACATAAAATAAATCTGAGACCGAGTATCCATTTAAGATAGAAACACTTGATCAAGAAAAACGCCCCAGGCTCACCCAGATCATCAGCAAGGTCTGGTTTACGCTCAGGTGGCCTGTGTCTGCCGCCCAGCTGGGCCGCGGCTACGTGCCCGTCAGGCTGCTTCCTCTCCCGCCTCTGTTACTCCACACAGCACGTGGCTGTTCTCTAGGTAGCACAGATATTTTACCATTTAATAACGGTGCCTCTCACCTAAGGTCACGTGCTGTCGTTGACTTAGAAATATCTAGAATTTCCTGACATTCAGATGATCATGTCACCGGAATACACATGGGGGCGTGAGGGAAGCAGGTATCTGTACAGAGATACACGGAGCCCCTCCTGGACAGGCCTGGTAGAGGGGATGCAGCTTATGGGCTACCAGGCTGGTCCAGGCCTGGCAGCACTGCCTCTGCAGGGACTTTCCTCTGCAAATCAGACACAGCTCCCTCCAAGGAGACTGGGGCAGAGTCTAACCAGCGGGCACCTCCGCCATCTCTACCCACGTCCGTGCCTGCCGGGAACTTCAGTCCTACGGTGACCCAGGGGCCCCTCCACTCCCAGATGCCATGAGGGTGATGACAGACTTTACTGTGGCTCAGTCTAGGTTGGGGAGGGGAGCTAAAAGAAGCTTGTTTCGGGTTGAAGCTCAGATCCAGAAGAAGAAGAGTGGTGTTTGGGCGGCAACCGTGGCCCGTGGGGAGCCGGAGAAGTATGGTTTCTGGGAAGGGTGTGGAGCGGCGGTTGACCCCGGCCCGGAGCTGCACACTCACTCTGGCCACCCCTCAAAGGTGGAGACGGTGAACAGGGCCATCATGGCCGCCAGGACGTTGTCGAAGTCGAACTTGCTGTTCTCCCAGCTGCGGGGCTGGATGATGGGGTGATCCACCTCCCCGTCCTTGTAGGTGACGTAGTTCCCCCTGAGGAAGCGAGAAAGGGCTCGTCCTGGGGTCTCCCGTCTCCCCTCAGCCTACCCACCACTGCCTCCTGGCTTGGGGGTGGGATGAAACTGGCTAAGCTTAAACCCAGAGCTCCAGCCGCTGGGAAGATGTCAGGGGTGGAACATTCAGGAACAGATGATCTTACGTGTTACGTCAATAGGACCAGACAACCCGTGGGTAAAAGTGCAGCCACCACTGCTGTCAGAGAAAGAACGGGCCACCCCTCCTCTCAGGACAAGTCACCGACCGCCTGGAGTCAACCAGCCTGGCTGCCCCCCCCGGCCGCACTCACTTGCACTCGGCCTCTGTCTGTTTGGAACTGTCCGAACAGGTGTAGAGCTTGCCCTGGAAGGTGGAAGAGCAAAGTGACTGGAGATGCTCCTTAATCGAGGGCCCAGTCAAACACCGATTAGTGATATCTCTGTAGCCAGCTCTGCGCTGGGGTCTCGGGACCAAAGCGTAAGGAGAGCAGAGCCCAGACAGGAAGTCAGGACTCAGAGCGGTCGGTGCACAAACATGCCCTGGGCTGCAGGCACCAGACCGAAGGGAAGCCCAGACAGTGAAGCTGGGCCCACAAGGCAGGTCTGGTGAGGGAGGGGGGACGGGACGACACGGTGAGGGGAGAGCTTCAGGTGGAGAAGGGCAGAAAGAGAAGGGCTGAGGCAGAGAAGGGCAGGAACCAGGGACCCGGCCTCCCCGTCGCCGAGGGCCCGCCAGGAGCAGGGCAAGGACCCAGACAAACCGGGGCTCTGCAGTGACCTGGGGGGACTCGGTGCTGTGGTCACAGGGAGCCCCGTGGGCTTAGATGGGTGACTCACATGGAGGGGTCTGGGGATAGCAGTCCCTCTGCCGTTCTCTACAAGGAAGGCCGGGGCTGTGAGGGCCAGGTGGTGATGGGGGCACCTGTCTCCGCACTGCTCTTCTCAGGCTGGGGGCTAGCCCTCCTCGGGTCTAGTCCTCCCCTGGTCTGGGAACTAGTTAGCTCTC
>NW_021703783.1:919486-936498 GCF_005190385.1 Monodon monoceros
AACTAGTTAGTCCTCCTCTGTTCTGGGAACTAGTCCTCCTCGGGTCTGGAAGCTGGGAGGGGCTGTGGGGAGGCCACATCCATCCCCAGTGTGACCCAGCACCGTCCCCTCCGTGTCCCCTCTGCCAGCTCCCGTCCAGGTCCCAGAAGCTGGTAGGCGGGAAGGATGCAGGGCCACAGATCCGGCCAAGGCCCCACCTTGAAGAGCTGGACCCCGATGCAGGCGAACATGAACTGGAGCAGCGTGGTGACGATCACGATGTTCCCGATGGTGCGGATGGCCACGAACACGCACTGCACCACGTGCTGCGGGTGGACAGAGGGGGCGGGTCCGGGGCCTTGGCTGAGCCCCTTTGGCACAAGCCTCTCAGAGGAGGTGCGGGCAGCCCTTTGCCACAAGCGGGGGGACCAGACTCAAAGGGGCAAAGCGAGCGTCCTCCTAGGTCATGGGGTGATGGAGCCTGGTGAAACCCGCGTCCCACTGGGCTCTAGGAGACCACAGGGACCAAAGCCCCGCTGACCTCCCACGTTCTGGGGGCAGCAATTCAGGGGTCTCATCACTACCTGGGGCTCGGGGTAGTGTGTGTGTCTCCTTTAGCAAAAGCTCTGCTGAGAAGCTGGGATTGTGAACGGGGGCCTCTGCTGTGGCTCCGTGTATCACGGACCCGGGACGGGAAGTGGGGCTGAGGTGCTGGCAGGAGGGTCCCGGCTCCGACCCGGGAGCCTGACTGTTGGCCCTGTCTCCCGCCTGCCCGTCACCTCACGTGGACCCCCAGGCTGAGGCTCCCGCCCAGGCCCGCCCAACTCACCTTCAGCCCCTTGGCCCTGTTGATGGCCCTCAGGGGCCTCAGCACCCTCAGGACCCGCAAGATCTTCACCACGTTGATGGCACTGGACCTGGGAGAGAGGACGGGCGGGGGTGAGCCTCTCCTGCCCCTGGTCCAGCAGCAGTGGAGGGTGAGCTGCTTCCTGGCAGGAAGCCCCAGCCCAAATGGAGAAACTGGGGAGTCTGCTGGGGACTTTCTCGCCCCAGCACCATTTCCCATTCTCTTCTCCCACTGCAGGGACCCAGAGCTGGCAGGGGACTTTCTTGTTGGTGAGCAAATCATGGGAAAAGCATTTACCATGAGCCACTAGCAGTATAACGTACTACTCGGGGGGTGTTTACTGTGCCGAGGACACGCAGAGCGAGGCAAAGCTCCGCCAGACCCCGGCCACTGAGGATACACTTCCTAACTTTGTTGGGCCCTCGCTTCTTCATCTGTAAAACGGGGCAGCGACCGCCTCACGAGCTTGTTGCAAGGATTAAATGAGAAAACGCACACGAACCATCTAGCAGCCTAACTGGCACATGCTGTGATGTGAGTACGTGGTGGCTTCTATTATCATGAACTTGAAGGAATACTGTACGAATGGTGGGACTTTGGGTGGAGGAGATACCTGGTGCTCACCTGCAAACCCAAGTCCCAGCGGCTGCCCATCGCGCTCACCCTGTGCACAGCACACCCAGGCCTAGAGGCAACGGCTCGGACACCGCAGACTCCGTGCACCTGGGACGCCAGGGCCCAGCCGGCTCCCCTGGGAGCACAGGTCACTGCTGCCCTCCAGGGGCACGCAGGCCCCTCACCCCGGCGGGCTGGCGGGCTCTCTGAAGCGTCCCTCACCCTCACCCACTAGCCGCCTTGGGAGAGCCTATACGCTCCTTGGGACCTAAGACACGTGGTCCCGTCAGCAAGCGCTGACCTCCTTCCTCCCGTGTCAGGACGCCGTCCGCTGAGAGTGGGGTGGGGGAAAGTCCTATGTCTCTGGTTCACGACTCTCTGATCACAGGGAACTCAAAGGGCTGCCCGATCCATCCCAGCGTCTCAGGGACAATGGGAGGGATGGAAAGGCCAGACTGAGGGGGGAATTCTTGGCTCAAGGTTAAGAGTGATTTAGTGGCAGTGATGGGATTAGACCCACAGGCTCACAGGCAGACAGCCTGGGGTAGAATAACGATGATCCCAGCAAAGGGTCTCACTCTGAATGCCTCCACCTCCGCTCCTTCTAGGCCGACCACGGGGACAGCCTCGGGACGGAGCCCCAGACGCCTCTGCTCTGCCACTGGGGTGACCTGGGCCGAGTCCCAGGTCCTGACCTCAGTTTTTCTGTCTAGAAAACAGTGATAACATCACTGGCCCTGCCTGCCTCGTGGGTCCTATGAGGCTCAGAGAGGAATGTGTACGGAAAGTGCTTTGAAAGTTAAGTACAGGGTTAGCATTACCAGCTGGTAGAATTCGGGAGAAACTAGTAATGAGATTCTTTTAAACTTGAGCATGTTCACAGCCTTGGTTGCAGGTGGAATTGTCCGGAGAGCGTTTAAAATCCCTTAGGCCCTGGCTGTAGCCCAGACCAATTAAATCAAAGCTTGGGGGGGTGGGAGGGGTCCAGGCAAAGGTCTTGTTTTAAAGTTGCTCCGGTGATTCCCCTGCACAGCCAGGAGTGAGGACCAGTCCCTCCTCCTTCTCCCTCCCTCATCAGGGGCTCTGACTGGAGACCGGAGAGGAAGGGGCAGGGGTCGTCAGGGCTGGCAGGCCTGGGCTGAGGGTGCCTGCGGAGCCGGTGGGAGGGCCCTGGAGACCTTCCTCTTTCGTAACTGGGCCGGGCCCGCCTGCTGGGTGAGATCCAGACATGGAAACAGATCCTCGCTTGGGTCAATGCACCCCAAGGGTCCCACCACTGAGGACCCAGACACCAGAAGCCACAGCCGCCGCCGAAGGCCCGTCCCGCTCCCAGCCTAGTTCCGCCGTGGCCACAGGCAGGCCTCCCCACCACCAGCGGTCGTCTCCCCCCACCCCTGGCTCCCGGCTGTCCTCTCCGACACTGTCCTCCATGCGCGCCTCCCTCGGGGGCCAGGGGGCCCCACTCACTGGATGCCGAAGGAGATGAGGGACACGCTGACCACCAGTAGGTCCAGGATGTTGAAGTAGTTCCGGCAGAAGGAGCCCTTGTGCAGGAAGGCCCCGTAGGCGGTCATCTGGGGGGACATGGGGAGGCGCGGCATGAGCAGCCCCCTGGGCTCCAGAGACCCCTCACTCCACCCCTCCCCACACGGTACCTCTGGCCGGGCCCAGGGGAGGAGCAGGGGAGTGACGGGGGCTGGGGGGCAGGACAGGAGACACGGTGCTGGGAGCTTCTGCTGCTGCTGCAGCCCCTGAAGGCTCCCTGCCCAGGACTGTCAGCAGCCCTCGCGCCCCTGTACGCTCAGGTCCCCCACACCCCCCGCCACAAGCTCGCTCCACCGCAGGGCCCGCCTAGGACACGGTCCTCTGGGGGGACCCCCGGTGGGGACCAGCCACCCTGGCTTCCCAGGACTTTCCTGGCTTAGTCCCAGGCAATCCCTCAGTCTCGGGCAGACCCTAACGCCCGAAGTTCTACCAAGGACGCTGGCAACCCGCATCTGTCCACTTCCCAGCCTCAGGCAGTGCTGATGACCCATGCCTAGTACTCTGAGCTCCATTCTACTGTCTGGTTCTGGAGCCGTGTGTTCAGAGGGGCCGTGGGCACCACAGTAAGAGCACAGCTCTGGAGCCAGGCCACCCTCTGCACTTTGAGTCCCCGGGGCAAGTTACTCAACTTCTCTGAGTCTCATCTGAGAAATGGGGCAACGACATCCTCTACCCTGGAGGGTGGTAAGCGCCCTCGGGAATTACATGCAAAGCCCTTAGGTCACTGTCCTGCAGATGGCAAGCTCCATGCCAGGCGAGCTTCTCTACAGAGAACTGGACTCGGCCGGAGAGCTAGGACTTGGCTTCTGGGTCCCTCCTGTGATGGGGGAGGATGTTCAGTGCCCCCTCTGTAAAGTAGCATCCCCTTCCCTGCTGTTGTGAGGTGCCTGCTGGAGAACCACGTGAAAGCCCCCTGGAGACTAAGAAGGGACCACGTCAGGGGTGATGGCTGTCTCGGGTTTGCTGTCACCAACCCCCTCGGAGCTCAGCCTAGAGCCGCTGTTGAGGCCCCACAAACACCTGTCCGATTTCCTTGACGTGAGCTAAGGGCCAGTGGATTTCCAGGTGAAGGGCTGAAGGGTCACAGCCGTGAAGCGATAGCCAAAGGGGGAAATTTGGAGCTGACGGCTTAGAGCTTGGAAGCAGCTCCCTGGTCACCTGGGGCCCAATCTATCTCTTTGGAAACAGAGCGTACGCAAGGCAGCCTGTCCGCGGAGCGATTCAAAAGCAAACACAGGGGAAATTGACAAAAATAGCTCTTGGAACCTAATTTTTCCCACTTATCTCCTGCAGGAGGGGGTCACAGGGGACTCAGGCACCTGTGTCCTGCAGGAGCTTCCAGAAGTGGGTGGATTATGTGAAGGGTTGCAGGGGAATACAGTTGGAGATCTGTCCCAAAGGCCTGCCATCTGGAGGGGCTGCTTGCTGCTCTGTCTCTTAGTGGAGGTCTGGGCCCCCGAGTGCGGGCCCGGGTGCTTCCATGGTTTGTGTTACCTGAGAGGCCCTGTGCCCCGAAGGCTGGTGAGTGTGTGTGTGTGTGTGTGTGTGTGTGTGTGTGTGTGTGTGTTCAGGCTGTCCGCCCAGGCAGGGCCAGAGGAAGGGTGGCCATAGGAGAAAGGGCAGGTGGACGCTGGGAAAACGGGGCATTTATTTGAAAGTTCCCTGTGAGATCCAGGGAGTCAGGTACCCAGTGCAGGACCCCCCTTTTACCCTGTCTGCTGACTGCCACCCACCCCGCTTCTGCTCCTAAAGTCCTAACCTTTGCCCAGGAAGAGCCTCGCTGGGGAGAGGAAAGGGTTGAACGCTGGGCTGGGAGGGCAGGACGCCCCTCCGTCCAGCCAGCTCCGCTCCGGGCAGCAATGCTGCTCACTGAACACATCTTACCTTCTGCAATCTCTACTCGCGGATTCTGGTCCCACCTCCCTCCTCCTCTAGGTGACAGCCCTTGGCAACATTCAGGCCAACTGTTCTGGTCCCACAAGGCTAAACGTGCCCAGGCCTTCCAACTGTCCCTGACACTGGACACCCCTCCTGCACGACGGTCACCTCCGCCGGGCAGGATGCCGGGCCCAAGGGCGGGGCAGAGGGACCCGGGGGACCGGGTGCAGGCAGTGTCCTGGGGCCGGGCTCCACCTAGAGGCACAGTCAGGCAGCGTAGAAGCGGGAAGCAGAGGGAGAGGGTGGGCGGGAGAGAGGATCTCGCCAGCACCGTGCTTGTAAGGAGATGGCAGCCTTGGAGGAAAAGGAGCGCCGCTGAGGCCCACCCAGGAGCTGGGGGGAGGGTCTGAGACCGGGAAAGAGTGTGGCGTTTGTGTGCCTCCCTGAGTCTGGAGTCCAGGGAAGGGCGTCCACGCAGCCGGGCGGCCCCGGTTCCCTCTCCCCAACCCCGGGGTCAGAGAGAAAACCCGAGGAACACTCCTGGTTTCCTCTTGGTTAACGTCTGGTTAGCTGGAACCAGGGGGTCTGGACAAAAAAAAAGAAGGCATGCGAAAGTGACCACTCAGGTTGTATGTGGATGTGACAGGCCGTCCTCGCCTGAAGGAGGCCGGGAGGGAGGGTCTGGGGCTGCCACACGTGCAGGGTGGGAGGAGCCCGGACCCTGCGGAGGCACCGAGTGGGGCGGCCATGGTGAGGGTGACCCCCAGGCTCTGGGAGAGAACGGGAGTCACACACACTCCATCGACTCGGAATTCACCCCCGAAGCTCGGGTGGCCTGGGAAACTTGAAAACCCTAACAGAGTAGATGTAAGTACTATATTAATTGTATATTAATAGAAATAACGAAATAAAGCTTAGGGCAAATGCCTGTCACCCGAAGCTGCTCAGACGTGGGCTCTACTGTGCTGGGGTCACAGGGCTGGAGCGGGTCCGGGCCTGGGGGTCCAGCCCCTCAGCCCTGGGCTCTGGGTTCCACACTGAGCCCTGGAGGACATGGCTCCCTCCTCCAGGCCCGGGGCAAGGGGTGAGGCAGCAGAGCCTTGGGGGTAACCCAGGGCTCAGAGGTGTCTACAGGGTCTGTCCAAAGCCCTCGGTTGGGACACTGGCCTTGGCCGCGTGATTACCACCACACAGGCCTGTGCTGACAACAGGCCTCCCGAGGGCACAGGCAGGGTGACTCCTGGAGGCCCCTGAGCTTTCCCGCTTTTGTTGTTTGTATGGCATCTCCTCTGGGCAGGAGGAGGAAAGGACGGTTCCAGCCCGGGGCAGGCGTGGTTTCCAGAGGCGGTGGGGGGCGGGTGGTGCCCGGCCAGCATCAGTCCGACACTGTGCACAAGGCACAGAGTGAGGGGCACAAATTCCTCCAGTTTCAGACTTGAGAGTAAAAACGAGTGAAAGAAACAAGAGAAAAGGGGCAGAGCACAGAGAGAGGAGGCTTTGCTGCGTGCGTTACCTTGAGGATAATTTCTAACGTAAAGATACTAGTGAAGACATAGTCTGCGTTGCCTAGGATCTGAAAGATAAGCATAACCAGATTAGTGGCTCCGAGTGACCGGACAACAGAGCGTGTGTTAGCAGCAGAGCAGCGACAGCCGGACAGGACAGGACAGGGCAGGAGCAGGGGGCATGCATTACCTTCAGAGCAATTTCAATGGTGAAAATGGTAGTGAAAACAATGTCAAAATAAAACAGAATCTGTAAAACAAAGAGACACAGGGTGGGGATGGGGCAGGGATGGGAGAAGCAGGACGGGAGGAGGGGTCACCAGCAGGAAGTCACCCAAAGCAGGGAGCCTTTCCGTGGGGAGACAGTGGAACGGGTTAGGGGACCAGAGGCACGGGCACAGCACTGGGTCCTGGAGTCCCCAGATCTGTGAGGGGAGCTTCCAGGGCTGACTCAGCTGGCCCTAGGTCTGGCTGGGTGCTTTTCTCATGAATTCAGTTTACTTACAAATCCAAATCAGACCGCTGGGACGCTTGTCAAAAGGACAGCGTGGGGTTTGCTTTTCACTGCATGAAATTGCAAAATGCTTAATTCGCATTGGCGTGACGAGCTAGTCTCTCATGTTCGTGGGACCCTACGCCGCTGCTGTGCCCTTCAGGGTGCGGAAGGGTGCACCCCAGGCTAGGGGCAGGCTCCGGGGTTCATGCTTTACTACGTCTCAGGTGATGGATCAGAGCGAGGGCCAGCGCCTTTCCCAGTAAGAAAGCTCTGGACCACGCAGGCGGCGGGACCACTGGCTGGCTTGGCAGGTGGTGGGCTCCTCCCTGCGTGCCCACCTGGTTGGGATTTGATAAAGTTTCGAGGCTTCGAGATATGGCAGGTCTTACTCTGGCCTATGATGTAGGTCACCAGAGCCTGGGGTGGTCTTCAAATTTAGTTTCGACTTTGCAGAGGGTCACTGAGGCCCTCCTATACGAGGCAGGCCTCATCAGAGCACCCGTCTGCCACTGCCCCCCGGCGGCCAGGACGGGCCAGTGTACCTTGGGGCAAGGTATAAACCGCTCAGTTCCAGGGAGGTGGACCCCTGGGGAACACCCGCGGGCCGTGGAGTCTGCTGTGGCCCGTCAGGCTGGCCTGAGGCGCTGGGTCCGTGGTCTCCTCCTGCTAACGGTCCTAAGACGGGTTTCCACCCAGCTCTCATCTCTTGAGGAAATGCCTGCTGTGCCTCTGACCCTGAGATGTGGGCTGGGCTCTGGACTGAACGATGGGGTTGGGCAGCCACAGAAGCTGGGGGCCACGTGGCGGGGGCGGGGTGCAGGGGGCGAGGTACCTACGTGGTTCCTGAAGGAGGTGTGCTGGACGGGGTCCTCGGCAGCCAGGGAGATGCTGCTGAGCAGGATGAAGAAGAGGATCAGGTTGGTGAAGATGGAGTCGTTGACGATGCGATGGCACTGGAGGCGGAACCTGCGGGGAGTGGGAGGGGCCGTCACACAGGGCCGGGGCCTCCGCTCCTTCAGCCCCGCGACGTCCTGCTGCAGCGGAGCAATAGTGCCACCGCCCGCCACACCGTGTGCCCACCCACGGGGCCTCGGGTTTGCGCCTGAGACCTTTGGGAGCCCCTACATTTCACATACTGCTGTGACATCACCCACCGGCTTTCGTTTGGGGACGTCTTTCCCATCATTAAAAATAACGGCTTTGTAAGATCTGCTTCATATGTTTATGTACAGGGAGCAACAGAGCCACCCAGAAGCGTGGGCGCCCAGACTCCGAGGGGACTTGCTCCCGTGGCAGTAAGTCAATCCCGCACCTCGGCACAATGACAAAGAACGACACATCTGACCCCCGAGCGCTCACGGTAGATCCTCGGACGCTGGGGGTGTCATTTATACTGTCTCATCTTGACAGTAGGAGGGGAGGAGGGTGTGATTATCATCTTCATTTTATAGATAAAAACCACTGACACCAGGAAGGATAGGCTTGCCCAGACACAGTGTGTGTGTGTGTGTGTGTGTGTGTGTGTGTGTGTGTGTGGCCAGGGCTTGAACCTGGCCGTCAGGCTTCTGCTCCTGGCGTGTGGTTGACTAAATGCTCTGAGAGACCTTACTGCTGCAGAAGCACCAAATTCTGGAAAGGACAAGTTTTTTGAGACAATTCTGGTTTCACGAGAGTTAGGAAGGGTCTGCAGCGATCCTCCCCAAACAAACAAGCCAATCCACTGAGCTGGGGTCTGTGTGACGTGCAGCCGGGATGGGCAGAGGCGCCTGACGAGGCCAGTGGCAGCACAGCTGTCAGGAAACTTCGAGCCAGTCGGAGGTGGGGCAGAGGGGCCCGGGACCCCTAGGCAGAGCCAATGCCCTCAAGGAGCATCTGGAAGAAAGCTTCCAAGTCCTAACTTAGGTCCATGGGAATCTTGCTGATTAAGACGAAGTATTGGGGTCACAATCAAAGATCATTAAACACTCAAGAACATAGCCACTGAGATGGGAATCAAAGAAACTACAAATAATTGACTTACACGGCCCCTCCCCAAAGACTGTGTATATTGGAAACATCAGATACACATTATAGAACAGCTATATTTGAAATGTTTAATGGAATAAAGGACTTGATCACAAAGATGATGAATCAACAAGAAACTCAGACATAGACAGATGGAGCTGGAAAACCAAGCAAGACCTGGAACTGTCTGAAGTGAAAAGATATAAGCTGATGTGAAAACTGGTTTACACAGTAACATAGAGATGAAGAGAGAATTGAGAAATTGGAAGACATATCTGAAGAAATGAGCCAGAATTCCAACCGAGAGACTAGGAGATGAATGATATGAAGATGTGAATGTGTGAGCTGGGAAGGACAGAATGGGAAGGTATAACTTGTGTCTACTTGGACCAGCTGGAGAGAAGGAAGATGAGGCAGTTGTAAAGAGACTATGCTTCAACTTTCCAAGAAGTAGCTATTCTTCTCCTAATCTTTAATGTCGTTCAAGAACTGACAAAAATATAAATCCATAGACTTAGAAACAGAACATATTCCGAGCAGGATAAATGGAAAGAAATCCATGGTGGTAAAAGTGCGCAACCCCAGAGACAGTAGATGATGTTAAAAGCCGCTGGAGACAAGGGGCAGATTCTGACTAAGGAACAATCGTAGGAATTCCGACTTCACAGTGGAATAACACATCCAGCGCGCTGAAGGCTAAAACCCGTCAACCTGAAAGTGTGTACACAGCCAAACTACCTTTCAAGAACAAGAAATGCAAAGGATTACAGATAAACAGAGGCCAAGTGAATTTTCCATAAAAGAACTCCCGAGGAATGTACTTTAAGGAGGAAAGAAAATGATTGCCGAGGGATGGACTGAGATGCATAAAAAATGGTGAACAGATAAAAAAATAGTAAGTGGTATGTAAATCCAAACATACACTGTCTACACAGGTACTCACGTCTGACCTGTCGTGTGGGAAATAAAGGTCGGGACCAAAATGGTCATCAGCCATACCACGTAAGGTAGGAGGTCTGGGAGGAGTTCGAGCAGTCTAACTATTTTAACTCCTATTTTGCAGGAGAAGGTTTAGGATCTTGTTCAACTTTAGGCTCTGTTAAGTTAAATGTAATCACCACCAGAACAGAAACAGAGTTTAAACATTTCACAAAATGGAGAGAAAAGCAAACCCAGGTCTTCTGATTCAGAATCCAGGACTCTCTTCCCTAAATCCGTGCCTGTTTACACAAGCTGTGGGGAGCTGGGAGAGTCCCAGCCCCACCCAGAGGCTGGAGGGCGCTGACACCTGCCGGGCTTGTGTCACAGAGAGAGCGAAGCCCAGTGCACACACCTGTTGCTCGGGCTGAAGATGAAGAAGGCGCTGGCTTCTGGCATGGGCACCGCCTTCTCCTTCAGGTGCAGCTCAGAGAGGGGGCGGGGACGGGGGCCCACGGGCATCTCAGGCTCCTCCTCCTCGTCTCCTGCAAGAAAACAGCACTGCTCTAAACAGCTCCACGGCTCCCGCTTATTTTTTATTTTATTTTATTTTATTTTGCGGTACGCGGGCCTCTCACTGCTGTGGCCTCTCCCGTTGCGGAGCACAGGCTCCGGACGCGCAGGCTCAGCGGCCATGGCTCACGGGTCCAGCCGCTCCGCGGCATGTGGGATCTTCCTGGACCGGGGCATGAACCCACGTCCCCTGCATCGGCAGGGGGACTCTCAACCACTGCGCCACCAGGGAAGCCCTCCAGCTTATTTTTACCACCGTGCAGCTTCCTTCCAGATGCCCTACGGACAGGAATCAGACATCATCCACATCTCTGGAAACCAAGGGGACCAGCCAAGACACCCAGCTCTCTCCCCGTGGGCACGGCTGGAGCTCGTCTCTGCTACAGGAAGACTCCCTGGCAGCACACGAGATGGGGCTGAGAGTAGGGTGACCAACTCGAAACCTGCCCTTGTTTTTATTTTTTTTATTTTAAAATTTTATTTATTTATTTATTTTTGGCTGTGTTGGGTCTTTGTTGCTGCGCGCGGGCTTTCTCTAGTTGCGGCGAGTGGGGGCCACTCTTCATCGCGGTGCGCGGGCCTCTCACTGTCGTGGCCTCTCTTGTTGCGGAGCACGGGCTCCAGACGCGCAGACTCAGTAGTTGTGGCTCACAGGCCTAGTTGCTCTGTGGCATGTGGGATCTTCCCAGAGCAGGGCTCGAACCCGTGTCCCCTGCACTGGCAGGCAGATTCTCAACCACTGCGCCACCAGGGAAGTCCCCCTGTCCTTGTTTTTAAATGGAAGTTCCCACATCCCAGGAAACCCTCAGTCCCCTGCAAATCGGGGTGGTTGGTCATCCTAGTTGTCAGGCACTAGCGACAGGTGACCAGGTGAGACTGGGGCACTGCCAAGTGTCCTCACGCTTCTGGACTGCAGGCAGAGGAAAGGGCGTGGCTCAGCTGACCTGACACCCCGGCAAACAACCCCATCCTTGAATGTTCCAGGAGCTTAAAGTCAACATTCTCCCTATTCCTGAAAATACAAGAAAACACTGTGCTGTAGGGGCAGTCGGGCCATAATCCTGCCGTAACAGGCCCTCCGTCCAAAGGTCTAGACGCTGACACCAGTTACAGAAGCACTTTGTTCTCCAGGCCAGCGGCCACACTGAATGTGGACCACAGGCACACAAGTTCACTGGCCATGGAAGGAAACTGCATACCCTGTTCTTGTCCAAGGTACTTAAAAATGTTTAGAAGGGAATGGAAGTTAGGAGCATGCCTTGATCCAAATCTTGGCTCTGTTTCTTTCTGGCTGTTTAAGTTAGTGTCTCTGTGCCTCAGTTTCCCCATCTGTGAGATGGGATAATAGCACGTATGTACCTCAGAATGGTGCTATTACAATCTCCACCCACGGTAGACACTCCAAGACCGTAAATTAGTGTCTAGCATCTTCCTCGGTCTGTCTGCTCTTTGCCTGTCATTTCCCGACAGACTTTCCACTCACATCAAACTATTCTCTAAACACTCACTGTAGTGGGTTGAATAGCATCCCCCCAAATCCATGCCCACCCGGAGCCACGGGATGTGACCTTATTTATTTCATTTTATTTTTAAAATATGGACCACTTCACGAATTTGCGTGTCATCCTTGCGCAGGGGCCATACTAATCTTCTCTGTATCGTTCCAATTTTTAGTATTTGTGCTGCCAAAGTGAGCACGTGACCTTATTTTGGAAAATGCACCTTTGCAGATGTCATTAGCTATGATGCTGTCACAGTGGACGAGGGTGGGCCCTCGTTCCGGGGACTGCTGTCCTCGTAAGGAGACACAGGGAAGAAGGACGGAGGCAGAGATGGGGCTGAGGCTGCAACAGCTGAGGAGCTCGAAGGGACTGCATTGGCCGGCAGAGTGGGGACTCTCCCCAGAGCCGCTGGAGGGAGCTCGGCCCTGCTGGCATCTCGCTGTCTGGCTTCCAGGCTCCAGAACCGTGAGAGGATGAAATTCTGTTGTTGAAGCCCGTGTCTGGGGGCTCCATGAAGGTGGCTCAGCTCTCTCCCTGCTTGACCTGCCCGTCAGCCCCTCGCAGAGCTGTGGGCACCCCCGGCTCAGATAGCACCTTCACCTGGCCTTCCTGAGTCCCTGCGCCCAGGAAGGACCTCCCTGTGAATCCCAGCAGCACCTCCAGCCTCCCACACCCACCTGGCACTTGGGACAAAAACACCTCGGATGTGTGACTTTAAATGTACCTGGTTCCATCTGTTCATGTGCTGAAAGCCCTGCAGAGAGAAACCCCCTGGCACGGGGAAGCCTCATTTCCTGGGGATGATTTAACAACACTGGCTTTATGAGGAAGGGGACTGTGCAGAAGGTCCGGGGGAGAGATGGCTCTGGGCGGTGGACCTCGTGGACCAGCCACAGGTCTGTGCTCCCTCCCGGTTACCACGAAGCCAGGTGGGGTGGAGCAAAAGAGCCTGGCACAGATAGCGGTTCTTTATCAAGCAGGAGGCAACCAAGGACCCAAGGCTTCTCTGGAGGACCAGCAGATCACAGGCACAGGTCAGATTTCCTCCCGCAAGTAATTAGAGCTGACCGGCAGGCAATGAAAACTTTCAGCAGAAGAGTGGCACACAGTGGAAGCTGGTGTCCAGGAGGGGCTTGAAGCTTCCTAACTAACCTTGGCAAGGTCTCCTATTAAAGCAAAATCAGTGAAGCCAGAGTGGGCTTACATCATGGCATCTCTACGTGGGATTTACCTGGAGGATCTCAGGTCCCGCCTGGCTCTGTCCTCTTTCCAGTTTTGCTCTAAATGACCCAACACTTTCTTATTCAGGAATATCTGAGAACAGGTAGTTGAGTGCTTATTTAATCACCTGTGTTTATAGAAAAACACGTTCGCCAGGTTTGTGTGCCTCTAAGGTCCTCGTGGAGAATCGTGTGTACTCTTTTGTCCTGCGAGCAACGTTTAAGAGGAAGCTACTGCGGAAGGACAAACCGAACTTGTAAAGGGGCAGAAGGTTGCCAGCACATGATGCTTTGCACGTACGACGCATGAGGAGAGAGGTGACGGATTAGGGGAAGTCAGGTAGAGCTCCTTCTGGGGTGGGCAGCCAACCGCCCAGTCGCCCGATGCCCGTGGAACGCCTCGGTGCTGTTTTCTCATCGCAGCTCTCACAGCGCTCACAGAAGCGGGGACAGCAAGGCCCGGCCGCTTTTCAGATGGCGCTTCCAGAACTCAGCAGGAGAAACGTGGCGGGCAGAGCTAAATGCCCACCCTCGGGCCTGGCCGCCCGGGGCCCCATGCTCACCGCTGTGATTCTGCTCATGGCCGGTTCAAGTGAAAATACTGTTTCTGACACCTCGGGCCCACAGCGCACTGGACGCAAAGCCATGGCTTTGCCGTCAAGGAGCATCCAGGCCTCCGTGTAGCCCCAGAGTCCAGCCGCCCTAAAAGGCCAACCTGCAGAGCAAGGCTGGGACGCACTCCCCGCGCCGTTACCTTCTCTTAACTGGCTCAACTCGGCCCTCAGAGCCACCCTTCGCCCTCCTGCCTCTCCAGCTTCTCTGTCCAGTCGGCCCTGCCTCCAAACACCCCCAAGGGCTGCCCCCTCTACGTGTCCAGCTGGTCCCCTGCCCTGCTGCCATCATCCTGCCTGGACTGCTGCATGAGTATCCCCACTGCCCCGTCCCACTCTGTTTTTACACCACAGCCAGAGCAAGTCTTTTGCAAGGTAAGTCAGACGTGGTGAGAAGCTCCTGTGGTCCCCCCGCATCAGCCGGGACCCATCCCTCTGCGCGGCCTTGGGGGCCGTCCCACCTGCCCCTGCCCCGCCCCCTGCCCTGCCCCCGGCCCTCTGCCTGCTCGGGCCCCGCTGCACACAGGTGCCACTGCCGGAGATTCTGCACTTGCTGGTCCCTCTACCTAGAAAGCTCTTCCCTCAATCATCTCCACACACCTGGTTCCTCTGACTCAGAGTTCAGCCCAGAGGTCACATTCTCAAAGGGGCTCTAGTGACCACGCAGCCAGGGCAGCCCCGCCCACTTGGTACCTCTAATAGGGCCCTTGGTTTTATGATCTTCCTGATGTTTCCTTTCTGGTTGGTTTGCTTTCTTGCTCCTTGTCTGCCTCCCACTACAATGGGGGCCCCCGAGAGCAGCGGCCTTCTCTGTCCCCCATGGTCCAGGGCCCGGCACACAGTAGGTGCTTTATAAGCAGCTATTAAATCAATGAATGGACGTGCCCCTGGTTTTGGCCAGCTCTGTGGCCATGGAAACAGGATGGTCCCGAAGTAACTTCTTTCCTCTCCAACTCCCCGACTGCAGACCCAGGGGGGACCACCTGCTCCGCGACCCCCCGCCGCCCCACCTCCCCGACTGCAGACCCAGGGGGGACCACCGGCTCCGCGACCCGCCACCACCCCAACTCCCCGACTGCAGACCCAGTGGGGACCACCTGCTCCGCGACCCCCCGCCACCCCAACTCCCCGACTTCCGACCCAGTGGGGACCACCTGCTCCGCGGCCCCCCCGCCGCCCCACCTCCCTGCACTGCTCTCTCCTGGAGCCCCTGCAGCGGCCCAGGCCTCTCCCACAGCGTGTGGACTGAGCCACACACTCCCTGGTGTCATCACATTTCCTTTTCATGTGTACTTATTAATTTTCAGCCCTTAGTGACTCTTAAGCACATCTGTATGTTCACTCAAGTAAATGAATCAATTAGATAAAAGCACCGTCTTGGCACAAAGCTTTCCTTCCTGGGTGAGGTGATGTTTCTAAAATGTAGTGTGTACAAAGCTGGGAGGCTCCAACCAACCGGCGAGCTTTGGAGATTGAACCAGGAGGGGAGGCCTGAAAGGCCACTGCTGGGCAGCAGGGCTGCTTTGCGGGGACTAGAAACAGGCGCCTCCCGCAGGGGGTCCCGCGATTAACAAAACCTACCCCAAATCAGTTGGCTCCCCGTCCGTATTCAATTTCCCCCCATTGCCTCAAAAATGTCATCGAAAAGTTTATTTGCTCATTTAGGATCAAGACAAGACCCGCCCGCTGCATTCGCTGGATATTTCTGGTCTGTCTTTGAAATTCTATAATAGTTTCCGCCCAGAAGGGCTTGAAGGCTTCAAAAGGTTTGGTGCCTGGCACACGGACACCCTTCCGCCCTCCTTTCTGTCCGAGCTCCAGGAAGCCAAATCCTCCTTCCCAGCAGACAGACTGCGGAGGGAAAGGGAAAAGGAGGCTGGGCGCGGTCACGAGCTCAGAAGGTTTTCAGGCTCCCGACAGGGCTGTGACCCGACACAGCCCAACCTGTGCGGGGAGGGGTGTCAGCGAGACCCACGGTGCCTTGACGGTGTGTCGTGACTTTGAGCTTGAAGCTCGTGATAACATCTGCAATTCTCTGTAGAAGGAGGGCAGGTCAGGGCTCACACAGGGTGTGGTTTCCTGACGCAGGGAAGTGGCTCCTGAGGGGGGCTGATGGGCTCCTGTCGTGAAATCCTCTCCAGGGGGCCTGCCTGCCAGTTTACGGACCAGACGGTGGAGCTCTGAACGCGTCCTGCAGAGCAGCGAGCGGTGGCGGCCACGCTGTGCTCAGCACTGCCTTCCGGGTGAGGACAGGACAGATTTGGGATTTATTATTAAGGGAGCAAGATGCCGTGACATATGTTATCCTAATAAATTATGTAACTTAATGATTTTACAACATAGGCTATAATAAACCTTAAATGTATACGCAATCCAGCTTCCAAAAGACCCAAAGGCATCGCTCAAACACGATGCATTCAATCTTCTGTTGTCATTATGAGGAAACAAGGAGCAAAGTACCCTGACCTCCAGAGGATAATCGGCAGTGCTGCAGCCGAGTCGGGGGGATCTGGGACCAGCCCGTGGCTTTACAGTTGGGTGTCCACCCCCAGATCCCCTCACCCCCAGGCCAGGCTGTGGGCTGGTACCTGTGGTTTCCAGGTTGGGGTAGGAACTCTTGTCCTCATTCTCGTTGGGCTGGAGGTCGTCCATGTTGATCTAGGCATCCAAGGAGAGAAGGAGGGTCCAGTTAGACAAGGTCCACAGCTTTTAGAGGCTTCGGGTAGCCTTGAAATTGCCCCCTAGTCTAGGCTGAGCTGTCGACTCAGAAACACATCCTTTTTCCTTTGCGCACATCCCTCAGGACACCAGCAGAAGGCTGGCCTTCCTTCTCTCTGAGCCCAGCTCTGCTGTCCACCCTCCCCAGCCCCTTCTTCCCCCACTTCCCCTGGCGTCTGGCCCAGGAGGACCGTGTCCTCCTTCCCTGGGCCTCGGCCCCTCACCTTGGTGGCAGGGGGGGACTCTCCATCCGCAGTGATGGATTTCAGCTCGATTTTCTCCTCCTTGGTCTCCTCCACGGCCGGCTTCTCCACCACCTCTTGTCTCTTCTCTGGGCTGGCAGTCCTGGCCGGTCAGCAGGAGGGAAAAGAAAGGGATGTGACCAGATTGATAGGGAGCTGCCCTGTGGTCTGTTGGGGCCCATGCCATGAGGCTCAATCACAGGGGCGCTGGGCCTTGCCCAACTCTGTCCCCGCCCAGCTCTGTCCCATCCCGGCTCTGTCCCCGCCCGGCTCTGTCCCATCCCGGCTCTGTCCCATCCCGGCTCTGTCCCCGCCCGGCTCTGTCCCCGCCCGGCTCTGTCCCCGCCCGGCTCTGTCCC
>NW_021703783.1:941498-953909 GCF_005190385.1 Monodon monoceros
TGCGGGGCACACCTATTGGCATCGAGCTGTAGGCTGAGCGCTGGGGCAGCGGGGGCGGGGTGGGGGGAGGGGCAGGGTGGGGAGGGGCAGGGGCGGGGCGGGGGAGGGGCAGGGGCGGGGCGGGGGGAGGGGCAGGAGCAAAGGATACAATTTCCACAGATGAAGAGGATGATGAAGTAAATACAGACTAACATCCCTGGAAAAGAGGGGCCGCCATAAGCCATGATCCCATCATACATCACCGAATTCCAGTCCTCCCCGGTCAGGATCTGAATGACACAGTCCCACCAATAAGGGACACAGCGTTAGACCAGCAGCAAACCCGAAACTCCCCTGCCCAGCCCCCTGCGAGACACAAACGTCTCACATCTGTCTCTTCCTCCCCCGCCTCCTGCCCCCCGTTCTCCTCCCGGGGCTCTGAGCTGTGACCCCCGCAAGTCCAGCCCTCTCCTTAGACAGAGTGCGTGGCCACCGGCACAAATCGTCTGATTCACTGAGAGAGCTTCCTTGGCAAAATACCTCCTACCCCCGGGACAGTGCTCGGTGGCTGACCCTCGGGTTAAGTCGTCAAGGGGAGTGTGTTCACTAAGGGGCCACAGGTCCCCCGCTTCTCTCCAAACGTGAGGACTCTGGGTACCATCTTTAAGATTTTGGCAACATCCACATATTACCCAGTTTAATCTGTAAATCGATCTACTTTTAAACTTAAGTGCTACTTTAGCTTGGCCCTAAGCCCACACGTCCGTGAAGTCTCAAATTCGATGGTAGTCGTATTTTCCTGGGGGCAAGCGTGAAGGGTAGGAGAGAGTCCCGTCCCCCTCCCTTCCCCAGCAAGGGCCGTCCACTTTCCTTTGTTGATATTTTGGGCTTCCACGTAGAATGTATTTGCATAAAGGTCTCCACGGCTAAGAAACAGTTTTTAAGCCGCTTAATTGGACCTTGTTTTTCCCCCAGTGGTCCATCCAGCAGTGCAATTTCCTGGGGGTCGGGGTAGGAGAGCTACAGACTGTCCTGGGCTCCTGTGGCCGACCTGCTCTGGCTGCCCCGTGGGAGTGGGCGGGAAGCTCCTTCCTCCCCCGCCCCCGGGCCCTTGGACCTCCCCGCAGAGCACAGTCCCGGCAGAGAAGGGTCCATACCTGAAACACGGTGAGGAGGGACTGGGGGAAGTTATCGAACGTGCTCCTCCGGGTCTGCATCTCATCGAAGTTGAACTTCCCCCCGAAGAGCTGCATGCCCAGGAGGGAGAAGATGATGATGAAGAGAAACAGCAGCAGAAGCAGGGAGGCGATGGAGCGCACGGAGTTCAGCAGGGACGCCACCAGGTTGCTCAGCGAGTTCCAGTACCTGGGGATGCGGGGCGGCGTGAGCCTCCATCACCTCTTGCCCCACTGTCCCACCCACCAGGGGCTCTGGGACCGGCTGCAACGACCTCCTCCTGGCGCTGTCCCTGGGGCAGCGTGGTGGTGGGACCCGGCTGGCCAGCTCACAACTAGAGTGTGAGTGAGTTAATTCAGGGGCCCTGGGTCGGGAGTCTGGTTCCGACCGAGCTCTGCACGTGTCTTTGGGCGAGTTGCTTAACCTCCCTTCTTTCTGCGCCCCACCGTCTGAAAAAATAGGGGCAGCGGTAGCACACGCTTCATTATGTTATCGGGAGGATTACATGCGATAACAGGTTATAAAAAGCCACTCCCCCCAACGGCAACCAAATAGAAAATAAACAAGTGGGACTACATCAAACTAAAAAGCTTCTGCACAGCAAAGGAGACCATCAACAAAGTGACAAGATGACCTACAAAATGGGAAAAAAACACTTGCAAACCGTATATCTGATAAGAGATTAAAATCCAAAATATATAAAGAATACATGCAACTCAATAGCGAAACAAACAAACAAACAAACAACACCCCAAATAATCCTATTAAAAAAAACAGACAGGGACTTCCCTGGTGGCACAGTGGTTAAGACTCCACGCTCCCAATGCAGGGGGCCCGGGTTCGAGCCCTGGTCAGGGAACTAGGTCCCACATGCATGCCACAACTAAGAGTTCCCATGCCGTATCTAAGACCCAGCACAACCAAATAAAAAAAAAATACTTAAAAAAACCAAACCCGAATAGACATTTCTCCAAAGAAGACATACAAACGGCCAACAGACACGTGAAAAGATGCTCAACATAGCTAATCATTAGGGAAATGCTAATTAAAACCAAGAGATATCACCTCACACCTGTTAGAATGTCCATTATCAGAAAGACAATAGATAACAAGTGCTGGTGAGAATGTGGAGAAAAGGGAACCCTTGTGCGTTGCTGGTGGGAATGTAAGTTGGTGCAGCCGCTGTGGAAAACAGAATGAAGCTTCCTCAAGATAATTAAAAATAGAGCTACCATACCCTCCAGCAATTCTACTTCTGGGAACATATCCAAAGGATACGTTCACTATAGCATTATTCATAATGACCAAGACACGGAAACAACCTAAGTGTCCATGAACGGAGAAACGGAGAAAGAAAAATGTGGTGTACGTTATCTACAATGGGATATTATTTAGCCATAAAGAAGAAGAAAATCTTGCCATTTGCAACAGCATGGATGGACTTGGAGGGCATTATGCTTAGTGAAATAAGTCAGACAGAGAAACACACATACCACATGACCTCCCTGATATGTGCAATCTAAAAAAATCCAAAAACAGACACAAACAAACAAAACCCCCCACCAAACTCACAGAAAAGGAGATCAGATTTGTGGTTACTAGAGGCGGGGGATGGTGGGGGGGGGAACAGGAGGGAGGGCATCAAAGGTACAAACTTCCAGTTATAGATAAATATGAGGAATGTAGCGCACAGCACGACTGTAGCCACCACTGCTGTGTGCTGTGTGTGACAGTTGTTAGGACAGTAAATGCTAAGCATTCTCATCACAAGGATAATTTTTTTCTTTTTTCACACCGTCTCTACGAGATGACACATGTTAACTACATCTACTGTCACAATCATTCCACAGTGTATAGAAGACACACCATCATGCTGTACACCTTAAATGCAGACACTGATGTACGTCAATTATTTCTCAGTAAAACTAGAAAAAATATAATTCCAGCTCTTCATTTAAAAAAAAGACCCCCGTATTGTGCCCGGCACACAGGTGATAAAGGTTAGTAATTATTGTTATCACTACTGATCTTTAGACAAAAAAACACATTAAAAATTTTTTTTTTTCTAGAATGTGGGCCTCAGCCCAGCCCAGTCATGAATGGGGTCACCCACGGGTGAGGGTGGCCTGGGTCACCCGTGGGTAAGAGGGGGTGTGTGGTTTACTGAGGCTTCCCAAATTCAGCCGGTCCAAAGAGCTGGTTTGTTTCAAAAGCCTGTCTTCTGGAGATTCTGATTCAATGGCTGTCGTCTGGGGCCCAGAAATCTGTTTTGAACAAGGGTCGTAGAGGATTCCGATACGCAGGCCAGCTCGGGAGATCCCGGATTGCAGCAAACACACCCAGTCCACAGCGACAGCCTGTGGCTGGAGGGGCCCTGCATCTCTCCGCTGTGAGCGCGGACGCCCTGCACTGTGGGGACGGGTGGGGAAAAGCCCTCTCTTGGGGAAGTGGGGGAACACGAATGGCCCTGGAAGGGGCTTGGGTACCCGGGACAGGGTCTGTTCAGGGTGAGGAACGCACTGCAGCGAAAGGGACACGTGCCCAGCTGGCCAAGCGCGTCTCACTTCCCTGCAGCGCTAACCGACCCAGCTGCCTTCCAGATCACAACCTTGATCTCCTCCACTCAGATGTTCCTGGCTCTTCACCAAGGCAGACAGGGAATCGCTTCTGCTGCTCGAGACAATGCCTTGCAAACCACGCCCCACTGCAGCTTGGCGGCTGCACCCCAACCCGGGCACCTCTCTCCGGGGAACGGCTCCATAAGTGACAGAAGCAGATGGGCCAACAGTTTGGGTGTAAACATGAGCGTCTCCCCAACCTGGAGTCTCTCGTGCTCCAGACTCAGCCCTGCTCCGCCTCTGCCCTGCCTGCCAGCCACTCGCCCTCTGTTCGCGGAATGTTAATATACATTGATTTGTATCTGCTCTAGAAAGGCTTTTACCCGTTCCACGTTTGTGACAGCCTTGTCTCACCCAAACAGGCTTGAGCTCTTGAGGGCAGAGGCCAGAGGTTCTCCTTCCATCCCCTGCATCTCTGTCCTCAAATAGATTCTGTGCAACCTGGTGTGTATGATGGGCTGCCTGGCCTCGGTCGGCTAGAGATTGTACTAATCGTTCTGTTTAAGCAAGGAGTTAGAGAACCTCTGTGGGGGCTAGGACGCCCTCCCCTCTTACACTGAAAGCTCCCAAACCTGTCTGGAGATGACATGCCGGGGGTGGGGGGTGGGAAAGCATTTTCTAAATGCCGATTCCCAGGCCTCGCTCAGAACCATGAATCACTGCTGTGCGAGCACCCAGCCCCTGTCGGCAAGCCGGTATTTAGGAACCGAAACTCCGGAGCGTATCTGTAACGGGAACGTCCCGCTGTACTGGGGCGGGGGGTGGACGGTGTCTGCCTGGGGGTTAAGGTCACACAGCCCCTAAAGTGCACAGAATATTCTGGGAAAGTCTTCATGGCCATAAAAGTTGGTGCCTTAGTTTTCCCGAGGCCCGTGGACGTGAGGGAAATAGACCAGCCCAGTGCTGAGGTTCAGGCTGTCTGCCGGCCACGGGCCCAGGGGCGCCGGCCAAGGAGGCCCCAGACCCGAGGGAGAAAGTCACCGTGCGGGAGGGGGTCTGCCCGGGGTGGGGTGCGGCCCGCGGGCCTGGACTGAGGGCCTGGACGGAGCACGGCTGTGTCGCCCGTCATGGGGGTGGTGGAGACCCTCTGGGGACGCTGGGCGGAGGAGGTCTACTGAGCCGCCTACAGGGGCCGAGCCTCGGGTCGGAAGGCTTTTCTCCTGCTCCCATGTCCCGAGGGTTGCGCGGCCGTCTCTCAGTCGATGGGGGATTCCCAGCACAAGCCGCTGGCCTGACCGAGCCCCGTGGCCCGCCCCGCCATCACGCCGTCGCGGTGCAGCACAGCCGCCGTCTCTGGCTTGAGCCCAGACCCTTGGGGTCGCCCTCCAGGTGGCCTCACACCCACAGCCGCAACCCCGTCCTCGGAGCCGGGCTACAGCCCCTCCGGCACCTGCCACGCAGGCGGGCGTCTCCCCCGTCCTGCCCCTGCCCCCTGCAGCTGCTCCCCCCCCCCCCACCACCCAGCGCCCAGGCGAGGAGCCGCGAACGCACTGCCGCCGGTGCTCTCAGCGACAGTAACAAGTTATAACGCACTGAAAAAATCGAATCCACTGACGTTAAAGAAAGGAGAGGGGTTTGCTTCACAGACGGTGTCAAACGGACAACAGGAATGAATGAATGCATGAATGAACGAACGAATGACAGAATGAGTCAGTGATTCAGATACAGACCGTCACGGGTGGAAGGTCTCTGGAGAGCAGGGTGTTCACAGGCCCTGATACCTCTCCATGGATTACTCCGTAATCACAGAGGGCAAGGGCACAGTAACGGTGAGAAACGCGGCGGACAGCCCTGGCCATGTTCCTACTCTCAGAATCCTCGACAACGGGACAACTCCTGGCGCCCTGTGACCCCCGACCCCTCCTCGGCCGCGCAGAAGGACACTCTCCAAGGCCCCGCCTGAGGCCCCGCAGACCCTGTGGACGGCACCTCCCCTGCTACCCCCTGCGAGGCTGCAGCCCGGCCCCCCACTGTCCCGCCTGCATGCCCCCCACTGGCTGGCCCGGCCCTGGGGTCTGCAGGGCTCACTCCTTCAGTCCCCCGGGGCCTGCGCAACGCCCTCCTGGCAGCCACCCTGTCCCCAGCCTGCATTTTACACACTCATCCCCTCCAGGGGGACGGTCCAGAGAGCAGGGCTTGTGCTGGGAGCACAGCCAAAGGAGGTGCCCTGGGAGTGTTTTGCTGGATGAAGGAACAAATCTTCAATATGACACCTTTGTACTTAATGGAGGGAAGGCAAGGGGACACAGACCCCGTGTGTGTGGAGCAGGGCTGGGGGGTGGGTCTCACACTCACCCGAGTCAAACCCACTTTGCTCAAAGGTGAGGAATGGCTCTTGCCCTCTCCCCAACGTCACTTCTGATCCTGTGGCTTCCCTAGATCCGGGGGTTCCTGAGCTTCCACCACCAGACCCCTCGTCACGCTATTATGTGTCAGGAGGACAGACTGGTCCCCAGAGGCATGGGGTGGGGGGAAGTGGGCGAACTGGGTGCAGGGGTCAAAAGCTACAAACCTCCAGTTATAAAACAAATAAGCCCTGGGGATGTGATGCACGGCATGGTGACTACAGTTAACAATACTATATTTTACACTGGAAAGTTGCCAAGAGAATAGATCTTAAAATGTTCTCGTCACGAGAAAGGAAAAACTGTGTGTGGCGATGGGTGCCAGCTTGACTGTGGTGATCGTTGCCTAAGGCTTACAAATATGGAGACATTATGTTGTTCACCCGGAACGAGCATCATGTTATGCGTCAATTACAGTGGGCCCCTGAACAGCACAGGGGTTAGGGCACCGACCCTCGGCGGTTGAAAATCCGAGAATGCCTCGACAGCCCGTGTCCTCGAATCCAACCAACCTCGGACTGTGTAGACCTGCAGTGCGAAAAAATCTGCACGGAAGTGAACCCTCGCAGTTCAAACCCCTGTTGTTCAAGGATCAACTGTGTGCCTTGATTCAAAGAAAGGAAAAAAGAAAAACAGTCTATGATGCCTCCGTTTGCGACATAGAAAGTAGGGTCGCTGTGGCTTCTAGACGCTTGGGTAGGATTCCAGAGAGCAGTGTGAACACGAGTCTCTCCTGGGGAGAGCATCCCCCCCGGGGGCTCAGAACAAGTGGCCGCAGGTCTGAGGGCACCTGCCAGCCTTGGTTCATGAGCCAGACTGCGCCCAAGTACCTGACTCACTTGCTCACGGACACACCTGGGCTGAGGAGATGCTGCCCTTGGACCAGGTCGCGGTTGTGGGTGCTGCGTGCGTTCAGCCTCCGTGCAGCAGGGCAGGGTGGAGGTCCCCGCGTGTGGCCTGCCACCTGTGCTCTGTGCCTCTGGAGCAATAACCGAGCAGAGCTGGTGCCAGTGGCCTGGCGTCACGAGGGACCCCGCTCGCTGGACGGAAGGCCGTCCATCCCTACGTGCACTCCCTGGAAGACGGGGATCGCTGTGGGGATGCTGCGCAGCTCAGAGGAGACGGCTGGAATCTGGGGCCTGGCTCGCCATGGCAGATGGCAGGGAATAGGGTGTGTTCTCAACACTGATACCAAAGAGGCTTTTAGGTGCCAGGTGGCAGCCTCCGGGCAGGGCGATGGGAAGGCCCTGCAGATCCTGCACCTCTGTCCTTCTCGATGTCAGTCTGGTCCAGGTGTCTGTGACCGCTGTGGCCCCGTGTCCCAGGATCCCTCTCCCTCCAGGAAGGTTGGCGGGTGGTGAACTGGAGGATTGACGGCATATTCACCGTCGAAGGGGGCTTTCATCCTAATTGATTAAGACTGAAATACACACACGCCAAAAAAGAAGGCGCTTTGGAGAAAAGTGGGCACCAGCAGAACAAAGGACTCAAGGTCTTGAACCTTGTAGAGAAACTGAGAAAACCCAAGCCCCGCCTCTTCAGAATGACACCCGCGTGTGTCCACGTGCACAGAAGAACCCTCCAGCACTGGGGGTCTCAGCCCCCGAAGCACAGGCCGCTTGAGAGACTCGCCTCCCCTGCCGGGTCACCCTCGGGGTCATGGTCTCTCTTCATCCCTCCCGTGGCTTGGAATCATTCACCCCAGCAGTGTGTCCTGCCCACCCCGGGCCAAACCTGCCAGCTGAGATCCTGCTGGTCCCCACCCCGCCTCTGTCCCGGGCCAAACCTGCCAGCTGAGACCCTGCTGGTCCCCACCCCGCCTCTTTCCTGGGCTGGATGCACAGTTTATGTCCGTCACTCTCGAGCCAAACCCCACCTGGGCAACAAACTCAAAGGCCTTGTCTTCCCTGTTTGCGTCAGAGGCCTCGGTCACACGGGGGACAGAACCCCCCTGGGGGATGTGAGCTGATCACGACTGGCAGGGTGTCCTGGCCTCGACTGTGGGATTTAGGCGGGGCTCCTGTGAGCCTCTCAGAGTCCCCAGTCGGCCCTGTGGTTGTGTCGGGGTGAGACAGGGAGCCAGACGTCGTCCTCCCCTGTCTCCTTAACCCCCGAGAATAAGCACCTTCCTCGCTGACGGCCGCCCGCGGGCTCTAGCGTCTGAGCTGCCTTCTCCATAGGCCCCGGCCCAGCAACTGGGCGGATGCCAAAGTTACCTTTATAATAGTGGCCCGTGAGGAGCTCAGAGCCTCCCTGGGGCCCTGAGAAGGGGGCCGGGAGGGTCTGATGCTTGTGGCCAGACCGGCAGTTACATGGAGAGCTCAGAGTCTGGAGGATTTGCAAAAGGCTCGCACCTTGGGGCTGTGGGCCCCTGTGTGGTCACGATTCACCAGTGAGTCTGTCTGTGCTGAGTCAGTCTGAGCTCACACCTCAGGGACGGCGAAGGGAGCTGCGGGGGAGGAGCGGTGGAAGAAAGAGAAGCATTTAGCGTTTAAGAGGGAAAACAGCAAGGGCTGGAGGGGCTGTGCTGCCCGTGAGGACCGACTGTATAAAAAATGAGACGTAATTAGTACCTCGGGGCCACACCCAGATCTAAGCCAACTGAAGCTCTTCCTCCTCAGAGTGAAGGTCAGGCTGGGCTAACGAACAGCAAACTAGATGTTGAAACGGGCAACATTTAGAGCCCCAGAGAGCCCCAAAGCAGGAGAAAGAGCCCCATCCGTCACGCAGCTGGAAGGCCCAAAGACGACAAAGGTCTCGGCCGCGTGCGTGCCTCTCTGTTCTCCCAGAGGTACCCGGACCTTCTCACCCTGCAGTTCCCCACCCATAGCACTGTGAATACTCAGTGATCAACCGACAGCCTGGTGCAGGGTTCCCAGTCTTTTCATATAAAAATGAGACCCATAGGATGGATGATATGCCTACACGCTGTATACTTCCTAAGGCACGCTCAGATTTTGACAAAGTGCCACAAAAATGTAAGCAGGCTAACAACTCATTGTCATCATAAACCAACAGCTTCTCTTCCCGCAGGGGCCACGGATCAGTTGTAAACCCACCCGGTTCTTGCTCGTTCATTAAAGCCTTCAGGAACGTGAGTGACCAAGAGTGAGGGTGTTACAAGAGCAATACTGAATGTACTTGTCTTTGCTATGTAAAAAAGAAACCATTTGGGGCTTCCCTGGTGGCGCAGTGGTTGGGAGTCCGCCTGCCGATGCAGGGCACACGGGTTCGTGCCCCGGTCCGGGAAGATCCCACATGCCGCGGAGCGGCTGGGCCCGTGAGCCGTGGCCGCTGAGCCTGCGCGTCCGGAGCCTGTGCTCCGCAACGGGAGAGGCCACAACAGTGAGAGGCCCGCGTACCGCAAAAAAAAAAAAGAAACCATTCACAAATTTTGGTATTTTAGCTCTTAGTAATAGCGAGTGACCTGCCACACACTGTCGAGCTGCTCTGGACATACTGAAGGGTCATGAGGTCATGGCTGAGAACCACGGTCTAGATCGGTGTTCCCGGCCCTTAGGCCACAGGCCCTGGGTGGGAGGAGGGCAGCCTGGAACTACAGGAGGGGATCCAGGGATCCTAGCACTCTAAATAAAGAGCCTCAAATGTGTTCAGGTGTGTAGAAATTAATAAAATTAAAATCAATTTTAAAACTTTGCTGGACTCCTATTAGGTCTTTATCATTATGAGTTTTCTCAGTCCAGAGCCATCAGAAACACCGTCTTCACCGGGTCGGGGCTACTGTCTAGAGGAGAGAGTGGAGAGGGAAGAATCAAGTTTCCAATTATACATGAAGCTTCCTATTTTTAGACAAGAAAGAGGACAAAGGGCAGCGGCAGAAAATCAGGCCAGAGTTTCTCAAAGTGAGGTCATTGGGCCACTGGCTTGGAGCTCCCCAGGAGTTGCTGGCTGAAATCTCTAGAGTGATGGGTCCTTAATGAGCTCTCCTGAGAAGGTCATCTAGGTCTGAGAATCACAGTCACTGGTCCAGAAAACGTTGTTAAAAATAGTAGCGGGATGGCGCAAAGTTTCCTCCAAGAGATTTTAAAAGAGGAGGGAGAAACAGACTTGTTTGATGGCAGGACCAGGCTGACCTGTCTCAGGGGACCAGTACGCCCACCCCCCAGCCCCTATTTTAGGCACTTTCTGGCCACTGGAGTGTATTGGAGACCAGGTTCAGGAGGGGGCCTGGGACTCCCCCACACCTGGACTCTTTGCTGTCTTCCAAAAGCCCCCAGACAGTTTGGAGACTGGAAAACAGGAAGACGATGGCCTTTGCCAAAGTAACTTCCAATTAGACCATGAAATTATTCTGTTTACGGGTTTTACGGAGATCCGAAAATGCCACTAATCCTTCTTGTGGAGGGGCTTCAGGAAGCTCGCTGATAAAGATAGACTTAAAAATGGCTTCCTGGCAATAGTTTCAGATTAGAAATAGATAAATTGCTGATTAGAAACAGAATGAATGTGAAGTCTCTTCAAGATGCCATGAGAATATCTGGGAGCAAAATTCTTTTCTATAGGAATTGAAAAAACAAAGACAAAGCCCCAAGCGTGTGGACTTTTGAGAATTACTTAAGAGGCACCTGAAACTCCAAATTAAAAATAGCTTTGGCTGACCCAGGAGGAGCAAGAAGAATCAGTCAAAATCCTTTACGTCTTGTCTCTGGAGACAGACAAGAGAGTTTAGCCATCAGCCCTGCAGCCCACAGTCACGGTCGAGGCACAGAGCCTTGTGATCCCAGCTTCACCCCTGAGCAGCTTTGCGACCCTGGGCAAGCGACTGAACTCCCTCAGTCTTCTCATCTGGAAAATGGGACTAATGATAACAGCGCCCTCTCTTACAGGTGATGGTGAAGATTTACAGGTCAGACGCGGGCGAGCACTGGGGTCAGGCTGTCTCGCACAGACCAAGAGATGATGCACATTCACCAGGACTGTCGTGATGTTTCTACTGCTTTCATTTTGAACCGAGGATTTTCTGTGGCGTCAAGATATTCAGACATTGAGGAAGAGCTCCTTCCGGGGGCAGGGGCGAGGCAAGTGTTGCCCAGGAGTATCCAACTTGGGGATTTAACTCCTGCCTGTACTTTGAGTCTGTCTTCTGACCTTGAGGCTTCCCCAGGGATGCTCTCCTGTCCCCAGCTTCCCAAGGCAGATGTCGTCCCTGCCTATTTTGCCAGCTCATTCCATTCTGTCTTAGATTTTCCTTGCATTGTCTCCCAGGAGCAGACTCCGTCTCCCCAGCTGGACTGTCCGCTTCTCCCAGGTTCAGCCCACACCATGCAGCCCGATTCCTTCCTCTCAGAGCTGGACAGACAGTGTGTACACGGCAGACGACCAAATACAGCACAGTGTGTGTGTGTGTGTGTGTGTGTGTGTGTGTGTCACCATTAGCTCTTTCCTCCCTCTTCCTTCTCCTGATAATGACAACAGTTACAATCAGAGTCACAGCGAACGCTCGGTTACCAAGAATCTTCTATGCCTGGCACTGAACTCAACTCTTTAAATGCCTCTTCTCACCCTAACCCTCAACGAACCCACGGGAGCAGGTGTGTTTGGGGCAGGGGGGCTGCTGAGGGAACTGGGAAGAGAACAGTCACACCCAGGTGCCCTGCAGCCCCCCACCACCCCCGCAAGTTTGGAGCACTCTGTGCAGAGACAGTTAGGTCCAGGGCCTGGCACGGATGGTACCAACCCCACTCTTCCCAGCAGGATCTCACTGACGCCCAGTCTCCCCGCATCAGACTCTAGGGTGGGAGGCTTGTCCTTCTGGATGCACAGTTGGAACCCCTCCCCTCAGGTGCTTCTGACGTGCCCCTCCAAGAAAGACCACAGCCCACGGTGAGAAATACATATTATA
The DNA here is from genome assembly GCF_005190385.1 of Monodon monoceros. NCBI lineage: Eukaryota > Metazoa > Chordata > Mammalia > Artiodactyla > Monodontidae > Monodon > Monodon monoceros. The sequence goes on from NW_021703783.1 coordinate 953,480, forward strand.
CTGCGACCCAGGCACGATCCCGGGGATTTTTGTGAAACGTGTTTACATTCACGTGAGGCACTCCGATGTTTTCCACCCTATTTCATTCTTCCATTAAAAACGACAATGAGGAGAAATTGGAACCCATATACATCGCCGGTAGGAATGTAAAGTGGTCCAGTCTCTTTGGGAAACAGTTTGGCACTTCCTGAAAACCTTAACTACAGACTTATCACGTGACCTAGAAATTCTGCTCCTTGTATCCAAGAGACGGGAAAACATACGTCCACACGAAAACCTGAACACGATGCTTCCTAGTGGATCATTCACGGGAACCAAAAGGCAGACATAAACCAGATGCCCACCAGCAGGTGGACGAATAAACAAAATGTGATGTCTATCCGTAGAGTGGAATACAGCTCAGCCATGAAAAAGAAATTAGAGTGGAATA
>NW_021703783.1:953919-969902 GCF_005190385.1 Monodon monoceros
ACAGCTCAGCCACGAAAAAGGAATTAGAGTGGAATACAGCTCAGCCATGAAAAAGGAATGAAGCGCCGATCTCTGGACAACATGGGGGAGACCTGAAACCATCAGGCCAGGTGGAAGAGGCTGGTCACAAAGCAGCACAGGTCGTACGGACATGAACTGTCCAGAGAGGGCAGGTCTGCAGAGATGGAGGCAAGGCGGTGATGGGTGCTGGAGGGGAGGGTGGAGGAGGGAAGAGGGGGCGTGGGGTCTTCTTTTGGGGGATGGAAACGCGCTAAAACGGGACTATGGTGTTGGCTGCGAAACTGCAAATACATAAAAACCCCCTGAACTGGACACTTTAAAGAGTGAATTACATAGTATGTGGATTATCTCTCAATAAAAATGATGGTCGTGATCCAATAAGCTGGTCTCACCACCCAGAATGGGTCACAACACGGTGGAAACTTGCTGTCCTGGAGTGGCTGCCCGTCCCCGCCCCGCCTGTCTCGAGGGAGTTTGGGGGCCGCGGCCTTTGGGTGGGTGGCGGGTGGCGGGTGGAAGGGGCGTGTCAAGGCCCCGTGGCTGCCTTTCATACCGCACATGCTCAGCAAAGGCCCAGCTACAAAAGCAGTTTCCCTCTCCAGGGGCCGGGCGGCCCCAAGAGCTGAGCTATAGGTGAGATTCCGGGGGAGCCCGGAAAGGAGCCGACAGCCCCTTCTCCTGCCTCGAGCCCACAGGTGAGGGCTCGGCCTCCGGAAGCCGCCTGTGACCTCGGTGGAGGGCAGGCCCGGGGCTGGTGAAGCAGGGACAGAGGAGCCTGGGTCCCCGATGCAAGTGGAGGCCCCACGGCTGCCACCCCTGCACTGTCTGTATGAGCAGCCAAAGGACCCTCTAAAGGAGGCGCCATCTGGCGAATACGCGTGCCCAGGACAGATCCTCCAGGACACAGCGGCTCCCCTCCCCTGGGTCCCCGGGGGGAGTGACGGGCCACGCACCTCGTGATCTTGAATATCCTCAGGAGGCGCACGCATCTCAGCACGGAGATGCCCAGGGGCGACATGATCCTGGTCTCCACCAGGATGGTCTCCAGGATGCCGCCACACACGATGAAGCAGTCGAAGCGGTTGAACAGGGACACGAAGTAGGCCTGCAGCCCCAGGCTGTACGTCTTGAGCAGCATCTCCGCCGTGAACAGGGCCAGCAGCGCCTTGTTGGCCGTGTCTGCGGGGACCCGCACGGGGGACAGGAGGGGGAGAGGAGGTGAGCGTGGCGGATCCCTGCGGGGAAACCCCAAAGCTCGAGCCCGCCACACACCCCTCGCTGCGTGGACTTGGTGGGGAGGGGTCTAGTTACAACCGCAGCAGACCTCCAGCACGGCCCCGAACCCCCGCATCCTCTCACAGCGACTCTGCCAGGCCGCGGGGCTGCTGCCACGCCCCTTTTCCAGAGACGAGAAGTGAGGCTCGAGGGGGAGCCATCTGCCTAGACTGACCAGCCAAGAGCCGGAGCCGGGGTCTTTGTCTGCCCTTGTCACCGGGAGACGAGCCCCATCTGGGTTCCGGGAGACACCCTGGGTCCAGGCCGTGTTCGCCTGACCCCCGGGTCGGTACCGGGGCTCTGGCCAGGGAGATCCCTTCCGGGGCCCAGGGAGGGGTGGTGGGACCCACTGCCATCGAGGACATTCCCTGTGCCCAGGCCACACTCGTCCTCTCCCTGGCTTTGTGCTCTCCGCCCCTCACAGGTTTTGGCTAGCACACCTGGAGGCCATACTGAGGCCCCAGGTACTGAAAACCCACTGGGGGTGGAGGGGCGGCAGCCAAAGATCTGATGTAGCCCAACAAGCCACAGCTCGTGACCGTGTCTCCTGGACCCAGTGGTGATGGCCGGGGCAGGCAGGGGGGTGTTGCCTGGCCAGGGGAGCCCCGTCTGTGTGGAGTGAGCTGGTGCGTTTTAACGGCTCATAAGCTGCCAGGCCGCGGTGTGTCCGGCGCGGTCCGCTTCCTCGCCCCGGCGCAGGGCCGAGTCAGCCCGAGTAACGCAGGCCGGCCGGGCGGCCTCTCACCTTGGACTTCCGTGAGCCAGTGGGGCTGGTTGTAGTGCTCAGAGGCGATGGTGAGCGTGTTGAGGAAAACCAGGAAGATGACAAGCCAGTAGAAGACGCTCGACTTCACGGCCGCGCGGCATTTCCTCCTGCAGAACCGATTCCAGCGGCGCCAGTAGCGGCTGCAAAGGGGCAGAGAAGGAGGACGGGGCGGGAGGCGGCTGTGAATTCAGGTCCCCGGCCGACATGCCCCAAGGTGGCCACCTCCCTCCCCTGAACTGGCCCGACCTCACCAGGGCCAAAGAGACGAGCATCCCACCAAGGTCACCGGCTCGTGGCTGGTGGTGTGGCCTTTGGGGGGGGGGTCCCTGCTCCTCTGGGACTGTGGCACCCTGGCCTGTGACCCCGAGCAAGGCCAGCCTTGTGTGAGGGTCTGGCCTGAAGCTGAAGGGAGGTTATTTAATTTCATAGTAACGGCATCACTAGAAGTATTGCAAGTCGTAAGACTAGTATTACTAGGACTAGTAATGGTTACCATTAGCAAACTCCATGTCTGGCTGGTACCATATTGGCACTTCTCATGCCTTCTCCCAGATCCTTTAAACATGTCTGCAAAGCAGGCGTTGTCCCGATTTTCAGGAGAAAACCAAGGACCCTGGAGTTGGGCGTCTGGACTGACACCGGGTGAGGGCAGAGCCAGCAGCGTCCCCTCTTCCCGCCTGCAGCCCAGGCGCCAGGCGCTCCCCTAGCTGCCTCATCCGTGAAGAGTGGGAGGTGAATCTGGACCAGCGGTGCTTGACTTGAAGGGGAGGCTGTGGAGTCCTTTAAGATTACATCCTCTGTTCAGAACAACGGGCAGACTGCCCCCACCTCTACACGCAAGTTCACGCCATACGTGGGCCCTGAAAGCTCATCCATGGGCTGCGGGACACTCGCCCACATGGCCTCTGGTTAGGGACTTTCATCAAACCTGGCTGTACATAGAACCACCTGGGGAAAGTTTAAAAAACACAACAAAAACACACCAGGCCCCGGGCCCCAACCCAATGAAATCTGATTGTCTGGGGTTGAGTAATTTTTAAATAACCCCCAAATACCGTTGCTGTTTGCTAAGGTTCCCCAGATGGTTCTCATGTGTAACCATGGTTGACAACCATGAAGCCGGATGACCCCAAGGAAACGCTCACATTTTAGGATTCAGTGGTGGACGGGTTTACAGCTTGTCCCCAATTTCATCCTCCTGATACCGAGAGAACATGCAGATATATTTGGTAATTCCGTTGACCAAACAGTTACCAGTTTAACACCATGTGAGGAGCGAAGGACAGGGGTGCCAGGGAGACTGTGGGGGCCCTGTATCGAGAGGGGATCTGATTCCAGAAAACCAAACACAACGAGAGCAGCCACACGGTCAACGTCCAGCTGGGGGATGGTAAGAGGGGTGCCGTGGCCAGCGTCGGGCTGGAGGTGATGGAGGCAACAGCTTTACTCAAGGAAGGAGGAGAGTGAGGTGACGTGGACTTTGGAGGCGGAGTCAGCAGGCCTTTGACCCTGACCACGAGTGCAGGGGAGAGAGAAAGGGTGGAGGGGTGTCTGGAGGAGGCCCTGTCACCAGCACGGGCACCCTGTGGAGGGGGACTCGGCCGGAAAACACCTTGAGGTACTTGCAGGTTGTGTCCGTAGGGACACCCACCGGGCGGCTGAGGACAGAGCCCCCGCTTTGGGACAGAAGGCGGGGTGGTGGTGGTGATGGCTGTCGTCCTGGACACCTGTACTCATATCTACATGAAGTCGCAGGTCCCCAGGTCCCCAGCTCAAGACTCTGTTGTTAGGACCCTCCACACGCCCCAGACGGCCCTCTGGAGAGCTTGACTTTATTTATATTTCTACTCTGTTATTTTTGTTACCTACGGCCCGTGGGAAATCCTGCTGCCACACCGCTGTTGAAATCTGCTCTGAGATTAGAAAGCGAGGGGCACATCTAAGGCGGGCCTTGCTGCCTGGGAGCTGCAGGAGGACCTGGCTTTGGCTTGCAGGGCAGGGAGGGAAGAAAGGATTAAGGGGGTGGTGTTCTGACCTGACCTCACCCCCGTCACTGAGGGGGAGGGGAAGCCACCTCCAGGGAGCGCCAAACCTTGGCAGGGACGTTTGCTGCTACTGGTGGGGAAAGTCGCTACATGGAGAAGAAAGGCCTGGGGGTCAGAAGACGGTGGTTCCCAATGCACTGTGGAGGCTTCCATGCTCCAGACACACCACCGGGCGACAGCAGGGGTGGCGGAGGGCGCAGGGGGGACAAGGCAATGGGACAGGGGCCCAGGTGGTCCCTAGCCGGGGGGCGGCCTCCGGCGGTGCTGGACCACGGTGCTCAGGCACCCGCTCTCGTCAGGGCGGGACTCTGCTTCTCTCCTGCGATCGAGCTTGGTGATATTGCAGACAAAGTTGGTAAGACTTTTTATTCCCCCTGAAAAACGAGTTTTCAGGACAAACTCATATCCAGTCTTAAATAGCGTCAGCTACCAATTGGCCCTTGCCCTCTACCTCTACGAGGATTAAATCACGAGCCACTGCAGGTGCTGACCTTCGACACCCCTGAAAGGAGCTCAGGGCAGAGGCCAGGAATGAGGCCCTCTGTGCTCCGGGAAAAACTAACTCCTCTTATTTACAAAAACACTAAGATCCTTCACGGTGACGTCTGCTGCCCGTGACTAGCAGAAACCTTCACAAGACGAGCAGAAACCTTCTGCAGAAAATATGTGCTGGATTCTATGTACTCCCCCTTCAAAAAAATAACCTATGTACTGACTTTCCCCCTGCCTCTTTGGAGCAGTTTCTCAGAGCTCTCCGAGATGCTGTTTCCCGGGCTGTAGTCCTCATTTTGCCCCGAATAAGACTTAACTCACAACCCTCACATTGTGCATTTTTTTAAGTCGGCAATAGGTTACACTGTAGTTGCGAAGAATGTTTTGAATAGAGACAAGCTCATTTACAAAAATCACCAATAATTGTGATTCGGAGGCCAAAGGAATCACGGTTGATTTCTTCCACATTTTGGAGGAACCGACTCCAACTCTGTCTCACACCCAGAACTTGACTGCGCTCTTCCCCAAGTTTGGGGCTGGTGGATGCGGGTGCCACATGCCCGGGGTCTGGAGCTGCTCTGCTGGAGGCCCTGCACCTGCAGCTGTGACGGACGGGGCGGCACCCGTGGAATCGTGCGCTCCCGAGACAGCCACTCAGGAGAGTCACGTGGGTTCGGGCCGGGGCGGGGGTGGAGTAATTACCATCCAGAGAAAGTATTTAAAGATAATGACACGCCTCCCACCCTTCAAAATACAGCTTTGCTCGACAACTGGTGTCCTGGCAACGCTTCCTACTGCACAATAAATGCAATGGTTTATTAGAATGTGTAAGTGCATTTATGTGTTTACATATGCACGGAGGATATAGAAATTAAACGATAAAACAGGGAGGAGGAATTTGCCTGCTATTCACGTTCCCTTCACTCTCACTGGGAAAGTTGTTCCCTCGAGAAGTGGAACTTCCCGGACACAGACCTGGAGGTGACGGTGGGCACGGACATGTCTCTCGCACGTCTTCAAACCCGTGTGTCGCTGCATTCCCACCGGACAGCTCTGCTCGCTCGCCTGGACCCACCTGACCCCTTCCCAGCACTGGCCCGGCTCCTACCTTTCCATCGACACGGCTGTCCCCCCACCAAGCCTCCCCTTCTGGGTCCCCCCCCTTGCTTTAGGGCTCAGCGGGGGCCCCAGCTTCCCAGCGGTGCACTTTTCTAGACGTCCCAGCTGCCAAGTTCCAGTCACACTTACTGTCCGTGTTGCTCACTTAGCTACACGTTCAAGAAACATCTATTGAAACATCTTCCCCAAGCCAAGTACTAGCTATTCAGCTTAACAAACAGACGGGAAACTCGGGTCGGTGATACAGACCCCAAGGGTGCCGCGCGCCAGGCGGGCTTAGTAGAGGTGCCCCAGGGGCACGCAGAAGGGCATCCCAGCCCACCGTGGGGTGCCAGCCAGCCTCCCCAGAGGATGCGATGCTCCGTTTCCTGTAGGTCAGCATCTTTACTGTGTGACTCCACTGAGATCGCAGGGTCCTGAGGGGAAGGGGCTGCATCCTGTCCTTTGTGATGGGCTCACAGCCCACCACTGTGGTCTTACACAGTAGGACCACTGGGCCGGCAGGCAGGTAGGGCAGCAGAGACAAACTTTACACACACTTACTCACTCCGCGCTGTGGACGGGGCTTAGGACCCTGCGGATGGGGTTGGGAGGAGGCAGTGCTCCTGAAGGAGTTTGCTTGGCACAGAATTTTGGACAAGCATCTAGAACAGGAGACAGCACCCAAATGGTGGACACTTGGGGCTCTTTCCAGTGGCCAGAGCTGAGAACAAGCAACCCAGAAAATCCTTAACATTTAACTATTTTACACAAAAGTAACCAAAAAATGGGTTATTAGCGACTGGGGAAATTTGGGCATGCGCCTTATTGCTTATGGGATGGCAGAGGTAAAGGGACCTCGGAGGCACGTTTCTCTGAAGACAGGCGAGACAGGGCTCCCAACCTCAGACCCCCGAGGGCTTCACTTCAGACCGCTGTGACGTCCAGATCCAAGCCCCAACATGTTATCTGACTAATCCCTTCACGCTGCGGAAGGTGCTCAGGATCGTTTGTTCCGTAACTAAGTCCTATTCTGAGCCCCAAATGTTGCCAAGTTCCTTATTCCTCAAAGTAGAGACTTGGCTTACCAAGGGAACACCCTAATATTGCCCTAATATTACAAGTCCATTAATTTGCCCAAATTTCCCTAAAACCTCTGCTCTAATATTTCCTTTAAAGACTCTGTGACTTTGTATCACCGTCTTGCAAATGGAATAGGCCAGTTTGAGGCTCAAATTCTATTATTTGTCATTGTTAAGCTGAGAGAATGAGTGAGAATACTTGGTGTGTGTGTGTTTAACTCCAATTTTAGATTCTTTTCTAGGGTAAAACAGGCTCTTCGCTGTTTACGAGGTTACTTCTGAGTTGCCGAAATTCTCTCTCCGTTTCCCCTGTGTTACTGTGTTTTTCTCCTGCGCCTCCTATACCCGTGTGAGCTGCCACAATCAGACAGACAGAAGGGCTGAGGACACTGTTCCTGCGTCTGCAGCGGACCGAGTTTTCTCAGGGCCGACCTTGGTGATTTCGATGGCATTTTCAACCCATCGCCAGCCTTTGTTATTCCCTAAACAGACGCCACCACTGGACTGCAGGGTGTAGGTGAGTCAGCTGCCATCTGACCCTGTGGGGTCACACTGTCCAGTGTGGTCGCCACTGGCCACCTGTGGCTACTGCGCACATGAAACGTGGCCAGTCCAAACTGGGCGTGCAGTGAGCGTAAATGACACACTGGATTTCAAAGAAAAATTAATATAAAATATGTCATTCATTTTTTATATTAATTACATATTGAAATAACGTTTTTGACGCATTGGCTTAAATAAACCATATTAAGATGAATTTCACCTGTTCCTTTTCACTTTTTTAACATGGCTACTAGAAAGTTTTACAAAGGGTGTAAGTGTCCGGCATTGTGTTTCTAACTCAACAGCTGTGCCCTGGAGCGCCCCCGACCCCTCGCTGCAGCCCCTAGACACACAGCTGGGCAGAAACGGCTTCGGATGCCTGGGCAGGACTTCATCACATGGTGCAGAGCCCGGGTCCTGGGCGTGGGTCCTGACTTGGCCAAGCATGAGCCACGTGGCCCCGGGCCTCTGTCAGCCTCAGTATCCCCCTCTGAAAATGGGTTTACTGATGGTGCCAACTGACTAGTAATAAGCCTTCTGGGAATGAATACAGAATCTTCTCCGTGCATTTCTGTTGTATCTTGAGTAGTAGCTGCAGGGGGAGGAGCCCTTCCCAGAGGGGGATCTGGTACCAGCAGGGTGAGCCACGTCTCAAAACCGAGCAGAGTCCAGGGGTCCAGGTGGACCCTCGTGCCCCCTCTTCTTCCAGAGCACAGCTTACACCCTAGAGCACTGGATACAAAACGCCCCCCGTCTCCTGGGTAATCTCATGCTGGAGCGAGTCCAGGCAAGTCTGTGATTTCTCTCCCACCCCCCAGAGCACGTTTGTTCATTCATTCACTCACGCGTTCATTTGTTCATTTATGAGTCGCCCATTTTCATGTAATGAGAATGATGTTTTGGAAATATTTTCAAATGTATTTTTATGCCCCTTCACTCTCTCCCTGCATGGGGGCCTTGGAACTGCAGAAGCACGAAGTGCCTTCTCAGCTTTGGCTGTAAAACAGAGCTTTCATTTCAGTCTGCGTCAAGCCTAATGCCATGCGGGGGCAGGACGATCCATTCGTCCCTCCACTTAGTATCTATTAAGGCCCCAGTAAGTGCCAGCCGCTTCTCCAGACGCTGGAGAGAAAGCAGTAAGGTCCGAGCGCTACGGAGACAAAGGATTTTCTACATTTCTTGAGCTCTCTCCTGTAACAAGAGCTGGACCTGGGAGACTTGACCCTAGGTTTTTTATGTGAAGGAGGTCTTGGCTTCAGAGGAAGTGGAAGGGGAGAAAGCCTGCATTTTCCAGCCCCAGTGGAACATGGGAGCAGAAGGTGACAGCAGGAGAGGAGAGGGTCCCACACCAGCATCCTCATTTAATTCTCTGGCTGAGCGTCAAGCTCTAGAAACAGCCAGATAGTCACGGGGAGGCCAGGACATCAGGGCTGAAGGTGCCTCTCCTGGGTGTAGCACAGGGTCTGCGGGGCCCTGGGGGACGCCAGCCTTCGGCCTAGAGCTCTTCCCAGGAAGGCACAGAGCAGGACAGGCGGCCGGCGCGTAGGTGAGCATCCAGTTCCCGCAGCCTGTCCACGGAGGGCCTGGAGGTGTCCATGGGCTCAAAGAGCCTGGGGACCAGAGGCAACGATTTCAAGGCCAGAGGCAAACATGGGGCCCACGGACACCGTGGGTGGAGGCCCAACCAGATGGACTTGTGGCCCCTCGGCAGGCCCGGTTCTAGAGGAACAAGCAGGGGTCTCGGGCTGGACCCCAGGACCCGTCCTCACTGAGGCCTGGGTACTCCCGGGGTCTTGAAGTCCCGGCCCCGCTTCTCCACCCTGGAGAAGAGCTGGGCAGAGGAAAGAAGAGAACTGAACATGTAGCTTAAGGGACAGTTTAAAAGGCAGCCTTGGGCTACACTGCTCGGCTGGACTACAATTTAATGTTATTTATGCACCTGCCCCAGGTGAGGCAGGGGAAGCAGGATTAGATCAATGATGAAACCTAAACACTATAGTTTTTCGCTCGTACAGGCTTTGTGGGAGTGAATTCCCACCCCTACTCACATATCTGTCCATCAGTGCACACGGTGGACAGGCTGCTACCCGCCGGGCGCCCGGCTCAGCTCCCTGCAAATAGCACCTCGGAGGCTCACAGAGCCTATTGCAGACGCGGGAGCCCGCGTGGGGAGGGCGGTACAGAGGTCTGAGCAAAGCGCTGGGGGGAGGGAGGGGAGTCTGCAGAAGGTGTGGAGATGCGGTACCAGCGAGGTTCTGAACAGGAGCCCGAACTCTCCGGGGGAGGCTCGGGGACGCGGCGATTCGGACGGAAGGAGGGCTCCACGCAGAAGCCTGGACGTGCAAGAGGACGGGGGACGTTCAGGAACCGCGGGATGCGCAGGCGGCGGGGCTGGAGGGGCAGACAGAGCGAGGACGGCGCACCGAGGAAGGTTCTGAAGCAGCACCGTCGAACCCGCGTGCCCTCACCTTCCGTGAACATGGCCGAGAACAGCAGCAAGTGGCCATGTGGCGCTTACTTCAACCGGACTTCATCTTATAAGGGAGGGGGACACAGCATCTCGCAACCTCCTAGGGCCAGTGCCACCAAAATCACTAACTCGCCAAACCCCAAGCCCCGAGCCACTCGCCTGGTCTGATCCACGAGCCTCTTCCTGAGAGCCGTGCAGAAGGAAAGCAGACCCTCCGCTGACCCTCCCTCAGCCCCCAGCCGGGGGTGTCCCCAGCCCAGCAGGAAAGGAGCATCTCACTCACCTGAACTTCGACTTGGAGATCCTGTGGCTGAAAGGGAAAGAGGAGACATTACCAAACGACACACACGTTTCCCTCTTTTCTCAGACGTCCCCAGGTGACCACACGGGCGCTGGACGGAGCAGCTTCGGAGAGACAGCCCTGTGGTCAGCACGTCCTGGTGTCTGTGTGTTTGAAGGGGAGACCGAGGGCTGGCCCAGCCCACAAACCTACGAATCTAGCATTTTCTAGGTGGAGACGTGGCCCCCGGAGAGGGTGCTGTGTTCTCAGACCGTCAGCTGGGGTCAGGCAGCGGGTTGGGGGCCACGCCCTGAGAACAGTCGTGGAGGACAGGAGCCCCTCCTGCAGACGTGGCCCTCGGACATTGCAGGCGGGAACAGGCTGGCAGAGGCCCAGCGCTGTCTGAACAGGAGCCCGGCCCCATCACCACCTGGCCTGAGCGTGGAGCCTGGGCCCAAGGAAACAGGCCGGGGCTGAGAACAGACCCCGGATGCTCGCAGTGGTGTGCAGCCCTAAAGACCTGGGGACTCGTGGACAGAAGCACTGGTGGGTGGGCTGGTGGCTGACTCGAGGAGCATCTCCGGGGAAGGGGGGAGGTACTGAAAGGTGGAAACTTCCAGGAGGCCCTGCGGCCCGTGGGAGGCTGGATGGAGCCGGGTGGGGGGCAGAGATCATGCAGGCATCTGAGATGGCCCTGTGGAAGGCCACACGTCGGGAAGGCCCTGGTGTCTGGGGAGTGAGTGCTGGCAGGGCCGCGGGTGGGAGACCGTGCTCGGACGGGCAGGCAGGTGCGGAGCGCTGGTCAGAGATGAAGAGGGGACAAAATCCGCCTGTCCCAGCTCAGCACAGAGAGAGCTCTGCTGCGAAGCAAGAAAACAGCCCCTCTTGCTATTTTTCATAAAAAAAAATAAGCCAGAAGATGTGACAGGTGGCAGAGCCATCGTGCGTGAGGTAATTATGTCTCTGGGGCACTGAGAACCAGAGCCAGGAGCCTTTACTGCTCCGAGCCAGCTGATAACCTTTCCCACCCAAAGACGCTGCGAGGGCTGCAGGGTTTCAATCACGTTACACGGCACGTGGGCAGAGGCCGGGGCCACGGGTGGCATCTTACTTAGGGCCACAGTTTAAAGGAAAAACAAATGTCTTCCAGCTGCGCCTGGATGGTGGGGAGCCGGGGGGCTCCCTCCTCTAGCCCAGCCAGGCTTGCTGGACAGCTGACCCCTCGCTGAGGGACATGAGCTAGCATGGGTGGTCATCAGCCCGGCAGCTCTGCCACAGGGCCTGGCCCGGCCCCGCCTTCTCTTGGAGATTTCCAGAGCCTCTCGGGGGCTCTTCAGTGCAGACCACACACCCTCCCTATAAATCTCCCTCTCAGTCCGGTGGGTCGTCAGCAAAGGTGGGTTCTTAAGAAGTCCCGTGTGGGGCACTGAGGTCTGAGTGTCCGCATCTCCTAGGCAGTGACTCTGGGACGCGGCGCGGGAGGACCAGGGCTCCTGTTGGGGATGACGTCCTGGGTAAGCGTGGTCACTGGCTGTGGCTCCTTCCTGGGTGTTCTGGAATGTTCTGAGGCGGAGGAAATGGAGTGGGACTTTCTCTACCCTGTAGTTACGTGTTCTGACGTGCGAGTCTGGACGCCACACTGAAGCCTGATTGCTGTTACTGCTCTCAGGTTGTGAGCATCGTTCCAGGCTCGCTGGGTCCAAAGCACTCACCCCCTCCAAGCTCTGTGTTACTGGAGCACCCCAGGTAAGAAGGGGGGTCCTCGGGGGCACATGTCTGGAGACAAAGGGAAGCCCAGGTATGGGAGAGCGGAGGGCCTCACACTCCCCGTGTAGGAGGGGTCAGTGCACTTCCTGGGACCAGGGGCACCCGGTCTCTGCAGCCTTCGGGTCCTGGGAGGTGACCACCAGCTTGGGGTTTGGAGAGCTGGTCATGCCGCCGGTGGGCAGGGGAGCCGGGAGCCTGCGGGCGCCGTGTCCGCCGCCCCAGCCCTGCGTTCCGGCCGGGTGGCGGGTGCTGCCCCCTGGATCCCAGTGAGTCCACAACACCGGGGGGCCCGGCTGCTCCAGACCCTGCTGGGGACCAGCCTGCTCAGAAGGCGTGAGGGCTCCCCTCAGTTACTGCTCTACAAGGTAGGATTTCCTCCCCATGTTTCCCGTGGATTCTTGAAGAGCAGCAGGTACAGAAAGTGGGTAACTCGCATGTAAGGCCGCGAGCGCAGCCCTGCTGGGTGGACCTGACTCTTGTCCAGCCCAGCTGCCTCTTTCCCTCAGGCCTCCACAACCAACCTCCCAGGAAACCGCGGTTGTCTTTGCTGATGTGAAGGTTTAAAACGGGAGACCCGCCTGGAACTCCCTCTGCTTCACTCAGTTACTCAGTTTGCATTTGTCATTATTGGACAAATATTTGAACTTCTTGGGAGCTACTTGTATGTTTAGCCTTTCCGCTTCTTAGAGTCGTAAGGCCGTATGTTTTCTCCCTGCCGTGTGACACAGCGATTCCCCAAATCCTCCCGATTCTCCCTAATGTCGGTCAGATGGCGCTGCAGGCACCATCTAGGCTGATGCACGTCTGAGGCAATGTCCTCGACTCCATGCACGGCTGGTGTGGCCAGAGGGGCCGGACCCTGGACCCCCATCACAGTCCACCTCTTGGGGACCCACTAGCTTGAACCTCCCGTGCTATCCGGGGACCCCTAGCTCACTTCTGTGACGAGATGCACGTCCATCGGTATCATCGACCCTCTGCGTCGGATCCCGTTTCTGACTCTACCTTCTTTATAGAACTGTGCGCTTTGAGACTAAAGGGACCTCGCACACACCAGCTGGATTGGGGTCTGCCATTTTACAAGGTGCAGCCTGCCTCACTCACGGGGCCTCTCCTGCAGAAGCCGCAGGCACAGAAGAGGTGCAGGGGGTCCCCGCAGGTGGTCCCCAGGCCCCTCTAGGAGCCAACGGGCAGACGCCCTGCGCGTCCCAGGAGGCGAGCCTGAGGTTGCCGCCCGGGCCCAGATCTGGGACTCCTGGTGCACGGCTCTCTTCCCTCCTTCGGTCCATCCCAGAGTACCGGGCACTTCTTTCTGTGGAAGTCCGTGTGTCCCTCTCTGACGCCAGCTGCGCCCTAGTCTCAGGCAATGTTGTCCCGTAAGTGCCAGTCTCCTTCATGGGCTTCTCGTCTTGAAGATGGTCCTGCCTCCGTTCTGAGGAAAGGCGAGGCCCAGCAGCTCCAGGGTCACTGCCTTTCCCTGTCCACGGCCTCACGTCTGGAGGGAGGGTCCCCTGCGGCCCGCTCCCGCCCCGCCTGCCCCGAGGCTCCAGCTCCTCCGATTAGGACACACAGAGAATGCATCCCTTTTCCATCTCCGCACATGACCCTGGCCTGAGCCGCGTCAGCATCACCCCCAGAGCTGCTACGGCAGCCGATTTGCTCGAGTGCCCGCCGCTCGGGGCTTCTCGCTCCCGCACAGACTCTTCCTAATGTCCGAGGATCCTCAAGGATGGAAAGCTCACCAAACCAACCAGCTATGTTCCACGATTTCTCATGGTCTGTGACAAAGACCAAGGCCATCAAGGGTCTACCCGGCCCTGCTCCGTCTCCAGCCCCGCCCCTTCCCATCCAGGCCTGCCCTGGACGCGACTGCCTTCTCTCCCTCATCCCCCCAGCGGCCTCGGAACCCGCTGTTGCCTCTGATTGGAAGATCCTTCCTTCCTCCGCCCCCTCCAGTTCTCAGCTCAAACTTTCCTTCTTCAAAGCTTTCCCTAAGCTGCCAGTCTAAGGCGTCTCTGCACCACTGACCCTGCATTACAGCCACGCCACCTTCTGAACGCTTTTCCCAAGTGATGGCTCCGTGTCACTTTCACACCAGATTGTGAGCTCCAGGGAGATGGTGTCACCTTGCTCTCGGGCTCTGTGTCACCTTGGCCCAGCACCGAGCGGGCTTGCTGCCTGATGAGGGTGTGAACGGAGAGCCCGGGCTTGATGCTCCTCTCCTGGTGGCCTCCGGGCTTGTGCTTGTCTGTTCTCCTGGCACCTTTTCATCTGTACCTTCTTCTTTTCCTTCTGCGCGTCGGTTTCCCAGCCTTCAGCCCTGGCCTCTGCCCCTGTGGACAACCCCGGTGCCGCGTGACCGCATCCATCGCTTCTACGCTGGGGTCTCCAGCACGTGGTCCAGAGCAGAGCCCCGGCCTCCACACCCTGCAGCCCCGCTGGTGACTTCAGTCTGTATCGCTTCTGTCTTCAGACTTGAAGGACAGTTCCTTCCCCTCACCACCTCCCCCGCCCGGCTGCCCCCTCCCCAGCAAAACATCATTTTTCGGGCTCTGTCTGTCTGCCGTGTCCCCTCGGAACCATCTTCAGCCAGGCCTCATCCCGCTGCATGGGCCGTTCGCTCTCCGCTTCAGAAACGCTAGCCTCTCCCTGGTTGTCACAGCCTGAGCCTCAGCCCCCGCCCGTTCACGCTGCTTCCCCACCAGGAACGCTGGCGGTCTTCTTCCATCGTTGTCTGGGGCGGGGCGGGGAAAGACGGTAGTTTGTTAAGGACATACTGCCATCCCGGCACTGCGACAAGGCACTTTATCCGCAGAGTAGGTGTGTAAATTCAGATATTCGTGGGGAGGGCGGTCCATTTCCACCGAGCCCTGGACGCCTGCAGAGCACGTCCTCCAGATGCCTCCTCCCTCTGTGGGAACATGCCTCCTTACAACATGGCCTCGAGCTCCCAAAACACTCTCCAGTGACCGAGCGCCAGCGCCGCGGCCTCTCCGGGTCTGTCACGTGGGCCCAGAGCCAGAGGGCGGGGTCCTCGTCACCTTCCCTCCGACCCTTTGGGGACCTGCCATCCACCTTCTCTAGCGTGGCCGCCCGGGGCCAACGTCCAGAATCCCGAGCGTTTGTTTGTATGGTTCCCACAGGAGGTAAGAGGGAAGGGCTCAGCCCGCTGCTTCAACGTAATTAGCACTGTATTTTAACAACACTTTGACAACAATTGCTTCCCAACGATGCTGGGAATCAGCAGTGCAGACTCCCTGGTGCCGCCGTCAGGGTGAGGGATGGTGAGGCCCATGTACCCTGGAAACAGTCTGCTCCGGCCCTCCCGCCCCCTCGCTCGGAGGCTGGCCCGGCTCAGGTTAGATGTACCCAAACCTTCTGAAAAGGCCCAGATACGGAGGCATCTTGGCGGGGAGAGGTGAGCTAGGAGCCGTTCCACCGACGGAGCGACTCAGACGCCCAGCCACCTCGGGGCTGGTCCTCCTCCGAGCCCTCTGTGCGCCGGCCCTTTCGGTTTCTGGGGTGAGTCTTACATCTCCCAGGCACCGGGACAAGCAGCTCCCACTTCCCACCGTGGAGTCTGGAAGCTGCAGGAGGCCTGACACTCAAGGTTAGCCTGACCCCTAAAGGAACATGGCTTCAATCTGTGGACTCTGGGAATGAAACCAGCAGTTTGCTCATTCTTAGCAGTTAAACCATTTTCCCTTCATTTCTTGGTGCGGGGACATCTCCCAGGGACCGCTGGTGTCCGTTTTTAAGGTGGAGCTAAGACGGATGGATGATGGTGATAACCCACGTGGGCTGTCCCTCTGCACACCTGGCCCAGTCCTGGGCCCCAGTCAGCTCAGGAAGCCGGGGGCTGGGGCTTGTGTTGGGGAGGGTCGCTGGGCTGGCACAGGTGCACTTTTATTAGCTGAGTCTGCACTTCAGACACCTGTGCTCCCTTCACTGGGTGGGTAACTCAGAGCTACAGGTAAGACCCATGTCTCCCGGCGTATTTTCTTGCCTGTCTGCTTTTCTTCCAGGTCACATTTATCAGAAATGAAAGGGTGCTTAGCAGGACCCAGGGAACCTAACAAAGCTGCTCTGGTGAGAGGGGTGAGGGGCTGGGAAGAAACAGACTTCAAAGCCCCCCAACCCCCCC
>NW_021703783.1:970002-1040577 GCF_005190385.1 Monodon monoceros
ACATATATACACATACACACATATAAAAACACACACACACACACACATACACGCAGACACACATACACATACACACACATACACACACACGCACACACACATACACACACGCACACACACACATATACACACACGCACGCATATATACACATATACACACACATACACACACACACACACATATATACACATACACACATATACACACACACGCACACATACACACACACGCACACACACACATACACACACACGCGCGCACACACACATGCACACACACACACGCACCCCTCTGATGGGATGGAAACGGGCTCAAAATCCCAAAGTCAGACCCTGCCCGGGAAGCACAGGATTGCAGAGCAGCTCCCAGCCAGGGCCACACTGCCCCCAGGGCTCCCCTCTTGGTTTCTCTGCCCGCTCCCACCCCCCGCGCCTACTCACGCCAGCCTGGCCCCGCAGCTCTCTCCCTCGATGTCGCCTCCAGCCACGTTTTCCGTGTTGACAGACTCGGTCTCACTGGTGGGCATGCTCACTGCAGGGTTGGGTCAAAGGGATGCAGAGCGAGGCGCGGAGGCAAGAGGGGAGAGAACGGTTAGTCTGCAGCCCCCCGGCCGGGTCCCATGTCCTCGACTGACATGCCCGCTGCTCGTCTAGGGTGACCCTTGCCACCCAGGACACTCTAAGTGGGAGAGTGGGAGGAGACGCCTGGGAACACTGACCTGAGTCCCTCCTCTACCCTCGACCCCCTGCCCTCGGACAAGCTGCACATGCTTTCCCATTTGCGTCTGCTCCTTGCTGTAAAAAGAATTGCTTTCATGACGGTATTTTATTTTTCTTATTTCTTTCCAACCCCCTCCCCATTCTAAGGGGCTTCATCCCCACACTTAGGGCCCAGCCTGTCTGTGGAAAGGCTTCTCTAGGGGGTGAGCCACTTGATGGATCTGGAGGAGGGTCTGTCCCTCGTCCTGAGTCCTGCATGTTGGGTCCTGAGGACAGAGCCTGAAATAGAGCTCAAAGGGAACAGCCATTTCCAGCATCCCACGCAGGATTCAGGTCAGCACCGCAGACACAGGAATGAGGAGTCTCTGTGTGGGACCCACCAAACTACTGAGATGAGACGTGGCCTGAAGACAGACGGCAAGAAAACCACCTCCCCACGGCATCCTGATGTTTCCATGTCAACAGGCCAAGCTGGGACACAACTATGGCCGACCTGCACATGCCGTCACCAGGCTCTTCCTGGATTTCCAGGGCAGCCAGAGCTTTCTAGCTTGGAGCCCAGTCTGGTGGCTTAGAAGAAGCCATTTCCTTTATTATTATCTTTTATTCCAAATAAAAGTTTATCTCAAAAGAATTCTTCTCCTCCTTTTTCATCTTCTATGGCCCTTTTAACACGACACACAAGGAGTTCCTTTTTTTTTCCCGCCCTTGTCCTTTAGAATAGCCATCACATCCTCGGTCATGGCTCAGCCCTGCTTGCAGGTCAGCAGCCCTCATCTGGCGGGCAGGTCAGGAGCCCTCAGTGGCCACAGAACTTGCATGAGTGAGGGTGTGGCATCCGGTGACATGGGACCAGTGACAAGTGCCCCCGGGGCTGCCACAGCCCAAGAACTGATCACGCTGTTCGGATAATTCTACCGGTGGTACGGATGCTGCTGGATGTGGGGCGTCCCCGGTTTCTTTTCTTTTGGATGAAGTCAAGTCGGGCAGGTGTGAGAGACTCATTCTGAGAATGTGGGAGACACAGCCGGAAAGCCCACGGCTTCCCACACGCTGGACTGTCCTGTGTCCACCCTCGACTCGTTCTCCATAAACTTGGGTGAAAACAAATCCAGACATCATTTCAAGGAAGCCTGGTGCTGGATGGACTTTGGACATCGCCCAGCTTTCTCGTCACAGGACAGGGAAGTGAGGTCCAGGGAAGGGCCAGGTGCCCGGGTCACACAGTGGTTGGGGGCTTGGACCGGATCACAGGTGTCTTGGGCCCCCACCCCGTGCTCACCTCGATGGCCCCCGGGGTTACACCCCAGACGAGATGGGATTCCTATAGCCGATCAGGCTCTGGGGGCATCACAGGTGCATGGGGAGCAGGCAGACGGTGGCACCTTCAGTGACCTTAACCTTGGCCGGCGCTCTTCACAGGAAAGGCCCCAACAGGGCTCAGCCACGGCTGGTTGTCATGGCTGCTGACTTTATACATTTGAAGGGACAAGGAGGTGGTGGCTTTGGGTGGGACAAGCTATCCTCCCCTCGCACACGCGCACGCACACCAGGAGAAGCGCGCTCCCGCCCTACCCCGTGGGCACCAGCACATAATTTACACGCACGGGGGCATGGGGGACGTCACAATGGGTTTCTGGGGGGCGATTAGACCAAGCGAACTCCCTTTCCTTCTAATCAAGCAAGCCCTCCGGGCGCTTCCTCTCACAGACAAGATATCAGAGTCGAAAACCAGGAGTAAGACGTGGACAGAGCTCAGGGTCAGCCTCAGGCAAAGAAAGAAACAGGGGACTTGGCGACCGCACAGAGGACGTTCCGCTAACCTCCAAAAACAAACTAAGAGATAGTAAAAATTGATAAATCAAAACAGGTAAGAACACAGAACAAAATAGGACCCAAACCCCAAATCACATGAATTAACAACACAAAATAAACAACGGATCCTGGGGAGAAGGGGTCACTCCCGCAGAAGCGTCTACACTGGCAGGTGGGTACTGATTTTGAGGAGACGGATACCCAGGAGGGTCCCAACTCATCCCTACTTGTTAGTGGGAATCCCGAAGATTTGGTCATGAGAGGAAAGGGTCAGGCTTGTTTTCACTCCACGTAAACAGCCGTCTCCGAAGCACGCTTATCTTCACAGTTCAAAGCTTGAAGCAACATGGATGGACCTGGAGGGTGTTATGCCCAGTGAAATAAGTCAGAGAAAGACAAACACCGTATGACATCACCTATACGTGGAATCTAAAAAACAGAGCAAACTAGTGACTATGACAAAAAAGAAGCAGACCCACAGATACAGAGAACAAACTAGTGGTTACCTGTGGGGAGAGGGAAGGGGGGAGAGGGGAGATAGGGGGAGGGGGCTAACAGGTACCAACCACTATGCATAAAATAAATAAGCTACAAGGCTATATTGTACAGCACAGGGAATACAGCCAGTACTTTATAATAACTTTAAATGGAATATAGTCTATACAAATATTGAATCTCTATATTGGACACCTGAAACTAATATGATATTGTAAAGCAACTATACTTTAATAAAAAAAGAAAATCGTTTAAAACAATGCTTCGCACACCAAAAAAACCCAAAACCAAAAACAACCAACACAAAGCTTGGAATAAAGAGAAACTTTACAACCAGTAGCATTATTTGTTCACTTCTTAAAATTCCTACACGAAAACAGGGCTGAGAGATAAAGCGTTGAAATGGATGACTTAGCAAATTTCCCTTCTAGAAAGACACGTGTCAGTTTAGAATGACAAGGGTCACTCGGGTGAGCGTCTCATCGTGAGGGGTCTTTGATTTGGCAGTGGGCGGGGTAACGGGCTGCCAGCCTCCAAGTCTGTCTGTCCACGCAGACGCCTGAGGGGACAGTCCTGGCCGGCGGGGGCCCAGGTCACTGACCTGCTACAGAAAAGCTCATCCAGCTTCTGGCTTTGGCATCGATACTGTCCCATCTTGTTTGACTTCAGAAATAGCTATGTGATCACTTTAAAAATACTAGAAAGAGCTTGATAAAAACACGGCCTTTCCCTCTATAACTGAACTTGACCAGGCCTGGTGAGTCACGCGGGCACAGGCGGCAGCCGCCCACGTGGAACGTGGTCGGAAGAGCCTCCAGTCATGCCCTTGATGGGGGGCAGGAGTCTCCGGGGAGCTGCTCTTTGGGGTCAAGGTGTGGATTTACAGGCCTTGCTTTAAGTCACAGTTTACACCCACAGAGTGGCTCCTATTAATTTGTGTAGCTTATCCCACAGGCACCTGATGGGGTGAAGATGGTCTGTGTTTCTGTTTCTAAGGGGTTAGACACAGGCCACAGCTGACTCGTTTAGGGACTTGTTACCCTAGAGATCGCCTTGGGTTCATCTTGGAAACTGAGAGTCCAGGCCGGCCAAGGCTGGGATTGCTAATGCTGGGCCCTATTCTTGGGGAGGCAGCAAGCCTGAGTCTCCCACTGGCCACTCAGATGACCGGTGGGTTGGAAACTGAGGCAGAAAGATGGCAGAGAATCCAGGGGCCAGGGCGCACCTTTCCTGTAAAGAAAGGCCTCTGAGGAATGAAATGTGCTGTTGAGTGGACTCGGGAAGGATGCTGAGGGGAGGCTAGTTTCCTGACTTTCTAACCTCACCGTTACCAGGGACTGTGGGTCAAATGTTGGGTCTCTGGGCTGTCCTGTCCCTCGGCTTCTGCTGAGCAGATTCCGAAAGAAAACGAGATTCTCATGAAAGAGTAATTAACAGCTACCACTGCAGGTGGCGGAAACATAATTACATTTTTAGGAACATCAGTGAGCCGTACGGACTCCATCTTGCCAAGAACGGATTCTCCCTCCAAACTTCCACTCCTGGGGGCAACTTGCTCGAACGGCGCTTAGTAGGACCACGTTTCTGCATCTCGAGGGAGGTGCACAGTTCTCATTTCCCAGGAACTGATGACGTCCCAGGTCTGCTAGAGAGCAGTTGTGTGGGTCCTGGGCGGGTTGGTTGTAATAAGCCACTTCTACCACAGGATGATCTCAGACTGGAAACTACATGAACCGTGCTGGGAGTGCACGGGACCCAAGTGGTCGTGGAGACTGGTGTCCTCTGGAGCACTGGGGTTCGCGAGCCCCCTGTGGGTTGACTCATTACATCTGGGGACCCCCTGTCACACCAGCTACCGCCCTACCCTCTGCCTCAGACCTTTCTGTGCAACGGGACTGCCTAGACGGCCTCAGGGCAAAGCTCCAGGTGAGAGATCGAGGGGCGGACGTGGGCGGACGTGGGCAGGCCTGCGAGTCTGGAGCCTTCCGTCACCATGCCAGCCTGCCTTTGTCTGTGGGCTGGGGCAGCAGGAGCGGCCGGCCTCTCCTGGGACTGGCTGAGAGCAGTGCCCAGACCTGAGCTGGGAGCCTCACCATCGGGTGGAGGAATCCTCCAGGAGGCTCTTGGTGGAAGAGGCCTGGGGGCGCAGGGCCAGGCATCCCGGGGGTGTCAGGGGCCGGAGGAGCTGAGGGCGTTTCTCAGCCAACCTGAACTTGCATTTCTCCAGGTCCGGCCCAACTGCCAATCCTGGGCGGGCCCGATGGCAGGATCTAGTCGCCAGCCTCCTACGAACTCACAGATGGAGCTGGAGAACTGACTTTGCCACTTACTTGGCCAGACACCCGTTTTGTCATCTTTTCCGCATACAGGCGGTCGGATTAGTATTCTTTTTCCGAAAGTACTAATCCAAGTTATGGTTAACAAGCAAAGGAGTCCTCATTTCCTGCCTTGCTGACTCCAACCTGGAATCCCAAACCCCCGTAATCGGGCTCCATCGGGTCTGTTAGGGCCACATGTGTCCCCTCAAAATTCACAGGTTGAAATCCTGACCCCTGGAACCCCAGAGTGTGGCTGTGTTTGGAGCTGGGGGGTCTTTAAAGAGGTGATTGAATTAAAACGCCATCACAAGGGTGGGCCCTGATCCCTTATGACTGGTGCCCTTATCGCAAGAAGAAATCTGGACACAGGCATGCATGGCGGGGAGATGGGGATACACCCGTGGGGGTGGGGAAGAGGCCGTCTACATGCCAAGGACAGGCGTCCAGAGCCATCTCCCCTCAGGGTCTCAGAAGGAACCAGCCCTGCCGACACCTCGATCCAAGGCTTCCAGCCTCCAGAGCCGTGAGAAAATGAATGTCTGCTGTCCACGCTGCCTGGTCCGTGGTACTTGGTTACGGCGGCCCTCACTGATGCACACACTATCCCCCCACATCCCTGTGCCCATGATTTCTGCAGAACTCCAGCCCAGGTGGGGCTGCCCACCTCACGGCCACCTTCATCCCAGCCTCTGGGCTTTCCTACGAGGCCCCGTCCATCTCCCCTTCACCTATCCCAGGGGTCGGGGAGCTGCGGCCCTCGGGCCAGACCCAGACGGCTGCTACTTTTGTAAATGACATTTTGCTGGAGTAGGACTGTGTCGCTGGCGGGTGTCACCTATGGCTGCCTCCCCTCGGCCCGCGAGCCTTTTGGAGGGTGTGGGTGCTGCCCTCGCCTGAACCGTTCACATTTCCCCCATTCCAGTAGGGCGCCCTCCAGGACCTGCTGCCCCCGAGTCCCCTCTCTGAGCCCCCCAGAACTCTGGGGTCTGTGAGGATTTTCAGTAACAACCTGGATGCAAGACCTAGTCCCAGCCCTCCCAGCCGGTATGTCTGGGTGAGTTACTTAACCCTCCTGAGCCCGGGTTTCCCCATCTGCAAAACAAAAGACAACGGTGCTGTTTATGTCAAGGGCTTCTGAGAAGGGCTAAATGAAATAATATTTGTAAAGTACCTGTAAAACGGAAAGTGCCATAAATATTTGCTAATATTACCAACGAATTTCCATTTGTTTTTCTTCTAGTTTGCTCTCATTTCACGTGTATTTCGCATGTGTCTCCCTGACACAATTATAGCTTTCTCGAGGCCAGAGACTTCACATTAGAACTCTCTGGACTCCTTTCCAGGTCCTAGTGGTACTGGCTGTGGAATTACAGTAAACACTTGGCGTCTTCGTGGGGCTTCAGGGCTGCTCCGACGTGCTGGGTGGCTTTGGGGTCTGTCCTTCAGCCGCTCCTTCACCCGGTGCCCGGGAGGTTGACCTTTGCAAAGGGCCCGTGGGAGGCACCAGCAGGACGACGCCTTCAAGGTCCGTTTGGGGGTGTCACCCTTGGCGCCTGCATTTTTATGAGCCTCTCCTTAAATTGCCCAGTTCTCAAGCCTCTGCTTGCTGTCAGGACCTGACCCACACACCTCTGGGTGCAGGCAAGGTGAACAGGATGAACCCATTGACAGGGAGAGGTCATCCCCAGAGCGGGGGTGAGGGGACCTGGTCTCCATCTCCAAACACAGAAAGTCTTTTCTGCCTGCTCAGCGGGTTGGTTCTACAAGGACCAAAGGCGTGGAGGGCGAAGAGTCTGCCCACGCGTCGGAAACGTCCCCACGACGGCCTGGTTGCCTTCAGAGGCCAGGAGATTCCCACTCGCCTCGTCCACTCACTGCCTCCAGGATCCGGCCCTGCTCGAGGCCCTCCTTCTCCACTGCTGACTCAGGAAGGCCCGCGGCCAGGTGACCCACGAGGGCCAGAGGGGACCCTGCCCCACAGCACACAAGCGAGGACAGCAGACGGGCTCACACGGGACGATGCCTCCGCTCCTTCCACTGAGCCGCCCTGCCCTCCAGATCTGCCCTCTGAGGCCTGAACCCCATCAAAGGCGTTATCTAAGTCTTAATCTTAGAACTCTTCCAGAGTTTCTCAGGAGACCTGGGCTTGCTGGAGAGGCTGACTGCTCTTTAGAAGAGAGAGATGGTTTGAAACCCAGGGACCAGGGACCACTGTCTCCACAGCCAGAGGCCCGGAGGCGCTGGAAGGACATGGGATGCCCACGTCAGAAATGACTTCAAGGGGGGCCAACCTGGGTCGCCTGGGCCCTGCTGCCCCGACACCGCCTCCCTCAGGGTCCTGGCTCCTATGAGGCTCGCGCTGTGGGCTCAGTGGCCCAGGAAACCCAGAGGGGGGGAAAGGGCACAGAAGTTCTGGTTTTCAAACGGTGTCACGGGGCACCAGGGGGTGGGGGCAGGGTGGGACGCGGAACAGGCTTATCATGCGAGAAGGGGTGTGTGTGGTCCATGAAGTGAGCAGGGGCAGGGGGCTGGCGGGGGGACTTGGGCAGATTCAAGCAGCTCTACTACTTCTGCTGATCGCATTGCCGGAGAAATCCTTTACTGATGGTTCGCAAAGGAGGCGTGTAGATAGGGCATTTGCCTGATCTGGGAAGCAGAAAGGAGATGCAACCTATTTCTTCTTCCCACGATACTGCGGGAGACCGAGCCCCCGGCAGATGGGAGGTCAGCAGGGTGAGGACAGAGGGGCTGCAGGGCTGGCCAGGTGTGGGAGGGGACAGGAGACGGGCGGGGTGGGGGACAGGATGAGGGTGTGAGCAGGGAGAGCCCCTGGGATGCCTTCCAGCGCTGAGATTCTACCCCTGGATGCCTTCAAGGCAAAGATGACATTTTTCAGGATGCTGGCTCTGGGAAAGAAAAGCAGAGAGCGGCGCGGAGAGATCAGCTGCCAGGGGCGGGGAGAGGCCAGGCGAAGTCCTCAGATGGTGGGCACTTTCCCCTTCGGCCGCCGGCTGCTCGGCCGAGAGGGAGAGGACCAGAGTCTGCAAAACGGCTGCTCGGCCGAGAGGGAGAGGACCAGAGTCTGCAAAACGAGGACACGCTCTCCCTGGCCCAGCCCCCATGATGCCGGAGCACAGCACTCGAAGAAAGGCAGGGCCAGCGGGGGCTCAGGATCTATAGAAAGCCGGGGTTACGTCAGCACCGCTTTCACATTTCCTTAGGGAACTAAGGCCCAGGGAAGGAAGGGCTTGTGCGAGGTCACGGAGCTCTGAGTAGGAGAGCTGAGCCCATGAACCAGGTCCCCCATCCCCCCACCCCCTTCCTGTCACCAGGTGTTTCGGGCCATAGGGGCTGCCTGGCAAAAGAGGAAGTGGGTGGTCTTCACAGCCAGACAGGCTTCGGTGTGGGACCAGGCTAAGCCTCCTACTGGCTGTCTTGTCTTGGGAAAATCATCTGAACCCCATCTTCCTCATCTAAAAAACCGAGGCCATAATACCGATCTTGGAGGGTTAAGTGAGGATTAAAGGTAATACAGGTCAGAGGAGGTGCTCATCACTAATAATTCTCTGTGTGCTGGATGGATTTACTGGGGATGAAAAAGCAAAACGCGGGTCCAAGAGGAGGACCTCAGGACCACTTGTTTGCATCTAAAAGGTCACCTGCAGTCTGAGCACTGACTGGTGATGACGCATGTATCCTCCGCTGCTCCCAGGGTGGGCTGCAGTTACCACGTTCCCTTTGGGGCATCACCTCCAAGGTCGTCAGTGCTTCATGAATATTCATGATGTCCCTACTGTGTGCTAACAGTCACCTACCCTGACAGGGTCCCTGCCCTGGAAATGCTTAACAGCTTGTGAGAAGACAATTTGTAAAAACTGTGATTACTCATGAAAAAAAGATTTAAGCATGACTGGACAAAAGAGAGCTGCACTAAGCCCCCCTTTTGTGCCCCTTCAATTCTCCTTTTTAACCCTAAACTGAAGCCAGGACCCGCCGGAGCCTGTGTTCTGTCCTCTCCACCTGCTCTCTGCCATGCCAGAGAGGCTGGGACCACACCTGGTCACCACGGTGGTCCACCGAGCCCTACACTGGATGCTTCTGCTTGGTCAAGATGAAATCTCATGGGCCGTGGACCCTTTGGGGCTGGCACTGCTACAGAGGTCTGTAGCTCATCTGGAAAGAATTTTTCTTCTCTGAACCAGTGACACTAGTAGCAGAGAGATATGCGGCCTCAGTTCCAGTTTGGTTTTAAATAGATTTGGGGCTAAACATATTTTTTAATATGCAACAATTGGGTTAGTCTAATGACAAATGTCATCCCCTGCCACTGTCAGAGAAGCACACCATTTCCATTAGGAGTAATGCTTCCTGGCCAGATTAAGGCATGGAAAATAACTTTTGGTCATCAACAATTCCCTTCAGTTGCACTGATCTGATTAAACTTAGCAACAGAAAGAGGAATTTACAAATTAGATGCTGTTCTCTATTTATTACCAAAATGGCTGCTTTCCACTCCATCCAGGAGCTACAGTTGAGATCTCATTAAGTCTCAGCTGGTGATAACATTTAGCCCATGAATCTCCATCTCTGCCAGTGAATGAAGTGAGCCTTAGGCCAAAGACCACAGAACGGATGAAATCAAACCCCTGTCCCTTGGAAGGGAGTTGACCTTTTCAAGCCTTACATGTATTCAGCTTTCCGGTCCTACAGAAGCAGCTGGGAAGTTATTCTGGGTCCTCTCTTAACCTTTTCCCGACTGCCGTGCGAAGCTGGCTAGCTGACCTCGCTGAGAGAAAAATAAAATAAGGATACTTCCGGCAAGTCTCTGGATGTATTTGAAGAAGAACCGGGAGGAGAGGTGAGTACGTGAAGACCGAGGAATAGAAAACACCATTTTCTCCCAGAAGTCAGAGAGCAGCGTTGACAGCCAAGAAACGGAAGATGAAAAATTAATTTGTGCGTCTGATTCATTATGTAGCCTCTGCGGGACCAGGTCTGGTCCTATCTGGTTTTAGCCTGACACGGTCACAAGGCAGGTCCAGGTCATCTACCATTCCCAATGGCAGAACTTCAAAGACTTCCAGGCCAGGACCCCACTTTTCTCCATTAATTTCCACCCTTTTCCAACCAATATGCACTAACGGCCTATGTGCCAGGCTCCGGACAGTGATGGGGATGCAAAGCTTCCTCCCTTTCCAGGTGCACAACCCAGCAGGGGATAAGATGGATAAATAGGTACACTAGGTCACGTACATCAGCGCCGTGACACAGGTGTGGAATAGGAATTGTGGGAGCAAAAAGGAGGGGCGTGAGCACGGGAGGGAAGGAGGGGAGGGGTGCCCGAGGAGGGCTGGGAGCAGGGCGGGTCCTCAGGCAGATGGCGGAGCTGGGCTCTCCAGGCGGGAGGGCAGGGTGGACCGGGCGCCGGAGGGTCTTCAGAAGGAGTAGCTCGCTTCCAGTGTTCAGGGGATCCTGCAGGACACCCAGAGCAGAAGCTAATGTGCGTCAACTTCCAACTAGAGACTCAAAACCCAGAGCTGGAAGGTGTCTGTGCAGCTGTCTGATCCGACCCCTCCTTTTACAAACAGGGAAACCGAGAGAGGCACGCTGCCCATCGGCTACTGGGCGGGGCCTGGAAGTCAGGTGGCCTGTCGTTCTCAGGTCCCTACTCGGTCTACAAAAACACAGCACGACTGTGCAGACCGGAAACCCTGGCCTCCAGGTAGGAGAGAAGGATGAGGGCCTTTCACCTCCTACTGCTGTGCTCGCAACTCTTCTAATCAAGGGGCGACTTAACGAATTGATAGAATCCATCCATTAAGGGATTATGGAAATTATAATTCACGGAAATGATTTTACACCACCTAAGAGGCTCAAAAAGAAGCTCCACAAGTCTTCCTGAAGCTTGGGGCCTTCTTGGTGAAAACCTAGGATGCTCTGCCTGACGGTCAGCGACCAACCAGCTTCAGCTTCCCAGTCATCGCACCGTCGCGGAAGGAGCCGCGGGCAAGGGGGCTGGGACCCCCTACCGCTGGCCGTACTTTTCGCACCAAGAAGATGCTCACCCCCCCAGGTGGTAGCACCGATCTTTTCCTCTGTCTCTACCGCACACAGCAGACATCACACCAAGCTTCTTGTCCTAGCTGGACCCACTGGCTGGGACAAGTATTAGTAAACACAGTGAGACTCTAATTCTGAACGTTCCTGTCAGGAACGGGGTCCTCAATTTCTTCCTGCCCATGTGTGAGTGTACGTGCCTGGTGTGGGTACATGTGCTATTTTCAGAGAATTTTGTTAGCATAGTGACTAGCCTGATACCGGATACCATTATCCTATCTCATGAGTCACTGAAATGAGGTATAAGGGTTGGGCCAGCTGATTTGAAGCTTGGAATTGGGAAGGTAAACAAAGGCTTTTCACCTTAAGGCCAACCTGTCAAGCATTTAATTAGGGCTTTTCACCTATCAGCAAGTTGTTGAGAACAGATCTATTATCTCACCCCAGGAGCAGAGGCACACACAAGTTCCAGGGCAGCTGTAACGGTTCTTTAGTAGCTTGTGGCCTGCACTTTTGTCTTCTCTTGACCTCTAGTCTCGGAGGCTCGTGTGCCTGCATCAGACATATTCTGAAGCCCTCCGAACAGGACTTACCAGCATTGTGCTTGGCAAGTCATTTTTAGAACACGTATTTAGGAACCATCAAAAGCTCCTCTGTCCAGACATTTAAAAATATCTTAATATCCTTACTTTTTTGTAAAAAAAAAAAAGCCTAACACTGAAGAACCTTATCGAAATTCAAATGTATATTTTTGGAGAGGATAAACCTTTCTCACAGCTCTGTCTAGTGAGTTTCCCCTGCAGACCTCTTTGCAGGGGGTAAATTTGGACAGTCTGATGAACTCATATGAATTAAGTCTAAATTGCAAAAAATGTATATTTTCATGAAGCTGAGTAAACGGCTTTCTTTCTCGTCCTAGCCTACTATCTGGACGTCACTGGGAACAGGACATTCTACTGATGCCCTGATGACCTCTACAGGACACTGTCCACTCGGGGACCGCATGCTGAGAACAGGGTCTTAAGGGCAAACACAGTTTTCTTGCTCATCCTCTCCTTTGAGGAGGGGTGTGCTGACCGTCAACCCGGTGTGGATCCAGACCAGGGGCAGGAGGAGGGAAGTCTACGGTCTTTGCAGTGAAGTCCAAGTACAGGCTTAAAGTCGGGGGGTCTGGACACGAGCAAAACTGCTTGCTGTGCTCTGGGAGGGCCTGCCAGGTTCCGGCTGGGCTACCTCTGCGCGCGTTGTATGATCTGTCCTGAGACAGTGTTGAAACCTACGTGTCTGTTTAGAGGAAGTGGATCTGTAAGCACGGTGAACAAGAGGAAAACCTACCCTTGTCTGTCTTCAGAAATGAGCCAGGCTTGCAGAAAGCAGACGCATGACAACCAGCGCCCACCCCCATGTCCCCGCACTCACGGGGGACCACGCGTTTCCCCACGGCGGCCGGATTCTGTGGTTTCTGATCCCGATGGAGCCGCGCACTTGGCTACAGCAGGAATCCGGGGTCTCGCACAGGGGTACAGAAAGATCATTGCGATGGACTGAACGTGTGTGTCCCCCTAAATTCATGAGTTGAAACCCTAATCCCAGAGTGATGGTATTTGGAGGTGGGGCCTTCGGGAGGCGATTAGGGTATGAGGGTGGAGCCCTTCTGAGTGGGATTCGTGCCTTAGAAGAAGAGGCCAGGGCACTAGGCAGGCGTCCGTGGAGGAAGCGGGCCATCCGTGAGCCGGGCAGAGGGCCTCCCAAGAACGTGGCCATGCTGGGCCCCGATCACGGACGTCCGGCCTCCAGAGCCACGGAAGCCAATGTCTGTTGTCTAAGCCCCCGTCTGTGGAGATGTGTCACAGCAGCCCCATGAGGGCAGAAGCAACACCTAACGTGGCCCTGCCGCCAGCTGTCCTTCTCCCCACTGCCTCTGCTCAGCCTCACTCCGTCACTCGCCTCCTGTGTGAGAGTCCATCCACCCACTGCGGGACCACCCTCCTCGGGGCAGCTCCCCGAGGGCAGGGCTCTCTCTCCCAGCCCTGCCCCTCGAACCACAAGGCCCAAACACAAGGTGCCACCAGCCCAGGGTTACAGCAGGTACGATCGCTGCTTAAGACGATGGGGTCTTTCCTGTTCCGCGGAAGCACACAGCTCTCCTGCAGCACTGCAGCTGCCACAGAGGCCTGGGCACGTCTGTCTGATGAAGTGACCCAGAAGGACGGAGCCCTCACAGCCCTGTGTTTGGGGCTGTTACTCAACTCTTACTTTTCCATCAGCCACTGAGTCATAAGGGCAGGGATCAGATGAGGGGAAGCCACTGGGATTCTACTGTGCATCCCCAAGACGCCTGGGCCCTGCCGGCCCCTTCCTTGTGGACACCGGCCAGCAGCGGAGGGCCATCTTTCCCGCCGTGACTCCCACTTCAGGCTGTGTCAGCCCCTGGAACCCCTGGGTCCCCCTGCTTCCAGCTCCCCGAGCCCCAACCAACTGTTCACAAAAGGAGCTGGGTGACCTTCCCACAGTGAACTTGTCCCCCTGCTCAGAGCCCTTTGGTGGCTCTGCTGAACCCACAGGAGAAAGTCCACACCTGAGGCCGTTTGGGACCAGTCTCAGCCCCGCTTCCGGACTGACCTTCGGTTTCACCCCAAAACCCGAGACTGAAGTCCTTCCCCCTCCCCTCCCCCCTTACTTGCTCTGCACTTTACATCCGCAGCTGCTTTCTCATCCCTTTGGCCTCGAGGGCCGCTACCAATCTGTGGGCAGCAGAGACGTGGCTGCGTGTCCACCACGCCCCCTCCCCCGGCTGCCCCTGGTCACTTAGACCGTGTCCATTCCCCCCGCCCCCCACCCCGGAAGCTATGGGGGCTGTAAACTGTTCTGGCCAGTGGCAGGCGATGCCCACTCTCCCAGGCCTGGCTTTTACATCCTCCCCAGGGCCCTCCAAGCGCCCTCTGCCTCCCTCCTCTCCTGTCCAGACGCAGGGGATCTGCAGAACCTCTGAGGCCGGGGGGAGGTGAACTTCCCTCCTGCCAACTCGACCCACATGGAACCAGGAGCAGGAAGCACCCTTCACCTTACCAAGCGGCTGAGACTTTCTTACTACCGCACTTAGCCCACCTGACTGGCACGGCCGCGCCCCAGCCCTGGCTCATCCCCCTCCACCCCCAGGTGAAAACTCCCCATGTCAGCAGGCGACAGAGGTGGGAGCTGTCACCCTCTCCTCCACGGACAGCCTCTGACAGAAACCATGTCTTGATGCAACAGGGGCTTTTCTCTCGGGCTGAGCCCCGGTCATCAGGGGGTGGCTCGGAGGGAGATGCAGGCCGATTCACCCCTCAGCGCCTCCACGGAGCTACCTTCAGCCCCCAGGTGTGTCCATCTGTTTGCAAAGCTTTACAAGAAAATCACAGCAGCGCTTTACTGGGTGGCTACCTGGGCGGGCTGAGTGGGCGGATCCATTTACCAGTGGGTTTGGTGGCCTCAGGGAGGTGACATGAGCCCCCATGGTGAGGCTGTTGCTGGTTGGAGACCACCCCCCCTCGCCCATCGTGCCAGGATCCTGGGACCATCAGAGGTTCCGCCGAGGTGACCCTGCGGCCACATGACCCCGCAGCACTGAAGGTGGTTACATCACATTCCTCCAGGTGCACACGCCAGGGCAGGACAGGGGCTGGTCGCTGCCCTGGAGCACCCCTCCCTGCAGCCTCCTGGCTGACCAACACCCTCCTCTGACCAAGTTCAAGGAGTCGCGAACCGAAGGAAACTCCGACGGGTGGTGCCACTGATGTGCCCCCTTTCCAAGCACAGCTGCCCTTAGACCACTCCAGGCGGGCGGCTTCTGGCCTCAGCGAACCTTCTTCTGCCTGAGCAAGATGTTGCCATGACTCCCTTTCACGCTCCACGCACAGTCCTTACAATCATAAAGCTCATCTCTCCCTGCTTTTAAAATCACACTCAGGGCCATTTAGGGTAATGTTTAAGATCAGATTTTCCACCCCCCGCCCAGCCCTCCTTCCCTCCGTCCACCCCGCTCTGTGCGTTAGACCGAGGGTGTTACAGATGCTACGACGAAGGGGTTAGAGGGACCTCTTCCAGCCGCTTCTGGCCGGAGAGGCAGGGGGGTCCCTGCACCACCAAGGGCGGGGCTGAGGAGGGGTCCAGGCAGCGCTGGACTCAGGCCCACATCCCCGAGGTCGGGAGCAGCGTACTGTGGGACACGACACATTACCTTCTCTGAGCCCAGCTCCCCGTCTACAAAGGGGGCGTCAGTGCCCACGGGAGATAATCCCGGGGAGGATGAAACGAGACTGTCCCTGTCCTGTCCCCTCTCGCGCCCCCGCCCTGTCCGCCTCGGCGCTCTAGCCCAGGAGAGCCTGCAGATGCCGACCCTCGCCCACTGTCCAACCTCGGGATCCAAAGAGCAGCTCCACACCAGCTGTGGAAGAATGACGCCCTCGAGGAGAGCACATGAATGAGAAGGTCTCGCCCTTGCTCCACTGGCTGCCAGCTTTCCCTTTTACTGTGCGGCTTTCACACCCTCCTTCCTTCCAGAAGCTACTCCACCATCCAAGGAAGATGGCTGTGGTCTCTACAGCCGGCTGGCAAGCTCCCCCAAAGCTGGTTTTGCTTTAAGAAGCGTAGGACGGCTTGCCTAGGCTGGGAAGGGACACCTGCTTCTCACCGTATGCTCGACGTGGCCCTCGGGGGCCCCTCCACTGCACCCAGGCTGGGACACTGGTGTCTACAAAGTCATGGGCCCGACAGCAGAAGAGCCAGACTGCTCCACGGCAGACGGGCTGTCTGTGGAGATACCACCCCCGCCGGGGTCCTGTTCTGACCCGATTCCCGAGTGAGGGTCTGCATACAACATGGATGTCTGGGACCCGCCCATGGGAGTTACTCCCAGCAGCCCAGAAGAACCCATGAAACAGCCTCACTGTAGGGCCCCTGGGCGCTCGTCTCTGCGCTGCCTCTGAGCCCCGACGGCCCTCATCACCAGCCCAGGCGAGCTGTTTCCCACTTGATCTCTGCGGCGGTTTCCAGCACTGACGTTTTAGGGCTTGATTAGGACGAGCTAAAGGTGATGCGCGGGGCAGCAGAGGTGTCTGCTCTCCCGCAGGGTGTGGGGTTAGGACGGCCTCCAACGTGATAACTTTGGGTCCAAAGTAAGAAGCGAGTCGGGAAAAAAGCCGTTGCTAGTGTCTTTCTCACGCCGTCTGACTGGGTGCTGGTGGGACGCTGTCTCAGGACTCCAGGCGTGTGGCAGCCATGACCACAAGGAAGTCCAAGGAAAACTGATTGTACTGATTAAATTGTAAAAGAAAAAAAAAAAAGCTCAAATAATGATGCACGTGCCCTTGACACGTATACCGTGTAGACCAGTGATGTTCAGATCACTGCTCTCGAGCCCCACAGGACCCTCCGTGGGCAACCTGCTGCTCTCGGAGGCCCTCAAATCTCCGTGCGTCAATAACATGCAACCCCAGACGCCGCAGGGCGGCGGTGGCCACGCGGCTCTGCTGGCGAACGGTGATTGCAGAGGGGCTCCTGCGAACAGAACTGAATACGCTGGATAAATACTTAACCTGCTTATAACTCAAGTGTTTTGGTTCCACGGTCTGTCTTTCCCAGGTTCATCTGCACAAATGTCTCTCCTGGAGGACTGGGGCTGCACTGAAATGGTTTTAACGACATGAGAGAGAGATTCCCATATGCACAGATACTTAATCCATGCATTCTTTGGTCTTGAGGAGGAGAAAGAAAGAAGAGAAGAAATTCCCGTTCCACGAGGGCAGGGATTTTTGAGGACTTTGTGCATCGCTATATCCTCAGGGCCAGAAACAGCGCCAGACACAGAGCAGACCTTTAATTGCTTGATGGATGGATGGGTGGGTGGAAGGATGAATGAACTGAGTGTACTTTAACGTATTTTTTATATAATTTACTGGCCAACTCATTGACTCTAATTACTTAGAGAAACACCTCAAACGATGCCCTCTCTCTGCTGCCTTCCCGAGCCCTGTTCTTTCTACGGCCACAGTGGTATCTGTAGCTCTTCCTCGAAAAATGAATAACTGGGCTCCCCGTGGGTGAGCTCAGCTACCACGTAATGACGTGTCACTGAACTGTGTCCGCACTGGAGCCACCCTGTGCCACCAGCGCCCGACAGCTGGCATTTCCTAAGTGCCGATGGGGCTCCTGCCTGGGGCACAAGCACGAGTGTCCAGAGCCATTGGTCAAGAGTGATAATACCCTTTTCCCTCTTTTCTCAAAAGACGACTTAATTTTTGAGCTGAAGACAACTGGCAAATACACTGTATTGTAATCTTTTAGCAATTTCAAAGGCAAAGACACTACTTTGATAGAAACGCATACCATTAGTAGCGGCATTTCTTCCCTTGTATTTGTTTCAAAGGGCAAACTACAAAGTTCTGAAGATCAGAATATAGTTTCTGAGCCGCGGGCCTACCTTTTCTGTGGATCTATTAAGCGGCCAGTCCCTTAACAAGCCTGTCTCGTCCACTCTGCTCTTCTTTTTTTGGTTTGTTTTTTTTTGCGGTACGCGGGCCTCTCACTGTTGTGGCCTCTCCCGTTGCGGAGCACAGGCTCTGGACGCGCAGGCCCAGCGGCCACGGCTCACGGGCCCAGCCGCTCCGCGGCACGTGGGATCCTCCCGGGCCGGGGCACGAACCCGCGTCCCCTGCATCGGCAGGCGGACTCTCAACCACTGCGCCACCAGGGAAGCCCCACCCTGCTCTTGACCGGACTTCCCTGCCGCCCCAGGCTCTGGACAGGCCTCCTGGCTCCATAACCAAGCGTCTCTCATTCAGTTCCTCACGTGCCTCTATTTTATCCTCTGTCTTGTTTTCTTAGATGCCCAGTCCCTGGCCCCCTCCCCCTAGAACCGGCCCGCCACCATTTCCACGACGGAAGGCGGCAGGGGCTCCGTTCCGTCCTCTGAGGCCAAGGCTGAGGATGAGAAGCAGACCCCAGGCTCCTCCAGCCACCAGGGACAAGCGCAGGGGAGGGACCAGGCTTCAGACTGACTTCATCCACTTAAGGGCTCATGAGAACCCTGGCAGGGACTCTGTCCATCGGGGCGGGCGGTACACTGTGCTCTTCCCAGAGCTCGGGCAGAAAGAGGGGGCAGATGGGCCTCGTCCACTCGATCCGCTCCAGCAGCAAAGAATTCTCCATCAGGGCAGGACGGGGAAGCAGCACACCTGTCCTCAGAAAAGAGCAGGATAACTGTGTCTCTGTGGACGGCCACCGAGTGCTGCGCGGGCAGTGGACACACAAGTTTCTACGAACATGTAAGAGACACGCTCCTACCATCCGTGGTGAGCTGGGCTCCACCGTGACCAGGGTGCAGACCGGAGCCCACAGCCCGCTCCTGTGCTTCGCAGCAGGTGTCGACGAGGCTGCCAGGCTAGCTCACTATTCACACACGGCTGGGTGCCATGGACCATCCCCCATCCACGATCCGTCAGCAGCGGAATGGACGCTGCCGGCGTCTTTCCAGGAAGATTCTCAGCAGCATCGCCGCTCACTGTTCTAATCCACCCAAGGCCTTGTCCAACTTGCAAAAACTCCTTAGCAGAGCGTGAAGGCCTCCTTGTTACCAGTCCCTGGCTGTGTGTGTGTTTTAATTTTGTGTTCATTCCTTGAGCAGAGTTATCGGAAAGCAAGTCGTGGAAGGCTGTATTCAATCCGTCTCTGAAACGATGGAGGCGGGCCTGCTCTCTGCTCACATCCAAGTCGTCTTCCTTTTCTCTCCACCTGCTCCCCCTCCTAAATTTCCACTTAGAGTTCAGGTATCAACAAGCAGGGACACGCAGAACCCGGCCAGGGGGCATGAACACAACCGGCAGAATCTACGCCCACGCACGAGGCCACTGTATCCGCACGTGCGTCAGGATACACGTGCACACACGCGTCCTGCGCCCTCCTGGCCTCTGTCAGGACACAGCGATGGACACCCTGCTTCCCCGTCAGCCCCCGGAGCCTCAGCGGGTCTCTCTCCTCCCTCTGGGCCTGGGAGCCTTTCTAGCTTCCCCCGCTTATCTGACTGACCCCGCTCAGCAAGCATCTCGGCTATTTAACCTGCTTGGTTCCTTGGTCAGAAACGTCCCGATTCAAATGTGCACAACCCAAGGAAGGGGGCCCGCAGGAGGAGAACAGAGGGGTTGGGGTCAGTTTCTAAAACCTAAAGCTATTCTACCAGTTTCCTCCGGGTTTCCCCAACCTCCCATTTAGCACCTTCCCAGATCTTTGAATCTAGCCTCCTCGAGAGAACCTTGGGCTCTTTTCCCTGAGAAAGAACAGTGGTCCTTGGAAGAGGAGTGGGGGAGCCTGCTTTCCGGTGGTCGTGGGGGAGATGGTCCCGTCTGAATAAGCCTGGAGCAGGACTCCTGCCCCGGCCCAGGGAGCCGGAGCTGGGAGGAGGATGTCGGATTTAAAACCAAGAGCCCGACTGAGCAGTTTCCCCCGTCTCGGGACCAGAGGCTCTAGGATGACTATAGCAGGCTTTGCTCCACACGTGGCACTGATTTCTGAGAGCAGAGAAGGACGGCCACCCACCAGACCGGTGTGGCTACAGGGGCCGCACCGTCAGGACGGGGGGAAGCCCCCCGCCTCGCCCAGACCCCAGCCCCAGACGGGGAGGCCGCTCACTGTTTCGGGGTTTCTCCTCGTCCAAGCCCTCGTCCTCGTTCTCGGGGTCGATGTCCTCTGCCTGCGTGATCCAGTCCAGGTAGCCCTTCAGGTCCTCTTCCAGCTGCTGCTTCTCCCGCAGCTTCTGGAAGTCGCCCCGGGCCTTGGCCTTCTCCCTCTCTTTGGAAAACTCTCTGGCGAGAGGGCGGAGGGACAAGAAGAACAAAGCATTAATTGCTTCGCTTTGGAAGCCAAGGGCCACACCTGCGCTGCAGACTGCTCCCCCTGCCCCGGGTCTGATCTGCTCTCGCGAAAGAGGACGGAGTCACTGGGGCGGGGCGCTGCCTGACTCGGGACACGACTGTGGGGTGGACCAAATCCACTGCCCTTCTTCCTGGGCCACGATGGCAAGCTCTGCCTCTTCATGACAAATGTTCTCCAATGACCTGGAAAGGCCTTCCGAGCAGTAACCCGGCGGGACCCCCGCCATAGCCCCGGGAGACAAGGACCTGGGGTCGAGCTGAAGCCCAGTCCCTGCACTGGCTCTGCCAACCCTGATGCCTCCTCGGTGGCTCAAAATCAGCCACGGTGGGGATACGTACACCGCGGAAATCGTCAAATGTTACAAACCAGGGCTTTTCCCTGCAAAGAGCCAGTCGTTAATGTTTACCAGGACACCACTGATGTCAGGCCCAGGAGACCTCACCTCCTCACCCCCCACTCTCATTTCTAGGGTTCGTTCTGCCGCGTTCAGCAAGCCTGGAGGGGTTTCTAATCTAGAGAATGTCCTTTCCCACATGAAGGGAGACAGAAGAGGATTCCAGACACAGGAAAATGTCCTGGGGGGTGCCCTTCGGGTTAAAAAGGAAATCTAATCAGAACGGAAAAATACATAAACTCAAGATGATATAAAAGTTAAATGAGGTGTTCAGTCTAAAGCAATGATGAGTAGAAACTAAAATTAAGCCGGGATTTGCTGGAAGAAGAGCTTATTGAAAAATTTTGGAGAGTGTCTGTTTCTTTCCTATTTTCTATGATTCTGTCCTTATTTTCTCTCTGACCTTGAATTCACTTTCTGAGCCAGGAGGGACCTGACACCCAAGAGGGGAGTCAGGGAGGCTGGTTCTCACTCTCAAAGCAAGTCTGTGCCTTTTCTTCCGAAACAGATAGGAGCAGCCTGCCTCTGACCTCCAGTCTCTGGGAAATGGGGCTCCTGGTGTGTGTGTGTGTGCGTGTTGGGGGGGATTCTTGGCTTCTTCCTAGAGACGTGACTCCTCCTTCCCTCAGCAGTTGAGGCCTAGTTCAGGGTGGGAGGCCACAGAGTCCACCTGAAAGGGATTCCTTGCACGAGACAGACACTCCATGGAAGGGCCCCCTGGAGGGAAGGACACACCGACAAGTCATGGGGCAGGAAGGCTCAATCCCGGAGCCCCTGCGCCCACCGTCCAGGACCTGCATTCAGTGCAGCCGCGGCAGGAGCACAGACCTCAGCCGCGACGCTTTATGGTGAGGGTCGGGCCGGGAGGGGTCTGGGGGACGTTTTCACCGGGAGCCATGGCTCCCGAGCTACGAGTTCTCTTTGCTGCTTTGACGACGCTCTGGTTGGGATGGAACGTTCTTCTTCACTTTGATTGACTCCAGTTCGAATCGGACCGAACTTGCTCTTTCTTGGGCTTCCTGGCGGCTGGCGGCACCGTCCTTTCCTTCCCGGGGCAAAGGGGCTGCACTGACAGCCGACAGTGTGGATGGAGGCCTCGCCTCCACGGCAGATGGGCCCGGAGAGAGTCCCCAGCTCTCCGCACCCGCCACTCCTCCAGGGGCTGCGGTTCGCCACCCGGAGAGTCACTTCACGGAGCGGGGCCCCCCTGCAGCCCCCAGACTGCAGCTCCAGGTGCCCCCCAACTGCCCTTCCGCCTCCACACACTTGAGAGCTCCATGCCTCGTGCAGCGGGTTCGGGTGGAAGGGTGACTGAGGAGCTAAGAGGCCGCGCTTCTCCTGGAGCTGGAATCAGACCAGAGCCGGGAAAGCCGACCCAGCCGTGCGTCATAGCATCTGCTCCGCGGAACGAAGGCTCGCCACCCGCAACCCACGACCTCTAGGGGCCAAGACAGACATCCGGGAGAAGAGGAGATGAGGTTTCCTGGGGTGCGAGGGGCTTCGAGAGGCAGCAGAGCCAGGAACCCGCGGAGCGTGGGGCACAGCCTGGCCCAGGCCGGGAGGAGGTGAGGGGCTCCCTCTCCGGGCTCCACGCAGCAGGGACGTGCAGGGCAGCAGCGCCCCGCTCTCTTCGTCTCCTCGCTGGACGTCCCACGCGGCCTGGGCCCAGGGGCTGGAGCCGGCTGCCCGGTCAGTCGTGGCGGGTCTGCGCGAAGGCGGGAGCACGTCCTGTGCGCGCAACGGCCGACAGGACAAACGCGGTGGAGAGCCTGGGCCGGGTGCGCACTTGGACAGCTCGCAGGGGGTGGCCGCGCGAAGGGTCCGTCGGCGCAGCGGCTGGGCTCCAGGCCCCGCGGTGATCGGTGTGGCTGGTCCTCGTCACCCACGGACTCCGCGTCTGCAGACCCGCCTTCCCGCTAGGCCTTCCTCGTCACGCCATCCACCCTGCGAGCTTCGCAGTCGCCGCGGACGCGCAGAAAGGCGGGACCTGGGGTCACGTTCCCGGCTGAAGTTGGACGAGGGGCCGCTCGCCTCCTTGGTGGTGCAGCTCATACTGTGAGTAAGAGTCTTTTTACAGCCCATTTCCGCATTTTGTGCTTTCCGTTGGTGATTTTTCTGATTAAAACGGCCCCCGAGCATGGAGCCGCCGTGCAGTCTGTGACCCTAAGGGCACGAGGACTGGGAGGTGCCTCACGGGGCAAGTCCGTGTGTCCGACAAGCGGAATCCAGGCCTGAGCTATGGGCTGTGGGTTGAGAGCTCGGTGCGAACGGATCAACACGGTGCCTTGAACGAGGCGACTTCACACAGATGCTTGCGTACTGACGGCAGTGTCGTGTCCAGAGCCTCGCAGGAACTTAACCCCACATCCCCTGAGGGCAGAGGCCAGTGTTCCCGAATCCAGGGCTGGTGGGCACTCCGTGGAACAAGCCTTCCAGGAATCACGCGCGTCTCCCCTGCTCCAGCCACGAGGCAGTGTGCCTGGGCAATTCTGCTTCCTCAGGACCTGGATGGAGCGTCTCAACTGTGGCCCGTGGTCAGGGATGCTTTCAGGTTGTAAAATGCCCATCCTCAGGCCCTCTGCCCCATCTCCCCGGGGGGACAAGAGCTGGGCGCCCACCCTCTAAGAGGTCCCGGGCCCCTTGTCACCTGAAGACACACGTCTTCTGTGTTTGCAACCACTTAACACCAAAAAGTAACCAGAGTCCAGGGTCCAGGGACTTTCACCCGATGGCTCCTTCTAGTGCAGCTTCCAGAATCTTGTGGCTGCCGTCGCTGTAATTCTCATGGCTAGAGGCTGAGATCTCTGGAGGGGGAGGTCATATAATCTGGTTCTTATCTGACTAATATCATTACTATGACATGTGAGGATCAAGAGATGATGACCGTGGAAGCGTTTGGAAAAAATCCACGAGATGAGCATTTACATGGACGCCTCCAGGCTCAGCAGGAATGGGTTTCCATACAAAGGACGGCCGTCCCTCTGATGACCAAAATCTCTGAATTCCGCCTTTAAAATGGAGGCTTTGCAGAGTGTCGCTCCCCCTGCTTTCCCGAGCAGACGACCCCAAGCACACCTGAGCCCCTCCCCGGTGACAGCAGGGTGTGGTTCATGAGGACAGTTCCCGTGCTGGGCTCTGAAACGATAATAATACCCTTAACTGGTGGACGCAGGGTGTCGGCCCCCAGCTCCAAATGCTCCAAGACTGCAGTGCTGCTGGGGGAGCTCTGCTCTCCCTCGAGGGCTGCTATGTCTGCAGGGCCGCTGGCCCCCAGCTCAGGACCTGTCCGCAGCCTTCGGGGCTGGGGCTCCCCAGCTTCCTCTGGGACCCCTGGGCTGGTCTCCCTGTCCTTACTGTGGCTCCCGCCCGTCTCCTCCCAGGTCTTGGCTGTCATCTGAGGACACGGGATTAACCAGGCTGATGGGCTTGGGGACGGTGGAGCCTGGGGGATGGGGACAGAGGCTGTGGGTCCACATTGCGTGGGTTGAACCTCGGATCCTCCAGGCCGCACCGGTGAGAGCTGGGGTAGTTCCCGCACGTAACCTTCACTCTTCTCCTCTGTGCAGGTGACACCCGCATGGCCCCAGCGCGCGGGGCTGTCGTGGGCGGCAAAGGAGCGCATCCACCGAAGGCGCCGAGCCTGGGGCCTGCCGTCGAGCTGCTGACCGTTGACACCACCCTGAGACGGGCCTTCCGTGAGCGCTGAGAGGTTTCCGAATGCTTCTGGAAGGCCGACCGCCGGGTGAATAGGCGTACGGCTGTGCTCCAGGGTAACGACCACACTGCTGTCCGGACTTCTCGAGACACGGCGAACACCACGCGTGCTCAGCCGACGGCAGCCTGGCTCTGGGCCTTCTCACAGCGTGGCCAGCCCTCTGGACAGGCTGGGAAGGGGAGCTGCTCACGCTGGGCAGAGGGCGCCCGGGGCTGGCAGAGCCTTGGGAGATGTTCCCCAGCAACGTGGGGAGGAACGGGGTAGGAGCGGGTGTGAGGAGGGGCCCGGGGACCCCGAGCAAGGGCTGGGCTCACGGGCCCTGACTAGACGGGGTTTCTGGAATCCGCTGGCTCCACACACCTGCTGTCACTTGAACCAAGACCGGCCCTTCAAGATCACTCTGCCCGCCCCCAGCGCCGCCGCCATCCAACCCCACCTGGACCCGCTGGGGGAGCCGAGGATGACCAGGCAGAGCCTCAGCCTCCACCTCAGACCCCTGGGGGGGCTTCACCTCTCAGACTCGCTCCTTGTCTCTGCAGGGAGAACGGGGAACCACTTTTTTCAAGGTTCAGAGCCCTGGCGTGTTACAGGTCCAGCTTGTTCAACGTTCGTTTGCGGGGCAGTGGCAGGAAGACGGTGCTGGGCTGTGTCTCGTGCTGACAGTGACCAGTGAGGGGACCCCGTACAAGCCACACGGCGTCTCAGGCTCCCTCCCCTCGTGTCTGGAAGCAGAGCGTGGAGCAGGTCTAACCTGTGACGACCCTGTTCAGTAATCTCAGCTCTGATAGCCTTCGAGTAACCAGCGGTCCCAGGGAGGACAGCACTGCTGTGCACTGAGGACTCGACGGTAGGCACCTCACTCTACCGTCCCAGCGACCGAGGAGTCGGGCTTATTATCTCCGTTTTGTCAGATGGGTGAGTAACACTTAAAAACCTTCTGCCTGGAGCTTCAAATTTCTGCCTTGAGTGGGTGATGAGGTTGACTTTTCAACGTTCTTCCTGACGGCTCCTTATAAACAGGGCATTTTCTTGTGTCGGACACAAAAATGGAAACCCTTTCACCCTCCAGGCAGCTGACCAGGGCGTCTCCCGGCCTGCATGTCACCGTCACCCTGACGGAAGGTGCCAGTCCCTGTGCAGCCGCTCGCGGCAAAGGCCCGGGGTGACGTAGCCCCCGACAGCACCCCCGCGGGGAGGGGCGAGGACAGAGGTGGACTCTGTCCCTCCGCCGCTTCCAGGACTGACCCCGACGCTCCTGCGAGGCCTTGGGCTGCAGCAGGCGGGGCTGGGAAATCTTCCTCCCTCGCCCGACTCTCCCCAACATCACGTCCGCAGAGACGGAAGAAAGCCTACGAAGCAGCTGCCCCTCCCCACGTGGCGAAGGCAGAAAGTGTCCCTGGGAGCCTTCAGGCGATGGCCTTGCATGGCTGGTGAGGGCTCGGGAAGAAGAGAGTGGGCCGAAGAGGCGTCCAGTGGGCCCGAGGTGCAGAGGTGGCCGCCCAGGGCTCCTCGGGCCCCAGCCACGGGCTGCCTCGGCCACGTTTTAACTTCATCTGAGCAAAGGCTGAAATTAGGCGGGCCTTGCACTTGGAGCCAAGCAGACAAAGTTAAAGGAAAGTGGATTCTATCTCCTCTGTGCTCCAGTGATCGATGGCTTCAAACAGCTGAGCGCCCTTCCTTTCAGAGAAGGGATACAGAGATGGACGGCCCAGTCTGTGATGAGCGCCAAAGGGAATGAGCCTTTCAGTCTGTTTTGTTTACTTGCATTTTAGCTCAAACTCCTGGTACCCTGGCCCAGTCAACACCGGGTAAAGGGGACCTGCGTCTTCACCTCCAGCCTGCCCTGGACTGTGGCTGGAGAGATAGGGCAGGTACCCATCTGCGAGGCTGCCACGCGGGCCAGGAGCCCACGGCCCACGAATCTTCCGCCAGTTCCTCTGCCCAGCCCTTCCCACCCAAGGGGCTCCACTGCTCTGGGGTTCCTGAAGAAGCATCCTGCCCTCCTGGACAGCCAGGGGTGCACAGGTGGCAGGAGACAGGTGGGCCTGGGTACCTCTCACTGCAGCCCAAACCAGTGGGCTCGGCCTTGTGCCTCTGATCTCTGTGCCCAGCCAGGCCAAGGACATTCCCTTCAAGGCTCCTGGGGTGGCCCCACGTCCCAGGTTCATCAGAGTCAGAAAAAGAATAAAGCCAGGAAAAGCAGAAAGAGTACGTGAAATAAATGGAAAAATCGAGACCTTTTTCTTCGGTCCTGCTTACCCGCTAAGGACACCGAGGACCAAGTTAAGTACAAAAAATGACCCTACGATGATTAGCGTGACAAAATAGATCCAGGGCCAGTCCCTTCCCACGGCATCATTGACCTGGAAGAACGGGACCACAGTTAGCACAGCTCCCAGAGCAGCCGAGCACGGCCCTGCCCACCCCGGGCCCGGCGCCGGCCAGGCAGCACCGGGACCGGGGCCTCTAGGTCATCAGAGGCCAAATGGCCCGCCCAGCCAACGGCCAGCCTCCTGGCTGAATGGAGACGTTTTCTGTTTCTCCTGGGCCTGGTGACGGATACAGCGGGACCTGGGGCCTTGCTCAGCTGCGTCATAAAGAGGACACAGAAATGGTCAGCTTACCCGCTCAACACACCAAGAACC
Source organism: Monodon monoceros (assembly GCF_005190385.1). Lineage (NCBI taxonomy): Eukaryota > Metazoa > Chordata > Mammalia > Artiodactyla > Monodontidae > Monodon > Monodon monoceros. The sequence continues at coordinate 997,069 of NW_021703783.1, forward strand.
AGATTTAGAACGAAAAAGGATCCAAAGATGACCAGACTGACAAAATACACCCAGGGTAACTCGTAGCCCATAGCGTCCTGCATCTGCAAAGATGAAGGGTAGTTAGGAAAGAGAGAAGCAGGAGTGGGTCAAAGCAAGTGGGCAGGGAGGCAGGGAGGATGTGAGTAGAGGCTGGCGTGGGAGGCCACTGTCACCGGGCACCATCTTGACCCAAACACCCCGTGACCTTGACCTAAGCAAGAAGGGCCTCGGCAGGCTCTGCCTCGGGGGAATCTTGCCTGGCCCTCTCTGACCTTTTATTTTCTGGAACAGAATTTTCCTCCGATGTTATCTATTCAGTTGTCTAAGAAGCTGGGTCACCTCTAACGTGGTTCTTCCTACGAGATGGTTTTCGCTCAGTTGGGTTTATGTGGCCCCTGCGCCCACCACCCTGGCCTCAGCTCTCAGGGACTAGCTGGGGGCTGGAACCTTCGGGCACACGTGGGGAGGTGCCTTCCTCAGGGGGTGACCCCTGCGCCTGGAGTTTAGGGGGGACCGTGCTGCCTTATCGGCACCACAGGACTCGGGCGGGGGAGGACGGTTGTTCAGGCTGGACTTGGGACAGCTCCGGCGCCTGCAACTCAGGGGACCGTGGATCCCCGTGGGAGGTCGACGCCCCCGAGTTTCCAAATTCCTCAGTGCACAGGCTCCCCGAATGACCTACACCCGTGGTTCTCAAGGTGTTGTCGCTGGCCTCACCAGGGGACCTGGGAACGAGTTTGGAACTGCACACTCTGGGCCCTCCGTCCACACTGGGGGCACCCGGCGACCACGTTCTCACCAGCCCTGCGGTGAGTCTGATGCGAGCCAGGGTTTGAGGACCGCTGGTCCACGGCCCCCAGCCTCCGAGGCAACGGCACGACAGAGGCTGTGATTCCCTGTACCCAGGTCCACGGGGCGGCTCGTGTGCCCTGAGAAGCACTGATTGGTTTTCGGTGCTGCCCCCGCGTGTCCTTTCCAAATCTGCTCTCGTTTACCCGGGGTTAGGGTGTCTCATTGGAGGCAGCTCCCCAGCGTGACCATGGGGCAGAGAGCACAGCTCTGTCCCGCCCTCGGGGTCGCCAGTTTGAGTCACGTAAGGAAAAGGTTCCCAACACGCGACTTTCCCAGGTCACAATTCAATCCAATGTAACGCAATTCTGTGGACGTCCTCGCTGCCACGCGGCCACTCTGTTTTCCACGCAGCATATACACTTTCCAAGTGTATAATCTACTCACTACTATGCATCGTTTGTCCTCCGTGCTGGGGTGCAAGTGGCATGAGGACGGGCGTTGGGTGTAGCCTGTGCCCCCAAGTGCCCAGAACAGGGCCTCATATAAGGCAGGTGCTCAATGAGGCCAGCCAGGTGGACAGACGGGCCCCCTCTGTGCAGGCCCCGCTACCCACGGGAGGCCCTTGCTGTAGGGGGACAGGTCAGTGGACGTCGGGTGGCGAATTCGGCTGCAGGGGTGCGTGTGCACAGCCACGGGCCTCCAGGAGAGGCTGCAGAGGCTGGTGAGGCCAGATCAGGCTGCCCGGGGGTGCCACTGAGGGGGGGTATAGGGCAGGGGCAGTAAGGCCGCCTGGAGCCGCGTGGTCCTGCCCCAGGAAGGGGTTCCAGGAACTGGCAAGTGTTGGGACAGTGCCGGCAGCGTGAAGCACCCAGCACGATGGCGAGAGGAAGGCAGGGCACCGAGATCCGCGGAGTCAGAGGCTGCCCCGTCGCGGGAGCTGGGAGCCTCCTTCCTGATCCAAGGCTGCCGAGGAACCCACACAGGGCCATCCAGAGACGGGCTCGCTCCCAGTGCCAAGGGCCACCCTTGCGAAACTGCCCCCAAAGCCGGGCAGACGGGGATGGGGAAGGAGTGCTGGTGCCTCCGCAGCCTCCTTGGGGGAGATCTCCTCTGGCTGGTTCCTCGTGCCCTACATTTTTTTTTTTTTGTGGTATGCAGGCCTCTCACTGCCGTGGCCTCTCCCGTTGCGGAGCACAGGCTCCGGATGCACAGGCTCAGCGGCCATGGCTCACGGGCCCAGCCGCTCCGTGGCATGTGGGATCTTCCCGGACTGGGGCACGAACCCACATCCCCTGCATCGGCAGGCGGACCCTCAAACACTGCACCACCAGGAAAGCCCCCTCGTGCCCTACATTTTGTGAACATTTAGCTCATGGAAAGTGCAGTCATCCAGGCCACACATCTCTGATGACTCAAGGAACCCATGAGCCTCGGAGGCTTCCTGGGCCCCTATTTAGTTTGAGTGTCCTTTCCTCTGGGCCACAGGCAAGGGGTGAGGCGTCCAGCAGCACTAGGACCTCCAATGGATGGAGCTACAGACCTCCTGACCCCCAGATACCCACCCCACAGCCAGCCTCATGGAACCTCGTGACCCCTAGATAACCTCAGGACCTGCGGACACCCCATGAAGAGCCAGGGTCACGTCCAGGGGACGCATGGCCTCCACCTGTCCTTGTCCAACTCTTTGGTCTCCTCCGAGACTGTGGGCTGGTCTCTGCGAGGGTCAACGTGGGGGGCTGCAGGTGCAGGGTGGTGGGTGGAGGACAGACAAGAGGTGAATGAGCTCCTGGAGGTCCTAGGCCCCCTGCCCTGTGGCCCACGAGCAGCCAGAGAGGCCTCTGGGCCTGCCGGTCCTGGCTTTGTACCTCCCTCCACGACCCCATTTGCTCTGGGCCCCCTGCCCCAGGCAGCCTGGGCACCAGCGCATGTGCGGGCGGCTCTGAAGTAGGGCAGCGCCAGAGCGGGGAGACGGATGGCTTCACTCAGCACGAATGGAGCTATTAAGAAGAGAAGCATCAATAAAGGCATATTTAAAAAAAATGACCCAGATTGCTGACACCGTTATTTAGAGGTCAAAAAGGACAGGTCTTCTCAGAGCACTGAAGCCAGACGTTTCTCAGGCCCCTACGGGGAAGGGGCGCGGAGAGGCACCCCAGGGCCTGCCACCTGCAGCCCCTCGGCCCCCGGGCCGGCACCTCACAGGGTGACCCAGCCTTCACTGGAACACACGCCTTACTCTCCCCGCACATCTAATTCCTAGAGGGAACCACAGCCTCGAGCCTCCAAGGGTGACCCAGCCTTCGCTGGAACACACGCCTTACTCTCCCCCCACATCTAATTCCTAGAGGGAACCACAGCCTCGAGCCTCCAAATCCAACATCCATGTTTCCCCGAGAAGAAAATTCAGGAGGAGCGGTGGCTCCGGCCCCGTTGCCTCGGGGTCTCCCTCCATCCCAGCTGGTTCCCGGGGGCTTTCACGTCTGGCGCTTCCCCCTCTAAGGGCTGGGCACTGCGGGTCCCCAAAGGCTGAGCAGTTTGAGGGGCGTGGGAGGCTGTCACCTGACGTCAAAGGCAGGACGTGCAGCCCGTGGAAGTCACGGCGCGTTACGGGGACTGTGCTCAGGGGGCAGGATCTGCTCTGTCTGGAAAGCCAGTGCCCTGGGCGATGGCCCAATGAACCCCTGACCTTTGTCACCTTGCCTGCGGGACGCGGGGTCCACCCACAGTCGCAGGGGCAGCAGCAGGTTGGCAAACAGTCTCGCCCGACACCTCCTGGCCCTGCTCGCGGCAGCAGGAAGGCCCGGATCTTGTGGGAGACGCCAGCAGGCCCACCACCAAGGAGGCCAACAAGGCAGCTCCTCCCGGACTCGGCCGGGACCCCGCAAGGAGCGGAGGCCCTGTGGACGCCTGTGCCCTGACGCTGTTGTCGCGGGTGGGCCCTGGCACGTGGTGAGACCGCTGGGTGCCAGGCTGATTCCTGGGTCTGTTAGGAGCCCGAAGCACCGTTCTCTCCAGCCAAACTGGTATAAAGCTGGCCTTTCCTTCTCTTCTGCTCCCCGCCCAGCTCAAGTCCAGCGACACCCCATCTCCTCTGACAAGCTCTCCCTGCTCTCGCCGAGCCCTGCGTGGGACCCACATGTCTCTGGGTCCCCATCTCCCCAATTACACCCAAACTCCTCGAGCGCGGGCCTGGGGACCTTGTAAATGCTCACGAAATGTTCAATTGAATTACTGAGGAATAAGGACTTGCCTAATGCCAGTGAAATGAATAAAACTAAACCTAGTAAGTAAATAAATAATAGCTTTGAGAGATGCAAATTCCCCTTCTTCAAATGTTTATAAACCACGGGTTTATTGTTTAGGTAACAGATCCTCTGTATAAAGCGCTGGGGGCGCTAAGTGGTAACGCTCTAACTCGGGCAGATTCAGGGTTCAGGACCAGAGGGTCTTGAGGAGACCTAACACATTCTCTGCCTGATCCCCATTCAAGAGCCCAGGATGCTGTCTTTGGGTTATTGGAGGGTTTTTCCTCAGCTTCTCATTTCCAATGACTATTAGGTCCTCGGGAGAACTCAGCCCCACCAGCTCTGCTTGCTGGATGCCTTCAGAGGCTCATTTCCCATATCTGTAGTGAGAAGAGGTGCAGATGAAACAGGAGAAAATAGGCTAAAACACCTGAATTTCTGCTTGGATGCAAAAGACCTTCGTCATAAACGAGGGATACTTCGGCAGCACCGAGACCAGAGATCAGTGGCCGTGGTGTGTATGTGTGAGTGTGTGTGAGCGTGTGTGCACGCGTGTATTTACAAGGAATGTCCTCCCACACGGGTGAGTGCGGAGCTGACGACTGACTTGTGCAAAGTTTAAACCTTAAACTTTCATTCCCCAGGTCTCCTGTTGAACCAAACTAAGGCAGGTGCGACAGGAGACGCATCTTTCTTTTATATGATTTCTCATGAAGTATTCTTCCTAATCTTGTTTTAAGCTGAATTTCTAATTTTTAAAAACGAGTGGAAGAGCTGGTCATGGAGAAACTAACTGGGGAAACGGGAGGTGTCAGAAAGAGGGGGCCCGGGTGCCAGTGGAGGAGGTGACCCCAGGACGCAGGCCAGAGGGCTGCCCTGTGCCACACGGGATACAGCATCCCAGGGGCCCCAGGTCAGAGGGCATCGTGGGCAGAGGTCAACAGAATCCTCCTGATGGACAGTTGGTGAGGCACCGAGATTCCTAAAGCACCGGGTGCCTGAACCCCCGGTAGGAGCCCCCTTGCCGGCCGCCCTCCCCGGGAGCCCTCCTCCCAGGTCAGGGCCACGCTGCTGTCCCCACGAGCAGGGGCCATCCGAGGCGGGTAGGAAGTCAGCGATGAGCAGACCCCAGCACATGCTGGTGTGACCTGGCTACACGTGGAGAGGGTGCTCAGATTTCACATGGACCCCAGCTCTTGGGCCGCCTGAGAACCTACAGATTATCTCGGTTCAGGAAACCCGAGCCCCAAACACACAAGAAAGCAGCCTGGAGTGAAACGCCACCGGGTGGGGCAAAACACACTGGAGAGGAGACCTGGAGACGTGGCATCCACGGGGGACGGTCCGACGGGGCTTCCCTCTCTCACAAGTGCTCCCAGAGGCAGCCCACACCTTTCACTCCATCACTTTCCCCGCTATTCTTAAGAGGTGTGGACATTCTGAGAGTAAGCGGACAGGCTTTGGCTTAAGAAGCCATTTCCCAAGGAACTCCCACCCCCAAGGCCCAGCTCTGGCTTGGTCTCCAAATCCCTGTGTGCCCCCGCCCCGTCACCCGCAGACTCCTGGAACGGGCCACGGGGAAGGCAAGCGCAGGGGCCCAGGAGCCCGTCCCAGCGGGCGGCGTGAACAGCTGAGGAATCGTCCAAGTACTACCGCCCAGGCTTGCTCGTGCTGGCCGGCCACGAACCCTTCCAAGTCGGGAGCACGGGATGGGCTGATGGATTCACACTCAAAGCCACCCCAGGAGGAGCTGGGGGCCTGCCAACCGTCCCCCCACCCCGAGCCAGCTTCAGCGCTCCAGTGGCCTGTCAGCTCCCCAGGGATGTCTATCCAGCCGGTGGGTCCAGTCTCTGCGACACCTGGAGCCGTGGCTGCCCGTCCCCACGTCCTGCAGACCTGCCCCCGGGACTCGGGGGAGAACGCGTTCCTCCGAGTGGAGGACCCTGGGCCCACCCTCCACAGAAGCCGTCTCCCTAGCTGGGTTCAAGCCAGAGGCACCAAAGCAGCGCCGTGCGATTGGGAACGTTAGGCTGCAGGGGACTCGCGCTCTAGCTGGGATCTCCCAGGAGCCTTTGCAAGTGCAGGTGCTGGGGCCGGACTCTCAGGGTCTGGTCCCACGGCTGGGGACGGGGGGAGCGTGGGCCCCGCCCTGCGTAGAAAGTTCCGTGTTTTACACGAAAGCACATGGAGGTTTGAGAGTCTCGGGGTTTGGAAGAGAAATCCTGAAGGCGAGGAAGGCGCAGGGGGAGGGAAGAAGGAAGGAGGAGGAGAGGCGAGAGAGGTGAGAGCCAGCAGAACAGTAGGCAGGCAGGCGCTTCGGGCTGGGCGGGGCTTTCCTCGAGAACACCCGCCAGGACGCTCCGTTTCGGGGTGCGTGTGTGTGTGTGTAGGTGCGCGTGCGTGAACACGTGTGTGCCCCCACATACACACACACGCACACGGCTCGGCCATTTAGGGAAGGTCAGGGCGAGGCTGTCCCACGGGCCTGGGACTGCCACCTCAGACACTCCCTACTCCCGGCCCAAGCTCGTCACCCACCCACCACCCGCAGGGGGAAAAGCACAACACAGCTGCTGAAAATTGCTGGTTGCCACGCGTGCTCCTTCGCAGCCCCCATGCTGGCTGTCACCGTGACAGCGCCTCCTTGGGTCACATCTGGCTGGTGGGGGGAGAGGGAGGGAGGGATGAAGGAGGATCCCAAAAATACATCAGGGACAGCAGCAAAGTAAATTATACCTATTCCCCTAGCCCCACACCCACCCACCCACTGCCACCCTGCCCTCAACTGGATGCTATGGGAGGCGTTTCCATAGCAACTTGAGGCGCGGGTTTGAAGCTCATGTGATGAGGCTCCAAAGCCCAGTTCCACACAGTCATGCGTCCTATGCTGCCCGTTTGCAGAAGGGTGTCTCTGTCCTTGGCTGGCCAGAGGGACTCACCCAAGATAGAAGGACCCGTTAGGGCCGCTTTTGAATTCGATCTGCTTTACTAAACGAAATTAAATTTGCCCAGGTAGAGTAAGCTCAACGCCCTTTGTCTCACAAATTATCCAAAACCGAGTTCTCATTGAGGATGAGCCTGGGAGATGGGCTCCAGCGTTCCACCTCAGTTTCAAGGAGGAGTGATTAGACACTTTGCCTTTTTGGAAAGTGTCACAGCGTGGCCACTCTATGGGGCTCTAGCGGCACTGCGTTGTTCAGTTTAGGTCTAGTCAGCTTGCCTACACTGAGCTGGATGTTACTGTGTCTGAGTCCCGAGGACCTGGGCACCCCCGGCAAGCAAGGAATGCTCAATACTGTCTGTGGGGTACAAGGCACGAGGGCGAGTTTCAGCTGGTCCTGCACAGAGACGTACACATTTCACGGCAGCGCTGGGTCTCGGCCTGCCGACTCTACCCCAGAAACTGGGAGAAGAGGGCTTTTGAATTGTTGAAAAACAATTTAGAAGCTTCAATGCCCAGAACGCGCAAAGCATCTCCGAGCCGTTCCAGGACTCCTCCTGGTCCGGGAGGAGGTCCATACCTCTCCTGGCACTAGTTCTTCCCAGTCTGGCAGCTCGGCTTGCTGGGAAGGCATCCACACCCCTCTCCCTCCCAAGCAGCCTCTTAGACCGTTTTCAGGACGGCCAAATCCATCTGACTACTTGCAAAACTCTGGTTGCGATGGTATTTTCAAGCCTGGCAACAAGCATTTTCCACCCAAATGCTGGAGCACAGCACCGGGCTCTAGCAAGTCAGTTCTCACGTGGAAGCAGGAGATACCACAAAGAATTACATCTTCTGGAGTTTTTACAAATGATGGACCTGACTCTGCCAGAATGGAGACAGACCAAGTATGACGTGTTTGCTTACGGGGCAGAGGCTGCGAATATCTGGCAAAGCAGTGCTGGCTGCTGGATGATAAAGGAGCATCTTTAAGGTGAAAGGAGACTTACTGCTGAGTGGCTGGCACTCGAGAAGTGGCATTTCTGAATAAGCATCGCATAACCAGCAGAGCGCTTTGTCAGCAGTGAAGAGGATGGCAATGCATTTGTCTGATGGACCATTCTGATATAACGAGATTAGCACGGGAAATAGAAACATGATAGCATGCCATGATGCTACACGATTCAATAAAAGTGGTTTCTTCTTAGAAGACCAGGCCTGGGTTTTATCTTTAGCCCTAGAAATTGAACTCTGTGCCCTTCAGCTCTCTTTGGGGGGCAGAGGCAGGACACGGATGGGAACAGAAGGAGTCCTACAAGGGAACAGGAGCTGAGGACCCTTGGGTCGGGATCGGCCGTGTCCCCACGGGGCTGCCAGCCAGCGTTTCTCACTATGGAGGACAAACGAAAGGTGACACTTGTCTTGGGCTGGTGGGCAAAGAGAGACTCATTAGGGTGAGAGTCTCAGGCTTTGTTTCTCAGGCAAGACCTAGAAGAAATCGAAGGCCCTCATCGGCCGTTCCACCCCGGTATGCGTGTGACCACATCATGGGAAGACGGAGAAGGTGGACGTCAAGGAGAAGCCGGCAGTCTGCGGGCTCCCTGCCCCCGCCCGTTCCCAGCACGTACCCAGTAGAGGACGTCGGTCCAGCCCTCCATGGTGATGCACTGGAACACGGTCAGCATGGCGAAGGCAAAGTTGTCGAAGTTGGTGATGCCGTGCTTGGGCCCATCCCAGCCCGGCTTGCACACCGTGCCATTCTGGCACTGCCGCCCGTGGCCCGTCTCCAGGGCACAGGGGGAGGGGTCGTCTTCTGCTGGGACATCTCAAATGGCGGGGGGAGAAGAGAAGGAAGCAGGGGGTGGGGGGAGAGGGACGGGCAGAGAAAGAAGAGAGAAGTTAGAGAGAAAAGTGATGGGCGAGGCTGGTGGGACAGCAAACGACCCCAGCGGCACCAATGCAGAACACAGTTACATCAATGCCCCAAACACGAAGCGAACGACACAAGGCACTAGGTATTCATTTTGTGTGGTCATCAACTCAGAAGGTCAGTGCTTTCAGCTAATTGTTGTAAAACTCTTTTCTAGCCTCAGTCATTGAGTTCAAAGACAGGAGGGCTGTTGGCTGTCAAATGGGCAATGAGGGCATAACTATGATGCAACCGCCCTGAGTGTGAGACATCCTGGAACGTGGTAGTGAGTCCTCGTCTTCTTCGTTTGGTGGTTAAGTATCTGTAGAAACTTCCGCTGGAATGCCAGAGTTTAGGGCGAGGGCATTGTTGACTGGAAGGCTCTTTCACGTGATTGGCCGGAGATCCCGCCCAGTGATGTTTTCTGACTCCACATGGGTCCGTGACGTATTACAAGATGCTTTACCAGGGATGCAAGTCACTTTACAGTGGGTGCCCTCTTGATGAAGGAAGGAAAATAAATTCTGATGGCGGGAAAAGTACCTACTGCAGAGCTTTATCCCAGCCCCTGAGCACAAATGCCACTGCGGTATTTTGTGCATGCTGCGTGCAAACTTGTGGACCGCCCTTTTCTCCAGCATTAGGACCTTTCAGAAGAGAAGACCTGTCTTGACCTCTAATCAGGACAGAGCAGCGTGGGTGATGGGGAGGGCGCTCCCCAGGTACGGAGCGCTCTCGGCTTTTTCAAGAAACAGCATAACATACCCCACGGCCGCAGGCTGTGCTCGGGCCAGGAACAGCTGCTGGGAAATTAGTGAGTTAAGATATTTGTCGTGCAGAGATCGTTGGTAAATTGAACTAAGACTTGGCTGAGTTAAGAATTTCCATTTTGGTAAAATACTGAGAGTCCTGGTCCCAGCTGCGGGAGGTAACAACGTGGAATTCACTGAAGTTTGTGAAATTAAGGACATCGTCTTATGCTTGTAGGAAGAAACGGTAGTAAACAGAATGGACCTTAATTCTAACAAACAGGTGACTGCCTCCGACTTCAGTGAAGATGTGCCCCCGAGAGAGAATTTGTTTGTCATCCCTCGTTTGGGGATTCCAGGCCACCAGGGATCTCTCTGGTTTCAAACGTACCCAAGCAATCACGGGGCAAGGACCTCTGTACAGAGACTGTGGGTTGCTGGGCTGTTTCTCAGTTTGTGGCTTCAAATCGCAGCTGTTCAGGAGGAAGACAGCAGAGGAATATTAATCCTTAACTAAGGGGTGACTCTTAGGGAGGTGGACTGAGCTGAGTGGTTGGAGACACATGCTGACTTGTGTCCTCTTGGCTTTTCCCTTTCTCTCTCTTTTTTTTCTTTTTTTCTTTAAAATTAATTAATTTTTCCTACATCTTTATTGGACTATAATTGCTTTACAATCGTGTGTTAGTTTCTGCTTTATAACAAAGTGAATCAGTTACATATATACATATGTTCCCATATCTCTTCCCTCTTGCTTCTTTTTTTTTTTTAAATAAATTAATTTTATTTATATATTTTTGGCTGCACTGGGTCATTGTTGCTGCACACGGGCTTTCTCTAGTTGCGGCGAGCGGGGGCTACTCTTCGTTGCGGCGCGCGGACTTCTCATTGCGGTGGCTTCTCTTGTTGTGGAGCACAGGAGCATGGGCTCAGTAGTTGTGGTGCCTGGGCTCAGTAGTTGTGGCACACGGGCTCAGTAGTTGTGGCGCGTGGGCTCTAGAGCGCAGGCTCAGTAGTTGTGGCCCACGGGCTTAGTTGATCCGCGGCATGTGGGATCTTCCCGGACCAGGGCTCGAACCCGTGTCCCCTGCACTGGCAGGCGGATTCCTAACCACTGCGCCACCAGGGAAGTCCCTCTCTCTCTTTTCAACAGCCTCACCGAAATATAATTTACATGCCGTACAATTCATCAGTGAACACGGACAGCTCAGTTATTTTTAGTAAATTTATAGAGTTCTCCAGCCATTGCCACAATGCATTTGGAAACGCTTCCGTTGCCCCAGATTCCCGAGGCCCTTCTCCCATCCAGCCCTGGCAGCCACACCTGCTGTCTGTCTACAGATCTGCCTGCCTAGGAATCTCATATCGACAGAATCACACACGAGGTGGCTTTTTTCACGTAGCATCGTGTTTCGAGATCTGTTCCTTTGCACGGCCGTACATATTACTGTGCGTTTATCTGCTCGCCCGCTGATGGACAGCAGGCCTGCTTCCAGGCGGGGGCCATTGCGAGCAGCTCGGCTTCTGGCTTGTTCCGGGCCTGGTGGTTTAGGTTGTGTGCCTGTGTGATGACCAAGGCGCTCCCTGGTCCCTGAACTGTACGGGGGACAACAGTGTCCCCATCATTTCCTACTCTGGGGTCTAACCCCCAGGAGGCCTCCATTCACGTAACGGAACTCCAGTCATAGTTTTTTGTGACTTTTGACATTTTGAAATCTTTGGAGATTTGGATGTGAGGTTAAGTAATGGGAGGCTATAAAAGGATGGAACCTGAAAAGTGAATCTCAGACCTCAGGAATACATGAGAAAGTGGAAAACAAGCACCTAAAAATTGGGAGTAGGTAGACTGTCAAGCCAAGAACCAAACAGGCCATAAACTCTGCTGGGCCTCACTTGCCTAGTGACCCGCTTTCTAGAGTGACGTGTTCAGTCACTGTGACAGAAGTGCTGGGATGATGAAAGATGAGACCAAAGAGAAGGTGAACAAAATAGAGGGAAACTCGTGTTTCTTTTTCTCCGGCCTTGCTTTCTAGTGCAATAAAGGTGTTGCTAATCTCTGCACTATGACTGCTAATCTGATAGTCCCCCTGCATCTCAATTCCTGAAAACAGGCCGAAGTGAGGAAAAGGTGAAGGCTGCCAAACGGAGTTCTGAGTGTCCTCAAGGAAGGAAGACGTATCTGAGGGGCTTTACAAATGTATGTTGAAAAGAAAACGGCGTCCAGGGGACGTGATCTCATTAATAAAAGAGAGAGGATGAGGTTCAGAAAGATGGTCTACAGGATCAAGTGCCACTCTGCTATTTTAAATCTGTCTTGAGCAACAATAAAAAGAAGATTTGAGAACAATTAAGGGGCAATAATTATCTGGTAAAAATAGGTATCTATAAAAAGCACTAAAGGGAACACCCGACAGATGTGAGCACACACAAATCAGTGGGTCCCGGCGACATGCACTTGAGGGTGAGGCGAAATTAGCTTGAACGTGAAGACGTGTTGGAGTCTCAGCAGAGCCGTGAATTCCCAGAGAGGAAAATGGGAACACGACGTTGGAGAAACAGCCAAAGCCATACGGGCTCCCCATTGTAAAGCAGAAATGAAGAGAGGTGGGGTCATTCTGGAAAGTCCAAATTAAGTTTGTGGTAAAAGAAATGGAGGCACAGATGAGGAGGGAGTTTGGAAGTGCAGTTAATACCCAACGAGAGCACGAAATCTGGGAGAGCACCAGCGAGGGCCTTCAAGAAGAAATCACCAAAGACAAAACCAATGACTTTTTTAGGCCCCAACTTTAAGGAGTGACTAGATTGAACGTGATTTCATTTCTGGGTTTCAGCCAACCAATTCTCTGCCAGTCTCAGGGGTAATTACTGTGCTTGGGAGAGCTATGCAGAGTGACCTGGCTCGGACTGCGACCAAACAGATGGGACGACCAGAAACAAAAAGGACGGACATATGGTGATGTATCTGTTGAGGAACAAGGGAGGCGCCTTGCAGATGCCTCCGGGATCGGGGGACATCTCCTCTCCTGAGACCACATCTGCAGGGGCTGGAAGGGGCAGCCTGGAAGCAGAACAATGGTACACCGGCAGCTCCAGTGCTTTCTGGTATGGATTTGATAGGAAGCATGGCTCAAAATCCAAGGTACCCTAAAATCTACGAGTTCACAAAAGAATCCCAAAGTGTAAAAATAATCTGACGTAAATTCCATAAAAAAACCAAGACGAGGACTCACAAGCGCTTTTGCATAATCTAAGTTTGCAGAAAAATAGAGGAATTCACTCCAAAGTCTAAAATTAAAAAAAGACACCCATTCCAAAGGTGATGCAAACGTCTCCAGAACGCGTGGGGAGTGGTTTCAAAGATACGCTCCGGCCGTGCTGAGTGCGTCCGGATTCCCGTACACATCCCTCTTTGTCAGCGTTGATCAGTGTGTAGATGGAAGGGGCCCCCATAACACGAGAAGGTCCCTGGACGGCCATCAGACGCGGTTCAGATGCAGGCAGTGAGTGAGCGCCTGAGTGCAGGGTGCTGGGCGGAATGGCCTCTGCAGCGTGTCCTGGGCGTCCTTCCCGCGGGAGGCCGGCTCCACGCACAGAGAGGTCCCTTCCTGGCGGGGCTGACGGGGCTCCTCTCTCGGGAGCGCGTCCCCGGGGTCTTTCCTCGGGCACCCTGTCTCCCCGGGCTGATGGTGTTTCTACGATGGGGGCCAATTTTCTTCCGAACCTGGTGGGGTGGGGTCGGGTGGAGGTAAACCCATCACATAAATAACCCAGGCTTTTTCTGGGAGGAATCAGGAGGTGTCTCAGGTGCGTTTCCTGGTCTGCTTACCCTCAGGGATGGACAGTAGTGTGTTCCCAGATTGGCCATCCACTCGGCCAGGCCAGTTCTGCTCTGTTTCTTGAGAGCACGGAGGCTGCGGAAGGTCTCGGCAGGCCTGTGGCAGCCCTTCCTCCAACCACCCCCATCTGGCACAGAGGAGCCCCTCACCCTGTCCATCACGCCCACCGTTTTCTGGCTGTTTGAGGCCACTGAAGGCAGGACCACAAAGTCAGAGACTTCCAGGCGGTGCGGGCACAGCCCCCGTAGGATCCTGCCGACCGCGGAAAAGCCACTTTGACTGCTTCCCCGTCGGGTGGCAGAGACAGGGGTGGTGTGGGAGCAGCTCTCCCGCTCAGCGAGGACAGACGCGTGGAGGCGCGGCCACTCAGCACAGAGTCTCACCGCATCTCCCCACCACACCTTGGTGTGCAGGTGAGAGCCACTGCACCGCCCATCGCCCGGCTGATGGGGCCTTTCGGACCCGGCATCCCTGCACTGGCCCGAGGAGTCTGGGTCAAACGGGCCGTTGGCCATTTCAATACAACGGCATAAATTTTAGACGTTCTGTGGTGGCTCTGAAGCAGGTCTTAGAACGAGCTCTAAGGAAGCCACACAATTAACATAAGTTTACTGTTTCTGGGCAGCTACAGGTCGAGCCCAACAAAAGGAAGGATCTGAATTAAAGGGGAGAATGTTATTCATTGCATTATTGGGTATTTCTTTAAGCAAGGCTGGAAATCTCAGCATTTTAACTAAAGTCAAGATCGAATTCCTTCAATTTTAAAAGTTTCTTTTTTTAACGTGACAGTTTATTTTATATAATATGACCCAAGAAATTCTCCCTACAGTGAAGAAATGGTCTCCTCTTAGACTTGCCATCAAAGAAGTAGAAACAATTGCGTGAGTCTGTGACTACAGGTTTACAGTTTTGGGTTTTTGTTTCGACTGTGGCCACGTGCAAACACCCGGCCAGTGCGTCCAGATCACTCAGATCAGGGGATCCATTTGGTTTCTAATTATGATTAATCCATTTCACTGCCTCCTGTATGGATGCTCTCCCCACCCCCGGGGAGGGGGGTCAAGTTTAATTTACTGCCTGGGCTGAGCGGGAGTGTGAAGCAGTGGACGCGAAGGGGAAAGAAGGTCTCGCAATGCTTCAGACAGATGCTCCCCTTTGTGCCCTAAGGTGCCAGAAACTAGGATGAAAGATCTTGTTGTTTGGAAAAAAGTCACATAAGTCGAACACGGCTAACCCCGTGCAGGGGTATTTTTTTTTTAAACGAGTTTTTGTGTTAAACTACTTCGTTTAAAAGCCGTGTTGATCTCTGTTTAAATGTTTTCTTAAAGGTCCAGCTGAGACTTCAGTAGCTGAAGACAGTAGTTTGTCGCATGTCGGTCAAGCCCAAAGTCCAGTCCTACCGGCGAGAGCCCAGCAAGTAGCACGGCTCGTTGAATGCGCTGATTTATGGAAGGGACGCAGAGAGAGTGTGTCAGAGAGGACGGGCCGGTGGATGCCCGAGGTACAGACACACCTCCTGGAGGAAAAGGAGTTTTCCTGCTGGCCGTCCTCCCCACCTGGACTGGGGGCCCCGGACGGGAGGCAGAGACACCGAGACAGACGACCCAGGGCTGTGACGGGACAGCCACCAGCTGAGGGCGAGGCCTCCCCCCGAGGGCACTTTGGTGACAAGCTACACGGGGGACAAGGGGGCAGACACATATGGTCCCCAGGTTAGCTCCGATTCTTAAAATATTCAATGTTGGCTAGGCGCCTCGTTTAAAGAATGCTTAGCAGTGCCGGACAACACTCGTGTTTAGCTATTTTAACACAGACTCATTTTAGTAAAAACAAAAATTAGAACCGAGAGAAAAAAAATACAATCTTTGCCTCTCCTGGCCGTGGAAACGCAGGTGCTCGACGGCAGGGTCTCCCCAGCTGGCCGGGGGTGGACGGCGTTCCCCTTACCTGCGATGCCCTCCTGGTTGTAGCAGGTCTTGTGCATTTTCCCCATGAAGAGCTCCAGCCCGATGATGGCGTAGATGATAATAACAAAGAGCACAAGCAGGGCGATGTGCAGCAGGGGTACCATGGCCTTGATGATGGAGTTCAGAACCACCTGGAGACCTGCAACGGCAAAGCCGACTCTGTGCACCCACCGCTACTTGGAGCTCACGCCGTCTGCCGTGACCCTCTCCCCGCCGACGGGTCTCGCACCCCAGTTTCAGGTAAGGAAACCGAGGCGCCAGGTTACACGGTCAGAGAGACACCCCGGGGGAGCTGGATCCAGGTGGGCCTGACCCCAAACCTCCCCAGGAGCCACCTCCAGACGGAAGGACAGGAAGATGCTGTCCTTCTAAGGGCATTTCAGTTGGGGAAGATGGAAACAGTCCTAGAGACGGATGGCGGTGACGTTGGCTTCGTGCCACTGAACTGTGCACTTAGAAGTCAAACGGGACATTTTGGCTTGCATCTATTACCACAATAAATTGTTTTTCAAGTACCCAGATCCCTTCAGGGAAAAAAAAGGGTAAATAAAAAACATTCTTTCGCAGCCGGTCTTGTCTGCACGCCCCAAGGGTCTGCAGACTTACACCACTGTCTTCTGGGGAGACGGACCCCTCAGTTATAAGCTGAGCCATAAATATCAACCCAGAATGTCGCCTGTTTAAACGAGATGTTGCACACGGTCATTGTAAATGGCAGTTACCCTCAAGCCCCCAGGTCTACCCCAGGCCCCAGAAAGCCGTCCGTCAACGGGTGGGTGCTGTCTCCACGCCCCAGGAGGGAAGTGGGGGAGGGTCGGGCTCCCCTCCCCACATCAGGGGCCTGCCTTAGACACAGCACAGCAGGACCTCCTCCTCTGAGTCACCCCCCGCGGGCCACCTTTTGTGTCTTTCACCCACCAGCCACGGACACCCTTCCACCTCTCCCGCACTGCGGACGTCACCCCTGCTCACCCATCGCCCTCGGCGCTGGCGAGTGAAGGCTGGGCACCCTGACCCCAGGCCCCGAGGCGGTCCCCGGGCCTTTGTGACCTGGAGGAGTGGGGTTCACAAGTCCAATTCGGAGAACTCGCCCCAGCCATTAAGCTAAGCCGGGGAGAGGAAACCAAATAAGAGAAATGCTAGAATAATTTCACCTGTGAATTAATGCGAGGGCTCTGCCACCTCCCAGTAGAACAAGATGCTTTCAGATCCAAATGACTCGGTTAATTAGCAGGTTGTACACACATCTGGTGAAGGGTGCGGAGCCACGGAGGAAGCTGACAACCCAGCCGCACAGCGACTTTTGGGGTGTCTGCTGGGGCGCTGCTCACGGGAGGAGACGGAGGTCCCCGGATCCGGCTGCCCAGACCACGAGGGGAACGCAACCAGGCCTTCAGTGCCACGTGGCAGAGAATGGGGGGGCACGGGATGGGGAGACCTCCTCCTGCCCTACAAGGCCCTGGGCGTGGGTCCACCCTGTCCCCCCGGCCCTTGTTCTCTGGACTCCTGGTCAAACAGTGTTTCTTTCAGACTCAAACGTGCCATCCTTCGACGCGGGGCCATTGTCGGCGCTGTTCCCTCGGCCTGGAACGCATTTCTGTAATTCCCTCCAACGTTCCCTTCTGCTCTCAGCCCAAGCATCCCTCCTCCGGGGACCCTTCCCCAAGCTCCCAGGGCAGAGACGTCTCCTTTCTTACATGTCTTCTTAGAATCAGTTCCTTTGCTTTGGAGCGTGAGTCTCCCTTTGGAATTACATGTTCATTAAGTGGCTTTCCAACATTTACACCCGGCTCCCACGTCAGGCTGAGTTTTGTGAACGCGGAGACTGTGGGCCCTTCTGGCTGTTTTATCGCTGAGGCAGCTCTGCAAACAGACAGGCGACTTTCCCGGGCCTGCAGGCCGGGCTGCGGAGAGGCCCAGAGGAAGTCGAAGCAGCCCGTGCTTCTGTCCACCGCTGGGGGCCATCAGAGTGGCCGCCGGACGCTCTGCTCCCTGCCATCCCCTGGGGTTGGTGGCCTCGCCACACCCCTGAGCACCAAGGCCCGATCTGGGCCCCCAGGCTCCTTCCTCCCACTGTTACCAAGTCCTGCCAATTTGCTTTTGAAGTGTTTTACACAAGTATAAATACCGTTTACTATGTAAATAATACATGCTCATTACACAGGAGAAATGCTTATTATAGAGAGATTAGAAAACACAGGGGAGCAGGAACAAAAAGAACTCGTCCGTCGTCCCACCGCCCAGAGGGGACCGCTGTGAGCCTCTCGGGGTATATTTTGGACACTTTGGCCCCTGGGGTCGGCTACTCGGTGAGCTGGTCTCCCTGCCGTCTGGTGTTCATGCCGCTGTTGGGATGCTCAAGCAGAGAGTGTCATGTCCTTGGCGCGAGTCCTCCTCCGATGCCCTGTCACCCGCCTCCGCGTCCAGCCTGACGGCCCCTGACTCTGGCTCACGCCTCACTCTCCAGCCACAACTGAGCCCCGAGCTTCTTTGGCCACAGGCCTCCTCGCGTCAGCACAGGCTGTTCCCCCAGCGGACGCTGTTCCCTGCCTGACGCACGGCCCCGGCCTCACGTCCTCTCGTCTGTGGCACACAGCAGGGACTCTGCATGCCGGCTGCCTTCAGGAAACCACTCCATTCAAGGATCTTCAGGAGACACCGAGGTGTGTCATCGGGAAAAGGCCGACTCGCGGAGTAGGAAGGGCACAGGCACGGAGGGGGCTGTCAACGACCTTCACAGGATTTAACCTGCTGTTCTGGGGAAGAAGAGCTGGCAGAATTCAGCCTAACTATGGGGATGGAGCCAGGACCAATCAGGAAGATTTAGGTTCAACACAAAGACTGTCCAAGAAACAGACCTAAGGTGGAGCAGGGTGCTCCAAGAGGTAGTGAGCTCCCCGTCCTCAGAGGGATAAGAGCAGCGACTGAATAAGCTCTTGGAGGAGGAGCCTTGGTGGGGATTCAGCCAGTGGGTAAAGGATAGCCTCGGAGCACCAAAGCCCCCCGCCCTCATCGACCTGTAATGAAGACTTATTGGGGGCAGGTGGATGACCCCAATTCCCCTGGCACAACCTGGGGAGGTAGGTACTGTCATTAACGGTATTTACAGAGGAGAAGCGTGAGTTCTAGAGAGGTTAAGGGGCCTGCCCATGACGTCACAGCTGCTGGCAGGGGTGGGCACAGGGCTTGGTGCCACGTGGCCTGACTCCAGGCCCGGGGCTGCACGACTGGGCTAAACGCCTCCCGTGGGCCCTGGCCCGGGGCTCTCGGCCTCCATGATCTGCATCTGTGAAGCAGTGGCACATGATCACGACATCTGCTGGGCAGGCGGGGGGCTCATCCTGCTGCCAGGGGGCACCCCGCGGCCTCCGAGGCCCTGGCCGCCATCCTCACCGCCGGCCCGGGTCGGCACCCCAGAGCCCCCCCGCACGTAACTGGCTCTCAAGGCCTGCGTCTCAATGGCTCCTCCTCGGGCGGGCTCACAGAAACAGCTGTGCCCCCGAAACAGCTCCTTCTGTTCCCATTCCCCTCAGAAAACACAGCGGCTTCTCCGCACCCAAGTGCTCTCCTCTGACGGGCCGGGGACGGGACCCCCGCGGGAGCCCTGGGGCCAGGCCAGCCTGGTAGAGAGCTGCGGGAAGGTGGCCCGTGGACACGAGATCACTAAGGGCTACGCCCACCGTGAGCCTGTGTTCCGGGCCCTAAATCAGGGCGTGAGACCAGACAAACACACGTGGACTTACGGGGACAACAGGACAGGGTATTTCGTGCAAGAACAGCGCTGGAAGATGTCGTTCTGGAAATCCGGTCTCTCATTTGCAGTCTGTGCAGGTGACCTCCTCTTAGGGGATGAAACACCCTCCCGCCCGGGAAGCCCGGCTGCCAGGTCTTCCAGGGAGAGGGGGCTCTGGGGAGTGGCTTCGCTAGATGCTGGGATTAGGGAAGGACGGAGAAAAAGCAGAGCTGGCAGGCACGGCCTTTCCTCTTCTCCCTCCACGTTGCTGTAAGGCCTGGACCACTGTCTGCATTCCTGCTGTGCTCAACTTGAGAATTCCAAGTTAGGAAAGACTTAGAGGGTCTGTGTACGTAAATCATGGTGTTTTCCCTTAGAAGATCAAGAGGAACCATCAATTATGGAAAGCAGGCCTGGCACCTTCCTTCAACAGTGTTGAGATTGGCCTGGAAACGTTGGCTACAGGTGATGCTGGCCCATGATGGATGCATGGCTGAGGGCTCTTCTGTTTCATCAAGGAGCATCTCGCCCAGCCCTGCTCTGGTGATGGGTTGTTCCGCTCGGGCCCCAGGGGTAGAACCAAGAAGGAGGGTGGCAATGACTTGATGAGCAGGACCCCGAGAAAGGAGGACAGTGAGACTCGTGGGGCTGAACAGCGCATGCAGGTGTGTCTGAGGCAGAGTCGGGCTTGCATTGAACTTCCAAGTCACCTGGTGTAAAGGGGGACGGTGACCCCAAATCAGAGGTCTTTGCAGATGTTGTTTGATTTCATTGTTCAGATTCTGCGTGGACTTAGAGCTTCTTGGCTGGCGGCTACGAAGGCACATTTCATGTCCCAGTTATTCGGACACCACGGTTCCAGCCAAGTGGTAGGAAAGCATTGAGAAATGACCGAGGAGGCCTGATCACAGCTCCACAAGGGAGTGATAATGAGAATCACTGAAGGGGGGTGAGTCTGGGCTCGGCAGGATGGTGGTGGGTACAAGCTTCTCACCGATGGGGGCTAAGTTGGCCAGAACAGGAGGAGGACGCTGGGGCCACCGGCCTCGATGCGCACATTTTCACTTACACACGGTCATCTGTTGAGCTATGTTCCACGGGCCACCTGCTCCCCGGGGTCACGGGCTCTTTCTTGTAAAGGAGGCCAAACATGAATCAAAGAACCTCACAATCGGTACAGAATCTCAAACCACTTGAGTGCTTTTGAGGAAGAGACAGGGTGTCATGAAGGCCCCCATGTGGCTGGAGGGCGGAGCAAGGTGTCCTCGGGGCAGTGACACGTGAGCTGGAGGCCGAGTACGAGGTGACGAGGACCTGGCTGGGTGGGCAGCAGGTGGGTCCAGCAGGGGGGCTTGTGCTTCCCCACGGAGAAGGCCGTCTGCCCGGCTAGCAGGGACACCTGGCCCCCCACCGTCTGTCTGCCTCATGCTTCCCTGGGCTTTGTTCTGCCTCTTAGAAGAAATACCTGGAAGATCTGGGAACCCAGTCGACCGCTTCTGTGTGAATTGTGAGGAAGCCGACGTCACTTTCAGAGAAAACAACTCGGGCAGCACAGAGGAAGGTGCTCCCGACGCCAGCCGTCCTCGAGTGTAAGGTGGAGGTGGAGCCCCTCCTGCACCGTCCAGAGAGGAGCCGCGGGGCCCAAACGAGGAGGGTCCTGGCGTCGAGGAGGATGCCGCAGACCCAGGAAGCCCAGATGGACGGGAAGTCCCTGCAACCTCACACCCGGAAAAGCTCTTCTAAGACGGGACGAGCCCGGGCCAGACGCAGCAGCGCTTTCCCACGGAGCTGCAGCCCCACCGGCCCCTCTGCTTTCGGGGGGCCCAGCGCCCCTGCTGCCCTGGGAGGCCTCAGCCACTCCTAGACAGTCATGGGGCTGTCGCCGGAGCCGGGTCACATCCCTCTTTGTCAGGTGCAGTCGGTAAAGCCCCAGATACAGAAAGCACTCCCGCTCGCGGGTACACGGACTACAGCTCTCTTTACTAAGGTCTGACTCTGCTTTTTCCCGGACACGGCATCGCTGCAGAGAGTGAGGCAGGGCCGTGCCTGCCCCCAAGGGGAGCCCTTGTCTCTCCTTCCAGCAGCAGGAAACGCCCCCTGCAGAGTCCCGCCACCATGTGCCCATGGGCACAATGGCAACCTTCCCCCTTGATGGCGGGCCGTCGTCACCACGCAGATGGACCAAGCTTGCAGCCTCAGAGGTGCTCACGGCCACCCGCTGGCCGACCCATGCCTTTGCCACTGACATCACTGTTCTCGACAGGCTCAACGCCACTGATTTCTCCCTTCTTTCCAAAACTCTCTCGTCCTTGTCTCCGTGATGCTCTACAATTTCAGCTCTTCCCACTGCACAGCTGGTTTTATGTCTCCCGTCTTCCCTCCCTCCCTCTGGACTTTTACTCTGGGGAATATTACAAAGACGAAAAGGATGCAGTCCCTGCCCAGGAAGGGCATCAGCTAGAGAGGAGGCAAACGTGGAGACAGCTAATCGCAGAAGCGGGTGACAGTGGGCCTAAGAATGAAGCCCAGGACTTCCCTGGTGGCACAGTGGTTAAGAATCTGCCTGCCAATGCAGGGGACATGGGTTTGAGCCCTAGTCCGGGAAGATCCCACACGCTGCGGAGCAGCTAAGCCCGGGCGCCACAGCTACGGAGCTTGTGCTCTGCAGCCCATGAGCCACAACTACTGAGCCCACATGCCACAACTAAAGCCCACGCGCCTAGAGCCTGTGCTTCGCAACAAGAGGAGCCCCCGCTCGCTGCAACTAGAGAAAGCCTGCACGCAGCAACGAAGACCCGACACAGCCAAAATTAAAAATAAATAAATAAAAAAAAAAAAAGAATGAAGCCCAAAGAGCCGTGGATGCACAGAGGAGGGAGAGGCGGCCTTGACCTGGGAGAACAGCAGACGGTTCCCTGAGGAGGGGGTGTGTGAGCCATCAGGCGTGAAGCTTCTCTCTGCCCCAGTTTGTCTTCTATCCCCTGTGTCTCTCTCTCTAAACTCTTTCTCTCTAAATTCTCTCTCTCAGGAAATCCATTCACTTCACTCTCTCCTAAAGGCTCAAGTCACCACCATTAGGTGAGTGTGAATTTGCAACTACACACCCTTTTGCTCTCTTTTTTTTTTTTTTGCGGTACGCTGGCCTCTCACTGCTGTGGCCTCTCCCGCTGCGGAGCACAGGCTCCGGACGCGCAGGCTCAGCGGCCATGGCTCACGGGCCCAGCCGCTCCGCAGCATGTGGGATCCTCCTGGACTGGGGCACGAACCCGTGTCCCCTGCATCGAAAGGCGGGCTCTCAACCACTGCGCCACCAGGGAAGCCCTGCTCTCTCTTTTGAATTCAAGGCTTGTTACTCCACAAGCTTACTGGATCTTCCACCGGCTTGTCCTCCCAGCTCATCACACTCCAGAAACAGTCCTGAACTCGCAGCCTCCCCCTAAAACCGCTCCCCACAAGGCCCCGCACTTGGCAGTCACCTGGCTTACTTCCTCAGCAAACGCAGACGGTGCTTCCTCCACGGCACCCGTCGTATCTGCCCTCCCAGAGCAGCCACTGCTGTCCTCACTGACTCCCACCTGGACTGGTGACCGGGCTTCCTGGTTCCAGTTCCCACCCACCCCAACGCATTCTGCAGCCCTGGCCCATTGCTCACCCTAAGATGGCCCTGCTCGGAAACCTGCAGTGGTTCCATCATAAAAGGCAGACTTCAAACCCCCTTCTGCTCGAGCTGAACACAGTAGGTGCTCAAAACTTGTTTGCAGAAAGAATGAAAACAGGTTACAAGCAGCAGGACAGGGGGTCCCAGCAGGAAACAGGTAGCTCCCAGGAGCAGGAAGGAGAGCAGTCTGCCAGGGGCGGGGCTTGAGGGGAGCAGCCGGGTGGCCTGCAGGGAAGGTCTGGGGACGTGAAAACCCTGTCATTGACTGAACCCAACTGGAAGGCAGAGGGGAGGCAGCCTTTGATGTAGCCCAGTGGTCAGCCCCGCAGGCCAGAGAGCAGAGTGGAGAAGGTGAAGAGGGGCTATGACAGCAAATGGACAATGTGGGGCAGACAGGACGGTGAGCACGGAGTGGTCAGCTTTCTATGTGCACCATCGTCGCTCTAGTAAACCAGGAGCTTCTGAGCTCTGTGAGCCAAGTCCTCTCTTAGGGAGGGTGATCAGATAAACGTCCTCTGATTGTAACTCACTAGCCACCTCTGGGACCTCATCTTCCATGGTCATGCCTGACTGGAGTGAAGAAATGCATGTTGTATCAGTATGTGTGGTTGTGACTCTCAACATCATCGTCAAAAACAACAACATCACCATCACCATCACCACCATCACCATCATCACCATCATCACCATCACTATCACCACCACCATCACCATCACCACCATCATCACCATCACCAGCATCACCATCACCACCATCACCACCATCACCATCACCATCACCACCATCATCACCATCACTAGCATCACCATCACCACCATCACCATCATCACCATCACCATCACCACCATCATCACCATCACCAGCATCACCATCACCACCATCACCATCATCACCACCATCACCATCACCACCACCATCATCACCACCATCACCATCACCACCATCACCATCACCATCATCACCATCACCATCACCACCATCAACGTCCAGCATCACCATCACCATCAGGTTGAGAGGACCAGTTCGCACTGGCTAGATATTGGAGGCATGATGAATCTCACAGATCACGTTTTGTAGCTTCATTTGGCTAACGAAGGAATGGACACTTTTAATGGCCTCACAGTATTAATGGCTTTCAAGAGAGAATAGGTTTAGAGCTAGGAAGGCAGTAGTTTTCTCTTGGGTTAAGGAGTAAGCTCGTCACATGGAGGTTCAAGGGTGCCTGATGTAGGGAGAAGCGCTCTGGCCTGGACGGCTCCTACAGTCTCAAGCTTCATTATTTTTTTGCCTGTTCTTATTAAGATGTCCTTATTCATTAGAGCTTTTCATTTATTTTTAATTTAACCTTTCCATCTTAATAAATTTCTGCATCCCGCAAGTGTTTTGGTGAGCACTACCGGAGGGTTTTGGCCTGGGAAGGGGATGGTGGATACTCTGCTGCCTAATAAATTATCAACTGTAAGAGTAATTAAAATACCAACCTTCATGTTGAATTAATTGTTTGTATTAGCAATATGAGTTGGAAAGAACTCAAAGGAAAAATATTAAAAAATTCTGATCCAAAGTGAACAAGAGCGATGGCAACACCAGCTCCCATTTCCTGAGGACCCGGCATAAGCTGGGCACCGGGCGAAGTGCTCTACACATCATTTCCTTGAATTCTCCAGCTATCTTGATAAAGAGAAACGGGCCGAGGCTTGGGTACGACCGATGACTTGTCCAGGAGCTGGAGTTAGAAACCAAGCCAACTGACCCCTAAGCCCTCCACCCTCAGCCACCGTCCCAGCAGAAACGGCAAATGCGCCGCAGACTCTCTGACCCTGCACCAGACAGATGCCGGTACTGATCACGGCCTCTTCCTTCTGGCCCCGGATGGGGCCTCCCAGTCCTTCTCAAAAGTAAGTCTCTCACGGCGACTCTGATCCATGGGAAGTGACTGGATCGTGATCTGCCACCCTGTATATGCTGCCTCCCTGCTGGTGACAAACTGTCTCTTTCTGCTACAGGAAAACTAGGATGCAAGCTTCTTTTGGCACCTGCCAATGACGTAGATGCCTGGGTCTGCACTTTTTCTTCTGTCTTAGACATTCTGGGGAAGACAATTGTGAAATATACATCCAGAAAAGTGTAAAAAATAAAGATGTTACGGTGTATGATTTATCACAAAACAAAGCCACGTATCCATCACTCAGATCAAGAAATAGAACATTACCCGCTCTATGAAGCCCCACTCGTGCCCCTCCAGGTACTACCCCCTCCTACAGCAAGTTAACCACTGCACTATACTTCAATAAAAGTTAAAATGTAATTCACCACATCAGTAAACAAAATCCCGAGTCTATCAATAGATGTAGAAAGAACCCATTTCATAAATTCAGCCTTTATTCCCCAATCTTTTACATTCTTTTCTGTATTTTCCATTCTTTTGATTCTCTGTGCTTTATTCTCAATATTCCCCCTGGCCTTGCCACAGCTCAATAATTTGGTTTTCAGCTGTGCAAAATCTTTCAATCAATTCACTGCATTTTGTTTCTTTTCAGCTGTGCGACTTGTGGAATCTCAGTTCCCAGCCAGGGACTGAACCCGGGCCACGGAAATGAGAGCCTGGAATCCTATCCACTGGGCTGCCAGGGAATTCCCAGTTCACACTGCATTTTCATATTTGATATTGTCTTCTTCATTTCTAAAATTTCCATTCGGTTCTTTTCCACACCTTCTGGTTCTCGGGAAAATTATCGACCTTGTCTTTGATCTCTTTGAATATAGTAAATACGGTTATTTTCAAGTCTATGTCTGATAATTCCAATACCTAGATTCCCTGTGGGTCTGTTTCTATTGTCTATAGTTTCTGCTCCTTTTCATTCATGTCACCTTGTCTCTTTGTGTACCTAGTTATTTTGTATTGTGGGTTAGGCCCTATCATTGCAAAACTGTCTTTCAAAATAATTGGAGAACCTGATGATGTTACCTTTCTCCAGAGAGGATTCATATGTTTTTGTTAGGCATCTTTTCTAAGTTTTAGAAAAGAGGAGATTTAGAATATTTTGCCCAGCGATTTCTAATCGTCCTCAGCAGGACAGTTAATCCAATTACGTCACCTGCCATGTTCAGAAAGCAAAAGGGAAGTCCCCTCATTGCATGTGTCCTTACTGTCCCACCCCAGAACGAGGTCACTGGGTCTTTGAATATATGGACATCTTTTAAAGGGTTGGGAGATCTCTGCCAGTCAAATTCTCTTCGTGTCAGACCCTGGACGGGACTCCTTGGAGTGAAGTTCCTGGGGACCCACTGTGTACAGAGCGATGTGGCTGATAATAGGATTAAACAGGAGGGAGTCACGGTTTGGTTACGGCTACTGCTGGGTCTCACACCTCTCAGAAAGGTGTAGAAGGTGCAGCTTTCGGGAAAATTGGAAAGTGTCTCCAAGATTTTGGTGGCAAATGAGATATACTCACTGTGAGCTATCAGGTTGGATGAGTCCCTAAGACAGCCCTGATGATAGCTCTTTAACTCCTTTCGAGACAAATACCATTACACCAGGCAACTCACAGCTTCCTCTTCCCGGCTGTCCTTGAGGTGGAGTTTAACAGAGAACCAAGCTTGTTTATTGCTGACAACTTATGGTGATGCTACAGCATGAATTAACCTTTCTATGCATGTTCTTAGGATTCCAGACTGACTTATTTGAAATCTGGCTCAAATCACTAAGGGATCAATAGGGACCTTGGCACTGATCAAATTTTCTATTAGGGAAAATCTCCAAACGTATGCTTAGTGTTTTAAAGAGACTTCAGATTGACTGGAAAAAATGCCAGGCTGTTTCCTCTCCTCCACTAACAGCTGTGTGACCTTGGCAGTCATGTCACCTTCTTGGGTCTAGGTTTCAACATCTTGAAAATGAGGACATTGGATGAGAAAGCCCACTCTGGCTCTAAAATTTGCTGGGTTGTTATTTTCTAAATATCTTAAGAAAGATTCTAGTACCTTTCCTTCCTCCAACTACTACTGTCCCTTATCCACAATAAGTCCTCAATAAATGTGTGACAAATGAATTAATATATAACTTGTAGAATATAACAGAGCATTATATTACTTCAGAAATGATATCGTGTATAACTTATGTAACATATGTAACTTACACCTGCTAACATGCTAGTCATTCACTTTGTGATTTAGAAGTACACTTCCACTTCCAAAAGGAGGAACTGGTATCAGATGAGCCCTTTCACCATAAACATTACAAAACTGGACAAAAATATTAGCGGCAGGTGTCTTCCAAAACTGAACATAAAGTAGCTCAGGCCTGTGATCCCTGAGAGAATTGAACCTCAGAGGTGAACACAATAATCACCCTGGTTCTCTGCAAACGGTTTCCTGACTGCAGTGCAAAGAGCAGACAGACCACTCCAGTCCCACTGGTCTGAGAATCTGGGCACCTGGCATGGCTGTGGTGGGACAGCTAGGTATACGGGGCCCCAGAAGTTTGTGTAGGTGTCCCTTGTGTGTCTATGGCCCTGCCAGAGTGGAGGGATCGAGTTAACATCTCATTAAGACTCTAGACAACCGATATGCCAGAAAGGGTACATCTTAGGAGACAGAACCTTACCCTGGAGTAAGATGCCTTCTAGACCCATCCTGACAAGATGACACTGAGCTCTGACTAGATCTGAAAGGGAAACGAGCTGGGAGGGGAGGGGCCTGGGCTTTTGATCAATCTTCACCGGCAAGCGTAGAACCATAAGTTCATGGCAGGGCAGTAGGTAACTGAACTGCCTGCTGAAGAGTCAACCCTTCAATTGAGGAAGGTGAATGAATCCAGGTCTCTACAACATATGACTCATGATCCCAGTATTCAGAACAAACCACCAGATACATAAAGAAACAGGAAAATGTGACACATAACCAAGAATAAACAGTCAAAAGGGACTGAAAATGAGATTGCTCAGATGTTGGACTTAGCAGAAAAGGATTTTAAAACAGCTTAAAGAATGTGTAAAGAGTTAAAGGAAAATATATTAAAAGAATGAAAGGAGTATATGGTCTTAAACATAGAACAGATAGGGAATTCCACAGATAGATGGAGACTAGAAAAAGGAGCCAAATGGAGATTCTATGACTGAAAAGTAACTGAAATGAAAAAGTCATTGAATAGGTTTGATGAAGATGGAGGTGGCAGAGGAAAAAGTAATGAACTGGAAGAATAATAGATAGAAATTAATCTGTGGACACAGAGGAAAAAAGACTGAAGAAAACTGAACAAAGCCTTGGGGACCAATGAGATAACAGAAAATGGCCAAACATAAGTGTAATTGGGGTCCCAGACAGAGGAGCGTGAGACTGGAGTTGGAAAAATATATTTGAAGAAATAATGGCCAACAACTTCCCAAACTTGATGACAATCTCCAATTTATGGATGAATCTGAGCAGCTCAGAAAACTCTAAGCAGGACAAATGTACAACAAGGCACATAATAGTCAAGTGCTGAAAACCAAAGATAGAAAATCTAGAAACAGTCAAGAAAAAAGAAGCATATATACAGGGAACCACGATGAGAATACTGGTGACTTCTCATCGGAGACAATGGAGGCCAAGAGAAAGTGGAAAAGCCTCTCCAATATTCTGAAAAAAAAAAAAATCTCAGCCAAGAATTCTATATCCAGCAAAAATATTCTTCAAGAAGAGGATAAAGATATTTTCAGATAATAAAAGCTGAGATAATTCAGCAGCAGCAGACCTGTGCTCTAGAAATGCCAGGGGATGTCCTTCAGGGTGACGGGAAATGACACCAGAAGGAAACTCGGATCTACAGAAAGGATTAGACAGTCCCAGAAACGGTAAATAAGCAGGCAAGCAGAAAAGGCTATGTTTTACTTTTTCTCATAATTTACTTAAAAGACAATTGACTGTTTAAAGCAAGAAATGTTAACAGTGGGGTTTATAAGAGTTGTATATGTAGAAGGTGTGTAAGGCTCACATAGGGTAGAGGGTTAAGTTAAATTATACTAGTGTAACCCTCTTACTTTCGTGACGGGACACTTAAAATGTGTGAGTTTTAGTGAATATAAATTATGCTTTAATAAAGTGGATTTTAAGAAATCAAGTGTGGAAGTTCCCCTTCCTCTAATCAGCCCAACTTGGAGCCTGAGGTTGGCAGACAGGGAGTTGGACCCAGACATATCAGTAGCTAAAATTTGCTGAATGCATCTTACATGCTGACCGTAGTTCTAAATGCTCTGCAAGCACTTATGTATTTAATCCTCACACCACCACCACAAGGTGAGTGCAATTTTAACCCCCATTACAGGTCAGGACGCTGAGGCACACAGCTAACAGGTGGTAGCTCTGGGGATTTGAACCTAAGGAGTGGGACCTCACTGTTGGCGTCCTCAGCCACTCACTGTCACAAGCCAGCGGGAGGGGACGGACCAAGCGTCACAGGCGGCTGGGGCTCGTGTCCTGCGTATCAATCACTTCATGGGACACTGGCCTCGCTGTGTCTTCACTTCCTCTCCCCTCATTTTTCTTTCCAGTGTTTATAAAGCATGTGTCACGTGTAAGCCTAAGTGGCCTTTATTATGACCATTATTTTAAATTAGGTGACAGTCACCGGGCTGTTGGTTGTGATTTCAGGTTTGGGATTTCCAGGGAAGGGCCAGCCACTAAGGAGAATCAACAATGGGGCTTCCTGAGTTTAAGAAGCTCTGTCTCCTGTGGGACCTACACCACTGGCCACAGCCCTGGGCACAAGGTCAGTGCTTGGGAAAGAGCCCCCTCTGGACTGATTGCTGGGAGCTGCCGAGGGTCACACCCGGCCCGGGACTCGGGCTAGAATTAGTGATTCCAAAGGAATTCTCAGCTTACGGCTGTTCTCTGTCATTGAAGCGCAGAGCGATACTGCTCAGAAGAACTTAAGAGCGGAGAGAGTTTAACCCTCTCCTTTCCCAGATGTGAAAACTGAGGGTTCGAGGTTAAAAGGTAGGTCACATGTCTGGCCAGACTCAGATCCCTGGTGTCCTCGCTGCAGGCCCAGAAAACCTCCCACTTCACCACGAGACCCGCAGGGGCAAGAGGACCATTTCTCATCAGCCCCTATGGCCAGGGTCCAGGGACCATTGAAACATAAATAAACCAACACCTGAAGTATCGCCTGCCTCTGGTGTCGAGTGCCAGGCATGCACCTGCTGTGAAGCTGTGTCTCCTCCAATGACAGAGTCCTGAGTCCTGCAGGGGGTGTCCCTGCCCTGGAAAACAGCCTGAGCCCATCTCTCTTCACGGCTCCGGGAGAAGCACTCGGGGCCATACCTGCCTGTCTGTAAATAGGGCTCCTGTCCCCGCTTTCCTGGACCACTGGGCCGTTTAACCCACCAATAAAGTTCTTGGAGCCGAGAGCCTGGCACAGATGTCCAAAATTGCATTTAGCTGGTGGTAACCCTGACATTTATCACCGCCTACGTTTTGTTCTCAAATCAAAACGGGACATCTTCCTCCTGGGGGAGTCTGTGCACCTCAGGAAACAGGAGAAGTTTCTTGCTCAGTATGATTTTTTAGCTGCTGCAGGTAGAGCACAAACAACGGGGTCTTTCCAGGTTTAGCCTCGTGCTGTCACCGATACTCAACAACTTCTCCATCAAACTCCATGGCAGCAGGACTGCAGCTTCTGGAACGTGCTCCCTGTTTAAACGAACTTGCTTTGCTGTGTTTCTTTTCTCAGGACGGGTCACTGTGGCTCATCACCATCCAGAAAGCCTCTCGTCAAGGGGCAGGTTTACAAGACTCTTTGTCGCTAGAAGCTCACGGGGCTTTACAGGTAAAAATCCCCCCCTTCCATGGAATACCTGTCATTCATCCCACTTGGTAGGTAGAGAAACTGAGGCAAAGCACAGAGCAGGGAGCAGAAAGGTCGGCGGCAGAGCCGGGACTGTGACTGTTCCCTCCCAGCCCCCGGAGCCTGGGCCCCTGGGAGACACCGTCAGGGAGAGGGGCAAGAGCTGCGGGATGGGGGAGGGGCCATGGCTGTGCTCAGGAATCCCGCGTCGGAGGGGCGAGCGTGGATGCCTAGCTGCCCGGATGCACGAGAGGGGTGCTGGGGCCTGGGCGGGGTGTGCGGGACCCCATCCTGAATCCTGCCCTGCTCCCGAGGGGCAGGCCGGCCCCGGGGAGCCGACCTCAGCCTCCTCTTCCCGCAGATGCCAACCTGTTTGGAATGTTAAGAGGCCAGGCTATGCACGGTGTCCCAGAGGGCTCTGTGGGCTGCGGGGCTGGGAGGTGGGGGGCACCCACACCCCCTGGCTTTGCGTCCTCCTCGGGGCGGCTGGGAGTCACGTGTGTGAGGGGGCTCTGCAAGCTCCGAGACCACCAAGCAGGGGTCCATCATGACCGCCATCACCTTCTTACAGACAGTGCAGGGTCCCGGCTGCCAGGCGGCTATGTGACGGCGAGGAAGCCACTCAGCTCGTCCAAGGCAGCGTCCCCATCTGCAGGGTGGACACTTGGTTGGACCAGATGCCTGAAGTCCCCTCCCACTCAGACACCCTGACTAGGAATCGCACCGTGAGACGATGGAAGGAATAAGGTTTTATCACTTCCTCTTTCTGTGAAAGAAGTGGTGGAGGAAGGTTCCAGAACGGGGTGGGCAGTGGCGGGCAGCCTCGGCCCGTGAGAAGCAGGGGGAGGGGTGGACCTGCGGGTGGTCCTTCTGCACACGTCCCGTCCTGGTAAGTGTCCCTCATTTTGGATAAGCTTCCATGACATCGAAGACCCCTTTAGGACAAAAGGGATGAAAAGGCAGAGGAAGCGAAGTAGAAAGTGAGGGGGAAGAGGACCAAGTCCAAGGAGATGGGGTAGGAGGAGGGGTGGAGGGGGAGGCAGGACAGCCCGGCACCGCACGGGTACTGGCGGGCGGAGGGTGAGACCGTGGGGCAGGAAGGAGATCTGGGGGCTCCGCAGCCCAGGCCCTCCTGGTTGCAGGCGGAACAGAGGTCCAGAGGGGGACAGGCCTGTCCAGGGGCAGCGGGCTGGGCAGGGGTGAAGGTGGGCTGCAGTCCAATGGGCTGCACACCTCTGGCTTGTGCACCAGCCCCGCCTGCGTCACATGGGCTCTTGACGGGGTTAAGTCACATGAACCAGGAGGATGGCGAGGTGGTGACACGGCAGCAGGAAAAGCGGCCGGTGGGCAGGAAGCAAGGTGGATTCGAGCATCCGCTTTGAACAGGGCTCTTCCCTGGGACTCGGTTTCCAAAATCTGTACATTTCAGGCCCGAGTCACTTGATTTGCAAGAATCAGCTCCGGATGGCCTTTCCCTTGTCAGCTCTGGAATGGTGAGGTGTCCTCGGATAGGAGCTGCCTGCCGGGACCATCTCTGGTGCCAGGGCCCTGCTCCGCTGCAGGCCCCGCTACCGGGCACGGGACACTGTCCCCGAGCAGGATTTCAAATCCCGGTGGCCCAGCTTCCCAATGAGCACATATCAGGCAGGACAGCAGGACCGCTTCTGAACCATCAAAGTGTGGAAACACTCGGGAAAGTTGCTTCCAGCAGCTCTAATCTGCTCCCAGTGGGTATGATTCCCTGGCAGTCTCTCTAATCAGGGCGGCCAATCTCACAGCCACTAAGCCCCAGGAGGGGAGCCCATTCTGGGGAGAAACTGCCTCGCAGGACGAGGAGGGTTCGCCTGGGTACTTGGGCACTCGGGCGAGGTTTAAAATTTTGCAGCAGGAATTTTACAGTCAAGAATCCACTCTATCAAGAACAATAAAAAGAGGGTCAGGGTCCTGCAGCGGGGGGTTAGTGAGAGCAGGACGCCCGGGCTGGCCTCCACTGGGGGCTGGGCAGGTGGAGCAGGGGAGGTTCTTTGGTCTGGCTCTGCTCCTGGCTCTGCCCAGCTGGCTGTGTCCAGGGTGGATGGATGAGCCCCCTGGAATTCAGGGTGCACCATCCGTTCTGACATTCTTCAGGTTTCTCAGACATTTAGCTGTCTCTCTGCAGTGCGGTTTTTGAATATTTCTAACGGGGAGGAAAGAGCATCACTGCCTGGGAAAATGCCTTACTGGCGTGGCATCCGGGATAACCCCCGACCCGTCTGCTCCCTGCTGACCCTGCTTCTCACCACCTCCCCCTCTGTGATGGACGTGTCCACGCAAAACCTCGTGCTGGACTGGGCTGGCCTGCATCGGTGGCCCCCCAAAACTAGGTTTTCACCCCAAATGTCCTTTCATCTCCAGCCCTGACCATTCTGCATGTACCTCAAGGCTCAGCTCAAATGCTCCTCCTTCGTAGGAAAGGTCTGGGCCCGTCACCATGCCTGGGAAGCCCGCCCCTTGAGTCCATTTCATTGTTTGCGCGTGAGCCTCTGGTAAGCTTTGCTACTTAACACTGGAATATTCTTTATGTTTAAAGTATATCTGTACGGAATCTAAAAAAAATGGTTCTGATGAACCTAGGGGCAGGACAGGAACAAAGATGCAGACGTACAGAATGGGCTTGAGGACGTGGGGAAGGGGAAGGGGAAGCTGGGACGAAGTGAGAGAGTGGCATGGACATATATACACTACCAAATGTAAAATAGATAGCTAGTGGGAAGCAGCCGCATAGCACAGGGAGATCAGCTTGGTGCTTTGTGACCCCCTAGAGGGGTGGGATAGGGAGGGTGGGAGGGAGACCCAAGAGGGAGGGGATATGGGGACATATGTATACATATAGCTGATTCACCTTGTTATACAGCAGAAACTAACACAACATTGTAAAGCAATTATACTCCAGTAAAGATGTTAAAAAAATAAAGTATATCTGCTTTGTCTTGACCGTGCTTGTCAGATATTTCTATTTTACATGCCTCACGTCAAGTGATGTGATGTAACAGTGGCTACCATTTAACTGAGCACATACTACAGGCGAGGCACTTTGCATGCATTAGCTCACTTTGTTTCCCTAGTAACATGTGAAATAGGTCCTATAATTATTCCCATTTTACAGATGAGGAAACTAAGGCACAGAGAGGCTGAGTAACTTCCCCCGGGTCACAGAGGAAGTCAGGGGCAGAAGCCAGACAGTCTGACTCAAGAGCTCTTGCCTGAAACCACCACGGCTCAGGTCTCTCCCAGTGCTGTCTACGTAGCATTCAGTCAACAGCTATTTATCGACTGATTGGTGCTGATTGTTTTCCAGAAACAGCCCTAGTCTGAGCAAAGGAAAATAGGAGGGAAGAGCCTGACCTCGCCACACGTGGTCCCCTCACTTCCCGGTGAGTAAGCAAACCCTGCTTGACAAGAAGCTGATTTCTAACCTGTGTGCCTCCAGAAATAACAGTTCCTTGAGAACGAGCTAATCTCACAAAAATTCACATCCTCGGGAGCCTTTCAAGCATCCAGGACCTTGGCAGACGGAGGTGGTGTCCTGTTGGTCTGTGTCCCCAGCACCTGGCTCACAGCAAGTGATCAATAAACGCGGATGGGGGTGGATGGGCTGCCGAGCCTGGCACCGGCCTTGCACGGACGCGGACGTCATGTGTAATGTTGACCGTCCCTGTGGCTTCTCTGTGGTGCGACATGCCTGCTTGTCTGCACCTCTGCCGAGGGACAGTGGGGCCTCACAAGCCCTGGGGACTCACTTCTTTTGCTGTGGGAATTTGATGGAGCAAAGTGATCAAACCTTAGTTGCACAGCGTCTCACTGAGAGCATCAGCTGGTTTCTGCACCCACAGTGAGACGCACACCCCCCGATCCCCAGCCTCCCTGTGTACAACTCTAGGGCCTCAGCCACCCTCTCTCCTCCCTCCTGACTTCCTGGCGGCCCCTCCTCACTTGCCCTTCAAGGTCTGTCCTCCTCCTCCAAGAAGCCTGTCCTGATCTCTATCCCCACTCCCCAAAGTGCAGAGCCCCCCAAAGCACACCTGTCACAGAATTCAACATGTCGTACTCAACTTTTTTTTGCACATCTCCAATTTTTGTTCTCTACCTTCATTTCTATGAACATTATTTTCTTTGACAATTCAGTCTTTTTGAGAACACTCTTAGTGTCTGACTCATTTCTGCATCTTCTGAGGCAGCTAGCAAAGTCCTATATGAAGTAGGTACTCAGTGGGTTTTGTTGAAAAAAATTAATAAATGACTCATGGGCTTGTACCCTCGCAAGCATCTCTCTCCCTCCATGATCTGTGACCCTAAGATTTCAATGCCATTTAATACACATCTGGACGCAAAAAATAACAGTAACTTTTTGGGCTTGGAGTTTCTGGTCCCGCAAACCACCCAGTTAACCTGTTTGTTACAGAAACAGCACCTGACTGTATACTACCTATGTGCACAGCTACACAGCACACAGTTGTCATGAAGACCAAATAAGTTAGAAGAAAAAAGCCTTTCGGAAACACTAAAGGAGGCACCTGTGAACGGAAGGTCTTCAGTACCAGCGTCCCTTAGGGGTGGGCTGGTGCTGCGTCCCGGCCACGTGGAGCCCATGAGGGGCCCAGTCACCCCACAACGACTGACCTGGCATTTCTGTAGATAATTGTAGAGGCTGAGGGTACAGCAGTGAGCAAAACAAAAAAACTGCTGTCCTCGTGGAGGTTATGTTCTTGTGAGGCCAGGGGTGACAAACAGATAAACGAGGGCAAGACGGTGGAGAGAGATGTAGGAGAAATAAAGGGGGGAAGTGGGCGGAGGACACGGGCGGTGGGACAGGCCCCGCAGAAGGTGCCGTTTCCGCAGACGCCGAGGCCGCGAGGCCAGCCGTGCGAAGGGCGCCCAGATGGAGGTCCCACCATGTGAGCGGGCTCGGGCTGCTGCGGCACAGCTGGGGGTCGCGGGGGCTGGTGGGGGGGCCGAGGAGGGCGGGGGTGAGGGGAGGCTGCAGAGGGGCTCTGTCTCTCAGGAGGTGGGGAGCCCGGAACAGTGGCACGTAGTTTGAGAGGACCATTTGGCTGCTGTGTTGAGCCCCAGCTGTGACAAAGAGCAAAGGGCAAAACAGAGACTCCTGCCAGGAGGCGGCGGTGACGGTCCGGGTGAGGGGTGGTGGGCACTACAGTGGACACGGAGGTGGCAGGAAACAGTATCTGGAAGGTGTGGCTCGTAGGATGCTCTGAGGGCCTGGAAGCAAAGGGTAGGACAAAGAAACAGGCCAAGGATTTGCGCCTGAGTCACTAGAAGGATGAGGCTGACCTTTACCAAACGGGAAAGGCTCTGGGGGACATGGTGAGCTCAGGGCGCCGCCTACCAGGCCTCCCGCGAAGGGACGGAGGCGGCAGTGCAAGTCCGGCCTCGGAGGAGAGGGCTGTGTGCGGGCGGCAGCAGCTCGCCGTTATCAGAGACCACACAGGAGACTGGGCGTGACCACCAGGGACCGGTGCAGAGACAGAAGAGGCCCAAGGACGGAGCTGGCGCTCCCAGCAGTAAGAGGAGGAGAAGGCGAGGGGAAGTCAGCCTGCGACTCCCACAAGGAAAAGCAAGTGGAGTGAGGGCAGAGCTGAGAAAGGACAGCGTCCCCAAGGCCTGGTGACGATGCGGCTCAAGGATGAGGGACCACCTGCTGAATCTAATCCTGCAGAGAGTCAGGTAAGCGGCCCCGAGACAGGCCGTTGGATTCGGCACCGTGGAGATCCCCAGTGGTCTCAATAAGAGATGCCTCGGTGTTGCCATGGGGGAGAAAGCTGGGCAGCGGCAGGTCCAGAGAGAAGGAGG
Source organism: Monodon monoceros (assembly GCF_005190385.1). Lineage (NCBI taxonomy): Eukaryota > Metazoa > Chordata > Mammalia > Artiodactyla > Monodontidae > Monodon > Monodon monoceros. The sequence continues at coordinate 1,033,572 of NW_021703783.1, forward strand.
AGATGGGAGCGGTGCGGCGGGGAGGAGAACCAAAGGCTGTGGCATCGGAGGAGGGAGGCCTCCGTCCAGTCTGCAGCGGGAGACGTCGGTGACGTTGTCTGCGACGAGATCAACCAGACCAGCCCGGGGCACTTAGCCACCTGAGTCTACACACGTCACTACTTAAAAGGTCGCAGAGACGCTCTCCCGGTGAGAAAGGCTGGGTCAGCCCTGCCTTGAAGCCCCCGAAAGAGCTTTTCCCTTTTCACCAGTGACCCACAGAAAACAAGACCCAGCTGCTAGCTGTCTGAGAAAGCCAGAGCTACCTGTAGGCCCCATGGCTGCAAGAGCACCAGCTTCACTGACAGAACGTCTCCCTGAATCCACGGTGGGGCAGCAGGGCCTCACACCTTAGAGGCAGAGTCCCGTCTTCACCCTCTCGATGGAACGGCTCCCAGCCCCGCAGTGCAGAGCTGCCGTCGGCACCGCACATGGACGGCATGCAGTCCGTGAAGCTTCCTCTGTGGAGAAGCCCCGGCTACTCCACGGGATCCAGCTCCCCTGCATCTCTGATTAGAAACCTCTGTACCAGAGTCATCACCATAACTGGTCCTGTTAATAACACCCCTTCCGTCTCTTAGGGATAGTGGACTGTTTGATCACAACCCTTCACCTGTGCTTCTCTGTATGGACAGCACAGTTCTGTGTCCCGTCATCTCTGGGACCACGGCAGCCGGGTGACTTGCTTTGGCCACTGGCATGTGAGCAGCCATGATATAAACGAGGCTGAGCAAAAGCCTAGAATATGCCTGTGTGGTTTGACTGTGTGCCCCTTGGCGAGAGCCGCCCCGTGCCGTGAGGGCCACAGGCACGCACGCTGGACGCTCCCTCAATCTGGGCTCTGGGATGAGGTGACGACGGAAGCTGGTCAGGCCCGGAGCCCTCATGCAACACGAACCAAGGATGCGTGATTCTGGTTTTCAGTCACCGGGAGTTTGGGACGGTTTTTTCCTGCAGCAAAAGCTGTGCTCTCATTAGATTTTCAAGCTCCTCCAGGGAAGGGACCATACTTATTTTCATGACGCGTCCTCACGCCCTGCACGGTGCCCTGACGCTGTGGGCCCTAAAAAGCGCACACACAGCAGGGTCAGCGTCATCGTGCCCATGGTAGCGTGCTGGGTCGAAGCGTGGGCTCAGTTCACAGTCCCTGCCACTGGCGCGTTGGCTGCACCATCGTGCTAAACCCCTTAAAGTCTTGTGCGAACCGATTCCCACCCTGCCTTCTCCTTCCTTGAGTTTGGCCTATGGAGTGATGGCTAATTGACCACGAAAAGCCAAACAATTTAGGCTTTGCAAACGGGCCCTGGGTCTCAGCCGTCACGTACACTGTTGCCATTCTTAGTGCCCAGTGGTTAAAGCCAAGCAGAGGGGCCACGGTCTACACTCGCTGGGAGTTAACACAGGCCACCGCTGCCCAGGGACCCCCACTCCTGCCTCTGCCCACCCAGGGAGTTCCCGCCCCGAGCAGAGACCAGGCGAGCATCAGGCAGGAGTCAGAGACAACACAGGGCACAGCTCTGGGCTTCAGGGGGCTTATAAGGTAACTGCAGAGGCAGGACACGCCTGTAAGCGTCTAAGACGCACGCAGTTCTTTACGGGAGGTCACGCGGTGCCGTGGGGAGAGTTGGTTTCACTCAGGAGGCCTGGTTCTCTCTGCTCTGCTGGGGTTAATTCCGTTACTCCAGGAGGACCTTTCCACTATCCTGCGTGGGTACGGAAAGCACTGGACAGGTCAATACAAGATCCCTCGTGTTCCCACAGTTCTACACCCTGAGAGGTTTCACCCACTGAGTGGTGGCCGTGCAGGTGGACAGGTGGCTGTGCAGAGGCCCCCCTCTACCTTCCTGGCCCGGCCCCGTCTCCAAGCTTGTCTGGCTGCAGCCCGCTTTGGGGGTCTCCTCCACCTCGAGTTAGGGCCCAGACCTGGTCACACTGAGTGGACGGTGACACGTCCCAGCACCCACGTCCAGAATCAGGCTCAGTGACCCCCAGCCGAACAGCAGCGGCAGGAGGTCCTGAAGTGGACTCAGCCCGGGAGCAGGTTGGGCCGGGGTTTGCCGGAGCGGACGCTGGGAGCCCGACCTTCCCTGTCCAGGGCTGGGGGGCCCTCCGCCATGGGGGGCTGCTGCCGGAGAGGAAGAAGGGGCGCCGTCCCCGGGCCTGTCTCCAGGCCAGCGCCCTCCCCCCTCAGGGAAAAGCAGTTCTCACTCTGACAGGCGGCGAGCCCAAAAATAGGGCTTCTGTGGCCGGAGATGCCCCACGTGACGTGAAAGGAGGAGAGGGCTGGCAGAAGTGGCAAAACAGAACTTCCTGAACATGCACTGATGCTTTTTCTGCCTGGGCACAAACGAGTGGTCCCATAGAAACCGACGTGGTGCCGCAGGCACAAGGGCAGGAAACTGACCACCGTTCTTTGGAACAATACAGACAGCAGAGATAATCCCATTGGCTCCCATGCCCTGGGAGCGTGGGGAGTAGCTCACTGCTCTTCTGCTGCAAATGTATTTAAACCCCCAGCCCCGGCCAGGGTGGCGGATGGGAGGCTGCTCAGATGGCCGCGAGGCTGTTCTCTGTGCAGCTGTCTCCATCAGGCTGTGGATTCCCCAGGCGCTCACAGGAGCGGGGGCCACAGTGGGTTTTAATGGACTCACAACAGAGCTGGGACCTTTAGAGCAAAGGAACCCATTCAAGAAAACCCTCCGTGTATTTGAAATCAGGTTCCTTGGCAATTCAGGTTGGGGGGAGACTGGGGGACGGTGAGGAGGTCACGTGGCCGACAGGCCCAGGCTACTTACTCGGGACCCCGGACACCAGCCGCAGGGGCCGCAGCACGCGGAACGCCCTGAGCGCCTTCACGTCGAATCCAGCCCCCTTCCCTCCCAGGGCGTTGGCCCCGTCGGCTTTGGTGGCTTGCTCTAAGATTGCACTGAAAAGCCTGGAAGAGAAGGAGAGAGGGAGCGTCAGGATGTCCTGCTTGCCCGGCGGGGTTCCAAGTTCTCCGAGGGATGCTGGGAGGTGAAATGTGCAGGTGCCTCCAGCCACGATCAGTCCGGTGTGCGGGAGGGTCCGAGACCCTCATCGGATGACAGTCCCTCAGGGTGGGTCCCGCCTGCCCTGTGCTGACATCGAGCAGGCTTCGCGGCGCTGGCAGCCCAGGCAGGGCGTCAGGCAGGTGGAGGCTGCCGCCAGGGCCCGTTCCTCTGCCCTTCCAGCGTCCTGGCTCCTGTGCCCTGGCACCACATCCCAGCACCTCCTGACAAGCCCCTGGCTTTGATCTGAGCCCGGGCACAAACGAGTGGTCCCGTAGAAACCAACGTGGTGCCACAGGCACCAGGGCAGGAAACTGACCACCGGCCTCAGACCCTGGCAACACCTGTCATGTTGGAGTGACGGGGACAAAGGTAACAGACACATGTTCCAGAGAGGACAGAGGAGCGTTCGAGACGGTTCTGTCCAACAGAAACGTTGCAAAGCACAGACGTGGGCCGTGTGTGCAGTGTAGATTTTCCAGTAGCCACACTATAAAGTGAAAAAGGAACAGGCGACATGGACGGTGATGATAGAGTTTATTTAATCCAGCGTAACCAAAATATGATCACTTCAGCTGGAATGAAGAGGGTTTTTTTTTGTTTTTTTGTTTTTTTTTGCGGTACGCGGGCCCCTCACTGCTGTGGCCTCTCCCGTTGCGGAGCACAGGCTCTGGACGCACAGGCTCAGCGGCCATGGCTCACGGGCACAGCCGCTCCGCGGCACGTGGGATCCTCCCGGATCGGGTCACGAACCCGTGTCCCCTGCATCGGCAGGTGGACTCTCAACCACTGCGCCACCAGGGAAGCCCAGTAATAAAGAGTTTTTAGTGAGATGTTTGTCCCTCTGTGCTTTGCACTACGTCTTTGAAGCCTGCTGTGTGCTCTACACATACAGTGCATCTCAAGTGAGCGCTCAGTGGCCACCGCAGCTGGAGGGGAGGGTCCTGTAGAAAGAACCCCTCCTGAGGAATTTTGCTGGAAAAAGGTACGAGAAGAGAAAAGGTAGTTCCTGCAAGAGGGCGTGGAATCGTTTTGCTTGTTTTTAAATGAAATCATGTAATAGAGACAGACGATGGGCAGTAAAGAAGTGAGGGGACAGTGGCTGGAAGGGTCGTACCCCTGGTGGGCAGGAGGGCAGGATGCCCACAGAGGGGCACGAGCCCAGTAGCCAGGACGGTTCATCATGGTCCCGGGGAGGGAGGTGCATTGTGGGTTCAGATGCAGGTGTGGGAACAGACGGAAGTCCTCCTCTGACTGCAGCTCTCTTCTCAGCGAATCAGGTAGCAAGCCATCAGCTGGAATGTGAAAGGGGAGGGGGTTCTGGAAGCTTGAAGGGTGAAACAAAGGCATAAAAGGGTCGCGGAAGAAAGTGGTGGGGTGAACGGAGCCAGGCCGTGCAGTGGGGTTTCCAGGTGCCCAGGGCCTCTGGGAGGAGGTGGTCCTGAGGGGAAGTGACACGTCGGCCCGGCCTTGTGCGTTTCTCTCCCCGCCCCAAGGGCACCGCTCAGGTAGTAGCTAGTCAGACTGGGTCGGAGTTGGTGCTTTTGCAAGTGACCAAGGAAATGAAGAGAGAAGTACAAGCTGAGTGCAGACACAGGCGAGAGATGACCTCAGGGCAGGAGGGCACGGTCGGAGTCCAGTGCTGGACGGAGGGAGCAGGAAGGATGGGTGGTATTTTTTGGAGAGCAGGAAGCTGGTCTGAGGTCATGGAGAGGATGTGGCTCGCGGTCATGGCGGGGATCCTGACTTCGACCCTGGGAGTGGGCAGCTGAGACAGGACAGAGTCAGGATCCCTGGGGAAGCAGACATCAAGGAACCAAGAAGCTGGGAGGCTGATGGCGGGACAGTGCGTGATGGAGAGGAGGAGCTGGCCAAGAGCTCGTGTCTGCACAGCCAAGGAGAGACTCAAAGGTGTGGGAGGACCACGACTTGGAGAAGCAACGGGTAGAGGGCCTGAGGATACAAGCATCAGAATTGGAGGGGTTGGGCTTCCCTGGTGGCGCAGTGGTTAAGGATCCACCTGCCAGTGCAGGGGACACGGGTTCGAGCCTTCATCCGGGAAGATCCCACATGCCGCGGAGCAACTAAGCCCGTGTGCCACAGCTACTCAGCCTGTGCCCTAGAACCCGCGAGCCACAACTACTGAAGACCGTGCGCCTAGAGCCCATACTCTGCAACAAGAGAAGCCACCGCAATGAGAAGACTGCACCGCAACAAAGAGTAGCCCCCGCTCGCTGCAACTAGAGAAAGCCCACGTGCAGCAACGAAGACCCAATGCAGCCAAAAATAAAATAAATACATTTAAAAAAAAAGAATTGGAGGGGCTTAGAGAGGAGGGAGGCGGTGGTCTGAAAGCAGAATAAGAGGAAGCAGGGCTCCTCTCCTGGCCTGCGAGCATTTGGAGGGGAGGGGCCGTATCTCGAGAGACGGCAAGGGCAGCAGGACCCGCGGGGAGAGTGAGAGAGAGAAGGAGGGACCGGTGCTGGGGTTAGGGCAGCACCGGGCTCCCTGCTCTGGAACAAATCTGATGAGGGTCCAGCGACACCCCGCTCCATATTGATGTTTTCTCGACAGAGCTGAGTAGTTGGGACAAAGCTTGCAAAGCTGAAATCTGGTATCTGGACTTTTACAGAAAATGTTTGCTAAGACCAGAAATGGGGAGGGATTGTGGGGAACACGGGGCACCTTGGAAAGGTTTCGGGAGGGATTAGAACATGCAGAGAATGTACGGGAATGGGAGTCTGGGATCCTGGGCCACTTGTGGGAACCGAGAAGAATATGGGAAAGGGCCCCGTGGACCATCTTTGTCTTTGTACCTAGAGACGTCCCACTGACTCATGGTCAGGAGAGCGCACTGGGTCGTGTCTAGGGCCAAGGAAGACGCCCAGGGAGCAGAACTGAACCGGGCCTGGGCAGCCTGGTCTTGAGGAACAGGCTGGGGCTTCTATGACTCCTGCCCTAGGGGGCTGGGTCTGGGAATGGGGAAGCTGCAGCTGGGGGCTTAGCAGAAGCTTAGACCCAGGCAGGGCCCAGCGGAGGGAGCTGGTCTAAACAGGGATTTGCAAAACGTGCTCCGGAGAACCCTCGGGGACTTCTTGGGCAGTGAGGCCAGGGATGAGTGGCTTCCCTTTGGTCTGTTTTCCACGCGGGGACCCCGAGTAGGCTGTGTCTGCACGGTGGGTTCTGTGGCCAGACCACGTCTGATGTCCTCCTGCCTGTTCTGTGATTCCTTCACCCCAGCTTGGCAGTTTGACGGGTCCATGTGTTAGTTGGTGACACCTCCTATCCCAGGCAGAGGTCTCCCGGGTGGGGGAAGCGGGGTCTTTTCTCTGCAGAGAAATGTTCTTTCCATGGAAGCCTGGATCACAGAAACTCAGGACATGGACACCAGTTTGCAAGTCTGTTGAACAACATTCCAAATGCAAACCAGATTTGGTTCCTAGAACTTTCTGGAAGAAAGGAACACGCTTATCAACGTACAAGATGTTCACAAATGTTATTCGGGGAAGGGAACAGAGGTTGAACAGCCATCCTCTCCTTTAACCCCTGAAGGGGCAGAAATTTCAGGAATGGGCCTCAGACGTGTTCTCAGCTTGCAGGGGCCGGCGTGTTTCTCCTCAGTCACACTTTGTAGAGGCGAAACCACTGCTTGGTGCCCACCGGTGCCTAAGGGCCAGGGACCTTCTCCAGGCGGTGTGTCTGGCAGTTCCTTAGCTGGACGTTGGAGCTTGTCAGAGAGGACGATGGTCTCTAGAGGCCCTGTGAGCCGAGAGGCAGGGCCCCATATTGGGAGGGAGCTGGAGACATAGTGAGGCCCTTTAGGCTGGAGTAGACGGTCTGAGCAGGCGCATCTGCTTAGGGCTCCTGGGTGCCTGATGGGGGCGGAGGGAGGGCTCCTGGGTGCCTGATGGGTGCAGAGGGAGGGCTCCTGGGTGCCC
>NW_021703783.1:1040977-1052030 GCF_005190385.1 Monodon monoceros
GGCGGGGCTGCGGGGAGGGTTCCCGGGTGCCTGATGGGGGTGGAGGGAGGGCTCCCGGGTGCCTGATGGGGGCGGAGGGAGGGCTCCCGGGTGCCTGATGGGGGCGGAGGGAGGGCTCCCGGGTGCCTGGCGGGGGTGCAGGGAAGGCTCCCGGGTGCCTGGCGGGGCTGCGGGGAGGGTTCCCGGGTGCCTGATGGGGGTGGAGGGGGGTAGCTCACAGAGGCTTGAAGTCCTCCCACATCCATTCAGCAGCCCCATGTCCCCACTGTTCCGAGAAGACTCCTCCACTTCCGGAAGGAATGGGGCATGCGAGGGGAGGGCAATGCCTTGGCACTGGCCTCCTGGGTGGCAAGGCAGAGAAGGGAGAGGGGCCCTCAGCCCGGCACTCAGGCGGGCAAGCCCACCTCTCCTGGAGCAAGGCAGACTCCCTCTAGTTTGCGGGAGGGCAGAGGCTGCCCAGGAGGGGCCAAGGTGAGCAGATATTTCCCAGGAGACACGAGGAAGCAAAGGCACATCCATGTAAGGGGTCGGGATGGGAGGGCACAGCTGAAGAGAGGTGGTTGGGCCACACCCTCCATGGGGGTGTGTCGTTTTCCGAGTTAGAAGGATGGGCTGAGTCTAGACTGGATGGAGAGCCCCAAAGACCAGCGCCTTGGAGAAGAGAAACCAGGTGCTGAATGTGGCCGATTGCAAGATCAACGGGAAAAAGCCAGAGGGTCATGGTGGACCACAAGCTGAGCCAGCGCTGGCATCGTAGCCTCCATGTCATAAACAGTCGATGGAGGCACCCTTGGGAGAGTGCCAAGTCTGGACGCGTCCCTCTCTTCCTCAGCCTGATGGCCCGGGCCCGGGGAGATGTGGCTGGGATCTGGGCTGACCCACAAGCAGTCCGCTTGCTGCAGTCTCGGGAGGAGCCGGGTCCATGCAAGTGGGAGATGGGCCCCTGTCTGAGGTCCACCTGTGTCTCCTGCTTCCATCTCACACAGAGGTGAGGCCACGTTTGGGGCAGAGCATCATATAGACCAATGCCAACTCAGCCCACAGACGGGAGAAGACTTAGCTTCTCTGCCCCAAGAGGCGCCTCTCCTCTCTGTTGGCCCCAGAAGCACCAGATCTCATTCCTTGGGCTCTTTCTGTGAGTGTGTGAAAGGTTCCCAGGAGACTCGGGCCTTGAGGGAGATGCTGAATTTAAAAGGATTTAGATGTATCAGGAAGAAGCACGTTAAAGGACTTTGCCATGGTTTGCTGAGTTAGTTCAAGGCATTTGTCAGTCAATCTGTTTATCCTGGAGTGAACAGAAGTAGCAAATCTCTCGCAGATCTGCAGCTTCACCCTGACATCCACACGTGGCAGAGTCCAGAAACTTCCGTGTCCCTCATGCCTCCCAAGTGTCCCTGATGTTAATGCAAAGCGTGTCATGCTTGGCCAGGCAAAAAAGGACAGCGGTAAAAACTCGGAAACAGCTCCAGACGCCCGGAGACAGGGACTCGCTCCCAAATGGCCCTGATTTGCTCCGTCACTTCCTGCAGGAAAGGCCGGGCGCCCACGAGGCTCTGAGCAGGGCGCGCTCTGGGGAAGCCACCAGCGCAACATCCTCCCGGGGCGGCTGGGAAGGGCCCCCTGAGGTAGGAGCCTAATGCCACGCTGACCTGACCCCGGAGGCTGTGGGGACAGCGAGGGAGTGAACGGCAGGTGGGCTTGAAGTAGCGTCAGGTCAGCCCCGAGGCTCGGGCACCCTGCCCTCCGCAGACGGACGAGTGACTGGAGCCCGGTCAGCTGTGTCTCTCGTGGCGCGTGCGGGTCTCTTTGTACAAACATTCCGCAGAGAATCTTTTCCTGAAGTTACCGATGCCTTGATAAGGAGATCGTCACTTCCAGGGTTTCCTGAAGCTTCCTGACGCCGCTTTGTTTCTGAGCGTAGGCTGAGTTGGCCTCTACTGCAGAGCGGGGTGTCCGGGGAAGTGCGTCTGGCCCCGTGCCCTCGGCCCTTCCTAGTCCCATTGTCCGGTCCCGGCAGCCACCGAGCCAGGACCCTGCAGAGGTGCAGGTGGGTGTCCCGGCTCCCGGGTGCCAGCCGCCTTTCCATCCAGCCTAACCAGACACACTCGGCCACACCGCAGGGGAGGCGTCCAGGGGCCGCTGTGCCAGGTGAGGCCCAGAGGGAGACCTACAGCTGGGGCATCTCCTTGACTGCACAGAGGCCCCTGGGCTCCACCAGAAGGCCTCGGATTCACCTGTGCGCACGCGCGTGTGTGTGCGTGTGCACGCGTGTGCAGGTGGGAACGGCGGCTGGCGCTGTTCCAGGTGACGCTCCTCTCCCTTTGGAGACAGTCTGAATCCAAAGTGATTTTTAATAGATCCTCTCATCTGGCCTGAAGCCCAGGGCCCTTGTGACCAGAGACACAGATACGGATGGGAAGGGGCCGGTACTGGGTGAGGGCGGCGGAGTGGGGGGAGGGGTGGCTGTACTCACCCGACAACCACAATGATAAAATCCAGCAAGTTCCAGCCGTTGCGGAGGTAAGCATTGGGGTGAAAGAGCAGCCCATAGGCTATGACTTTTAAAAATGCTTCCACAGTAAAAATGATGAGAAAGAGATACTCCACCCGTTCCTAGGAAACACAAGTAGAAGAGAGAGAAGGAGTCATTAGACTGGGGATTTGGAAAATTCTGACCCAGCAGGTCCCCCAAGGTGGTGGAGGAGAAGGGGGACCCTCCACGGTCGGATCAGGGGGACACCCCCAGGCCACATCCCGAGCCCCACGGTCCATCCCACAGGAGAGCTCCGATCCACTGGGCAGGAAGGGGGTTTTTAGTCTTCAAATGTTAAAATGCAGAAATTAGGGTGGTGAAAAATCGCACATCTTTGAGAAACATCTTAGTTCATCAGTGAGCAGTTCCTTGTACTTCTCAGAAGAGAACTCACGATGCCTTCTCTAAAGGGGACCCAAGGATGCCGGGACGGGAGCTGGTGCTGAGAAAGGGCTGAGACAGAAGGGCAGGGAAAGTGCCACAGTTCTGAGTCACAAACCCTGAAGCTACAGCCGGGGTCTCTGATACCCAGCCACCAAGAAGCAGAGCATGGAAACCTCCGCCAGCCACTGAAACAGAGGCAGCTGCCCACGTGCGCTGACCCCGACCTGCGGGCCCTCTTCCGTGAGGAAACAGAACCCTCTGTCCAAAGAGTGAGACCAGATCAGCAGGGACTCCAGCATTGCCAGGATGAGGGCGGGCACTGGGTGGCGGAGGGGCGGTGCTATTCCGCTCTCCACACTCTGTCCTCTCCAAGAGGGCTCTGCCGTGGGATGTGGCCCTGTCCCCGGAGCCCACGCTCCCCAGGACTGACTCCGGCTGGTTAGAGCCGACTCGGGGCTGATTCGCCGGCACCCCACCCTCCACAGCAGCCGCTCTCCCACGCTGCCCCCGGTGCAGAGCCTTCAAGGCCCCTCAGGCAGAGGCGGCCGGGGCCTCCACACACCGATGCTTCGCGCTCGTCTCCGTGGGAGCCTCCAGGAAGCTCCCACCTCAGACCCCAGGCCCGGCTTCTCCTCCTCCGCAAGTCAGGAGGGGCTCACTGAAGACCCCAGGTCCCACGCCCACCGTATCCCTAGAAGGCATACGGCCTGCCGCCCACCCTGCAGGGAGGTCAGGTTGGTCCCAACGCCCCCCGTGCTCTGCCCATCTGCTCTGCCCACCCTCCCCAAACCCTGTGACGTTGAGCGCGTGCTGGCCTCACCCAGCCCAGCTCAGGATGAAGTTTGGGGACACAAAGTTAAAAAGGGAAGAACCCCGGGCCCCACCCAGACCTACTGGAGGAGATCTTCTGGCTATGGAGCCTGGAAGTGGACATTCCAGACCATTCCCGGGCGTCTCTGAAGCACCTGAAGTTTAAGAACCACTGGTCCACGTGCTGAGAAAGGCCCAGATAAGCGGCAACCATGGGAAGGGGATGGAGGTGGGACTCCACCAGCATCTCCGAGGCAGGCTTGTCCTTACCTCCCACCCATTCTGTCATCTTGAAGTTGGTCTGGGACGTGGCTTCCCAGGGGTCTGCGACCCAGGAACAAACGGCAGTGCGTAGGACCTCTGGTCTTTAAAAAGTAGGTGATGTTGGATAAAAATGTACATCAGGACCTTGTTGAAAGGGAATGCATGTTCCAAAAGGGCGCGACACACCTGAGGACGACTGTGGAAGGTGAGCTGTCCAGCCACTCAGCCCCCGCCCCCGAGACCATTCAGAGCGTCCACGTTTAGCCCCAGATGACAGGGCCACCTCCTCTGCACCCCCAGGAACCTCTGCGGAAATTCACGAAGTTGGAGCAGGGATGAGAAGGGAAACAAAGGTAAGCTGGGTACCCATTTGTGTCAGGGGCTTTCATGTGTCACCTGCGTGCCAGGTGCCGTCACCCCGCCAGCCTCCATCCAGTCACACGTTCCTGGTGAGGCTCAACCAGCTGAGTCACTGGACATGATGCTGGGGAGCCCTCTGGGTCGTTTGCACAGTGAGCTTTCTGGGACAGGTAGCAACCCAGCTCGGAATACCCGTTCCCCGCGGCAGGGAGGACAGCCATGCCCCAGGGCTCCGAGCGTCCTGTGTGCTGGGGGGCTGGCGTCTCAGACAACTCCTTAAACAGCTACACTCCCAGCCCCGCCCGACTGGCACCAAGCAGTGTGTTTACCCCCTCGTCTGCGAGGCTGCCTTCCCTTCCTGATTCCTCTATGAAAAGAGAAAGCCACGGGGGAGGAGGGGTCCCGGGTCCCTCCACTGCCGTGCAGGCTCACACCGCAGCCCCGGCGCGTCCTAGACCTGCTGCACCTCCTGTGAGATGGAGGACCTGGGGACGTGTGTCTTCTCTTGTTGGCCCTCGGCCTTTGTAAGTTTCCCCGATGAGGCCCACTCCCTAATCTACAGCATGTGACATAACAGGTGGAGACGAGAAGGAACCACGGACATGGCAGCGAGTCCTTCACTCAACCGTTCACGGACATGTTTATGTGCTGGAGATTCAAGAGAAAGGGCTCAGAAACTGACCTCCAGGAGCTCTGGGGACAATGGGGACAGATGGACAGAGTCCAGTACAGCAGGTAAGCTGTGCCCTGGAGGGAAGGCTGGGAGGATGGAGAGCTGTCAGCTGAAGTGGGTGGGTCAGGCATCCGGTGGAGAGAGAGGTAAAGGGGGGAAGTGTGGAGGCCGTGGCTGGGGAGGGGACGGGCTGGAGAGGTGGGCCGGAGCAAGGGGACCGGGGGCTCTGGGGCCAGGCCTGGACACTTGGCTTCCGTTCTGAGGAGACGGCAGCCCTGCTGTGGTGTGCACTGCCGTCTGGCGCTGTCACGATGGGGCAATCGGGCGGGGGTGGCCCACGCAGAGATCGTGGAGGCCTGAGCTGAGGCCGAGACGGGGGACTGGAGATAAGCAGGGGGACCTGGGACACAGAAGGCGTGTGATTCGCTTCCTGGCTGCACGTGGGGGTCGGAGAAGAGGCAGGGAAAGAAGGGCGCGCCCCCCCCCCCCCGGGGTTTCTAACCCGGTGACTGTGGGTGGAGGACTCTCTCGCTGCAGTGGGGCCTTGAGGAAGAGGAGGGGTCAGCGTTCTGTACTCAAGGCGGAGCTCCTGGACTTGGATGTAGAGGTGGGCTCGCACGGAGCTGGGCTCACAGGGGCGGCTGGACAAGGTGGCCCTGGAGATCGTGTGGACCGGAGGAGAGCTGAGGCTGGGGTCCATCCCCTACGGGACGACCTCAGCCCAAGGGAGTGCTTCTGCGTCCTGGGAATTGTCTCCCAGGAGAAGTGACAGGGTCCTGCTTAAAGCCATGGGGTCTGAGAGAGAAAGGACCTCAGAGGTTATCTAAGTAACCTCCCGGCGGAAAGACTAGGACACTGATAAGATAAGGCCTGGCAGGTACACGTGGAGGATGCAGGATGAGCTGGACTTCCTGACCCGAGGCCCAAGGTGTATTCGTTTCTTTGCCTCCCGGGCCCCGCTGACCCCCTAAGACACGAGTGGGTCGGACTCCTCAGTACGAGGTTTAAGGGTCTGAGACAGAACTGAAGAGGGCCCAGGAGCCAGGAAGAAGGGTCCGGACAAGAACCCAGGGAAGGAGCAAGGGCCTGTGGTCACCAAGTCTGGGGCACAGTCACCTGTGAGGTGGGTGAACGCGGGTGTGCATGTGTGGCACCACTCTTGTGAGCAGTGCTGTATTCATTCTAACGTTAGAGGCATGGGTGTCCTTACAGAAGTAATTCCAACCCTCTCTTCAAAACCAAAAAACAAACAAGAAAACGTAAACAAGTGAAACAGCTCGGTCATCCTTTCAAAACACTGGGCGTTGCCATAGAAACGTCCGGGGGTGGAGATCAGTGCAGCCGTGGAAGCCGCTCTCCGGCCGGCTGATGTCCAGGTGCCTCTGGCCTCATGGGCTCACATTCCTCATGGCCTCCTCGGGCCTGGTTCTGGGGTTCCCAGAGCCCTGAGAACGCACCAAGGTCCAGCATGGGACCCGCCGTTTCTGTGATCTCGGGAACCCCTGGCAACTCTGGAAGCCACCCTGGGGCAGCCTGATTCCAGGCCCCACTGTGGGTCGAGGTTGAAAAGGCTGGAGGAGGCGTGAGGACAAGGCTGGGACGCGCCAGACGCAGCCACGCACAGCTGCGGGTGGGGGACGAGGGGACGCCCAGGGCTCCCCAGGACCCTCCGCTGCTGCCGGCTGGAGTGGGGACCTCGCCGCTCAAGTGGTTCCATCTCTTCCCTTTCCCAGCACCTCCCCTTCCCTCCCGACAATATTCCCCAAGCCCGCCCGCCCCGCGTGTCCTTTCCTTGTCACCGTGTCCCCATCCCTCCCCTCTCCCTGCTCTCTCCTTAGGGCCGCCACTGGCACCCGGGCCCACATCCACTCCCAGGTTTGACCCACTGAGGGGATTCAGAGGAGGGAGCGCCTCGGTTCCCAGGGGTCACGAGGTCTCCCGGATGCCTGTGGGCTGTGAGGCCCTGGTGGGCACAGGCCGTCAGAGCTTTCCGCTCTCCTAACGTCCACACATCCTGCCCTTCACCCGCATTGTAAGCCTCTTCACGGCAGACTCAATTATCTGTGGATGGTAACAATCTTGATTCTGACACCGAATGGCTCTGTGTCTTTGGGAAATCACGCTACCTCCCTGGTCTGTTTCTCATCGGTAGAAGAGCTAGTTAAGCATGAAAAAACAAAACAAAACATGATGCTGCTGAGAGCCCTGGGCTCCCCAGGGCTGCTTTGGGAGCGGGCACAGGTCGGGGGGAGGCTGACAAGGTGGGGCTTCCCCCCTGCCCCCGCCTTGAACCAGAGCGTGGCCTCTTTAACCCGAGGACCCTACACAGCTGAATCCAGTCTGGGGAACCCACAGGATGGGGTGTGGAGAGAGAACACACACGAAAAGGCGCAGCCATTGCTTCCTGACTGGCCCGGGTGACTCCTGCTGGCTTTATGTTCTGGGTTCTGCCTGAGATTTTACTGGAGAAGAGGAATGAGTGCTTTTTTCCCCCCTGGTTTTCTTAGAACTTGGAATACCACTTTCAAAGTGACGATGACTCCAAAGCCTCTCCAGAGTCCTCTGTCAAGCTCGTCCCTGGTCTGTGCGCAGTTCTGCACATGGCACAGTCAGATTCCCAAATGTGGAGAGAACACAGAGTTCCTGTCCTCACTGTTCTGAGGATCCCTATAAACACAGATAGGTTTGGTAATGAAAAATCCTTCATCAACGAGGCTATTACTGTGTGTGCTTTAGAACACAACATTCCCTCCTGGCAAGGGAAGCCAGTGCCAGGGGAGAGCTCCCTGGACCCGGCCATCAGGGAGCGCCTGCCAGGTCTGTTCACGTATGCACGCTCATGTCTCTTCAAGCATGCATGTTTCTGCACACGCGCACACACACGCACACGTGGTGCAGCTGGGCGATGCCCACTGTCTGTGTTAAACAGCATGTACCTGCTCTGTTAACAGACCAGCTGTGGAAATTCACACTCAGAGAGCTTTCCTTCCCTCGGCGGCTGAAGGACTACACAGAATGTGGTGAATCCACGCACAGAAGGATACTAGTCAGCCCTGAAAAGGAATAAAGTTCTGACACGCGCTGCAACATGGGTGAGCCCTGAAAACACTGCGCTGAGAGAGAGGAGCCAGTCCTAAAAGGACAGAGATGTATGATTCCACTTCTGTGAAACACCCAGAACGGGCAAATTCATGGAAACTGTAGATTAGAGGTTCCCAGGGCTGGAGGAGGAGGGATCTGTTTCGGGGAACGAAAAACTGAGGAAACAGCGTGACGGTGTGAGTGTAATTCATGCCACTCACGTGTACACTTTAAAACGGTTAGAATGACAAATTCTGTTGTATTTATTTTCTCACAAAGGGAAAAAAAGGAAGCATTCCTTTGGATGTTAAAGATTTTCTAACCATCAAGGGTCTTCATCTAAAGCTACCTGAGGCCACGGCTGAACCTGTATCAGCTACCCCCTCCCCGGGATCACTTGTCAGGAGACCACCAGCACAGCCGCTTGTCGAGAGAGCTGGTGGAAGGCTGGGGCCCTGGGATGGGGCACAAGGCGGTGGGCGGGGAGGCGGGAGGCGGCTGAAGGCAACGGCTACAATTTTTCGAGGCAGGCCCTTCCCAAGGGCCTTGTGGTGGTTCAGGCGGTCTGGCCTTAACACCCAGGGCTCCTGTAAAGGATGAAAGGGCCGGACAAAACCCCGGGATAGCTAAGAGCAAAGCAGCCTCGGAAAGAACAGTCACCTGTTTGTTGAGGCTGGTGGCCCTGGAGGCTGAAAGTCTGCCGGGTCGCTGGTCTCACAGGGGCTCAGCCCAAAGATCCGGAAGCTCTCCTCCTGCACAGCTTGCTCTGCCCTCGCCCGTGACGCCAGGTGGCCGTGACTCATCCACTTGTGAGACCCTCAGCTCACGTCTCCTCTGGAGGCTGGCCTTGCCCCCCTGGGAGGGTCAAGCAGGCGGCTCAGATGTCCAGGTGCCGGCCTGCCCCTCGCCAGCCCGTCCCCCAGACGGCATCTCTGCCCGTCCCTGGGGCCCCTTCCTGGGCTGCTTCTCAGCTGTCAGCCCCCAGGGCAGACCTGGCCTGCCTGCAGGCTCGGTGGTGTCCTGCACCGTCGTCACGGGCCGCTGAGCCGCCCCTTGGAGTTCATGGCTGGCCACGTGCCCCTCCCCAGCGGGTAGCACAGGCTGTCAGGGCGCGGCCGGCCCCCTCTCTCCCAGGACGTCACTGGCTCCGGGACATCACCTTTGCTTTGGGTAATGGAGCAGAGTGGTGACAGGTATTCCCACTCAGAGCTGAAGTGCTTCTGGGGACAAGGGGGCATTTGCTTAATGACCTGTGGCTAGTGTGTGGTTTCCCAAATGGATGCGGCAGTGGCCTCAAAACTCTCTCCTAAATGCCCACCTTCTTGCGAGGAAGCAGACCAGCACGCGGCACAGGGGAACAGACCCCCTTTTCTGCCTGTCTCCACGGCTTGTCCTCCGCCCGCCCCCATCACTGTTTGGGTGTTAAGGCAGCTCCCTCACTGGCCTTATTGGCATCCAGGCTGATTCTCTGCCTAACCACCTCCCCCCGTGCCACCCCCGCCCCGGGCCTGGGATGGAGTCTCGCCTCCATGGCCTGGCTCCCAGGTCCCAGTGGAACCCACTCGTCCCTCTGGCCCCATATCCGGCCAGCACCCTGTGCTCCAGCCACACCAGAAGGCTTACCACACGCAACCCAGACGGGTGGTGAGGGCAACCCTGCCAGGCCGGCCTTCCTCCACCTGCAAGCCCTGCCCCTTCCCTGGTCTGGACGTCTTACCCTCCCCGGCCCCCCACGGCCCTCCACTCACTCAGTGCAGGGCCCTCTGCAGACACGATTCTAGCACTTACGACAATGTGTGTGTTTTCTGCAAGCTCGTCCCCTTGGGGACAGAGGCCTGCAGGGCGGAAGCAGGCCTCTTTGTCACGTTGGTTAGGAGGTGTCTTTAACTGGAGGGCAAAATGACAGAGGGAAAGGGCTTTGGAGTCAAGCTGTTTCCCCGTGACGAGCCGCGTAATCTTCCCAACTGTGGCCTTGTCACCAGGAAAGTGGGAAGCTACACGACTCCGGCGACCTGGGGATTAGGAGTCATAGTCCGCACTGGGATGGCTCAGCTGCCATCGCGGCTCTGCATCGAGCATGGCCCCCGGCTCTGCACCCAGCGTGGCCCCCAGCTCTGCATCCAGCATGGCTCCTGGCTCTGCACCCAGCATGGCCCCCAGCTCCGCCCCCGGCTCTGCGGCAGGAGCAGCGGGGGTTCTGCAGGCGTCTGTGGGGCTCACGCCCCCTCCAGGCAGCTCTGTGTATCCCCAGAGGTCCCGCCTGGGCCACTCTCCAGCGCCCACAGCATCAGCCCTCTGCCCGTCCCCTCTTCCCTCCTGCCCACACGGGCCTCCAGGACCCTCAGCAGGTAGCATGACCCATTTTCGAGCTACTTCTGAGCCTCTCGACTTCAACACAAACTGGAGCCCAAGGCCTCACGTGTGTTTTCTATTATTGACACAACTTCACAACCAAACCAGAAACTTCTCGGAGCCCGTCTGCCAGGTTCCGGGCCTTCTGAATGCTCCTGACCCCGACCCCCAGTCCTGGATCCTCAGCCGAAGTGACCCCAGCCCCCCAGCCGCGAGCCTTTCCCTGGAGGCTCTGGGAACCCCACAACCCTTTGCCTCCTGAAGCGACTTATTTCAGTGGCCTGGACGAGGTGACCGACGACTGCAGTGCCCATCGGGAGTGAGAGCGTGGGTTCAGGAGGGTTGAGGACCTGCGGTCACTTCCACAGCGAGAGCGCAAGGCGTGGGACATTACAGTTTATGAGGAGCCTTCCATTTTATGTTGAGTGTCACGACCACTTCATGAAGCAGGAAGGCAGGTAATTTCTTCTCCTCTACTTCTCTCACCCCACTTTCTTTTCCTCCTCACACCACCCCCATCACCATCACCACCGTCTCCTCCACCCCCAACACCATCACCACCGTCTCCTCCACCCCCATCACCATCACCACCGTCT
>NW_021703783.1:1052040-1098935 GCF_005190385.1 Monodon monoceros
CCACCGTCTCCTCCACCCCCATCACCATCACCACCGTCTCCTCCACCCCCAACACCATCACCACCGTCTCCTCCACCCCCATCACCATCACCACCGTCTCCTCCACCTCCATCACCATCACCACCGTCTCCTCCACCCCCATCACCATCACCACCGTCTCCTCCACCCCCATCACCATCACCACCGCCCGAGCACAGCTCCCCGCCCAAGCCTCCTATAGTGCCACCACCCTCTCCATCTCCCTGTCCCCAAAACACCATTCCCTTGAGGCATTTTTAGCCAAGACGCCAAACATCCAAGGAGGAAGAAGCGAATCTGTCTCATGCAGGTGAAAATAGCCGGTCCCCGCCCTGGGCCTCTGCTTCCCTCCCCCCCCCCCCCCCCCCCCCCCCTTTCTTTCGTGGCTCCTCTGCCCCTCCAGCCATCAGCCCCCGGCTTCCCCTCCGTCCCTCTCAGAACTTCTCCCTCCACCTGAGGCACGGGCAGCGTCCACAGGGTCACACAGCAGCTCAGCTAATTGGCTATTTCTTGCAAATTGCTTAAAAGGTGTGCAGACTCACTGAAAATGGAAAGACACAGCGCCGTGAGCATCCACCTGTGACGCTGATCAATGCACCCCAGCCCTTGCAGGTGTGGGTGGGGCGTCTCCTGACCTGTGCGGACCCACAGAGGGAGCCCAGTTACCCAGGAAGGGCCAACATCCCGAGTGAGGGGACGGCGCAGAGGGCTTGGTCCCCTCCCCCAACCGTGGAGCCCATGAGGGCGGCGATGGCCTAAATACAGTCCTCGTGCCGCTACGTCCTCTGCGGGAAGGATGTGAGGCGAGGAGGGAGGAGTTTCAGCTCCCAGCTCGTGTTCTCGTGATGCCAGGAGGCAAAACACCTCCCCAAACACGGGCTTCATTTTTCCTGCTTTTCTGCTTGCTGCCTCTGACTTGCGGACAGAAATCCTACGGCAGACGGGGACAACGGAAGCTGGGGTCACAGACAGACCCCGGGTCCCGGTGCCTGAGAAGAGTCCCCGTCACGCCGGTTACAAGCTGGTTACCACGATGTCGACCACCAACACCACCAATAACAAGAACTAATGTCACCCTGTGTGTTCTCGATCCCGACCCTGATCCCATGTCCCTTGCACGAATTACCGAATTATTTTCTTCCTTCGTCACAACATCACGATGCCGGCAGATCAGTCCTCCCCGTGAATCAGGAGGTTGAGACGCGGAAGGCAGGTCCGCTCGCCCAGACCACACAGACTCTAAGAGCCGTGGCAGGGCTTGACCTGGGGCCCCTGAGCCCAGAGCGCTGGCCCTTAACGTCAGCTTTAACTTTTTCATCCATAGAAGGCATATGGAAACAGCCTGCGTCGTGTGCTGGTGTCCACGTACGTGGACGTGCTCTGTGAACTGCAAAGTGCTGTGGAAATACTGGCGGGCATCACCCCAAAGCTTCTCTTTGGGGCAGAGAGAGCCATCTCATAAAATCAGCACAGGACCACAGAATCTCAGGGGAGGAAGGGGGCTCCAGTGTCCCACAGGGTGACGTACACTCGACACAGGATTAGACTCACAAAACTGAGAGGCCTCGTGAGTGACCTGGCTCAGTGTCAGATAGAAGTGACACCCCGAGATGACCGGAGCGGTGCTGGGTGCAAACCCCCATCTCCTGACCTTTGTCCGGTGCTCAAGCCGCCCCCGACCTGGGCCCCCCAGCAGACACCGCCCAGCCATCACCAGGAACTCACCTGCTGACCCACAACATGACCTCAGCATCCCTCTCAACACAAGGACCATCGACGCATCGGTGCCGACTTACAACCTGTACCCTCCCTACGGGATGCACAGGGTGACCATGTAGTTTACCTGTCAGACAAGGGCAGCTTCGAGAGTGAAAGAGGACGCTGTGACTAATTAGTGGGGACACAGGGGGTGATCACACGGGGGTGATCCCAGGTGAACTAGAGACTGTAGTCACCCTAATTATACCTCAGGGAAGCTCCCAAAGCGCCCACCTACTCCTTGTAGGTAAACCGACCTGAGGAAGCTTGGGGGCGTCTTCCTACTGGACGGGGCGGGTGGGGGGACTTGGGGGAAGGAGACAGTCTTGGTGAGAAAGGACAAGGTCCGCCTCGGGGTCACAGTCGTGTCTGCAGAGGTGCCACAACCACGGGGTTATTCCCGCGCCCCCGGGGTCCCCCTCCCGCCCCGGCGGCACCAGCTCAGCACCCTCACGTGAAAGCACGTGTCCGCGATCCCCGGCTCCGGCACTCCACCCCACCCGCTCCTCGCAGCGAACAATCGCTTGTGCGGTAGTTTAATGAGCCGGTGATGAACGCGTTTGGGCGTCTTATGGAGGCTGAATCACCTTGTTTACTCATTGGTAATTAAATCGGCAGCATCTAATTTCTGTTTGGGGAGATTTATGGGCATTTTCTGTTTCTAGGTGACGAAATTGAAAAATGAGTCTAATTACTGATGGATTTCCCCAAGAAGAGAACCAGAGAACGGTATTTCACTCACTGCCAAGTTCACTGCGCCTTAGCACGGCCATGACAACGGTGAATGACAGGAACGCCAGGGACCACCCAAGACCATCCTCTCGGACAACCCTGTTTCCTAAGGGGAACCCCATTTGTCCCTCAAAAAAACCACTGCTACTAAGGGGTTTTTAGAGGATATGACATTTCCAGTATGGAAGGTTCTGACCGGGTGTGGCCTCTAAGTTGCTTTGTGACGTGAGCTTAGAAAGTCTTTTTTTATTCTTCGACTCTACATTTTCTC
Source organism: Monodon monoceros (assembly GCF_005190385.1). Lineage (NCBI taxonomy): Eukaryota > Metazoa > Chordata > Mammalia > Artiodactyla > Monodontidae > Monodon > Monodon monoceros. The sequence continues at coordinate 1,054,820 of NW_021703783.1, forward strand.
GTTTATGAAGCAAAGTTTTCATGTCAGCAAAGTATTGGGCTAATGAGCAGATGATCCCATAAAAATGGTTGCAAGCTGGTTAACAGAAAAATATTACCATCGCGGCATGATTTATAAACATTTAGAAGTTCCCTGTCAAGTGTTTTGCTCAGTTTTACATTTCCGGAACCTTCCGGTTGGGAGGATGAGAGAAATATTCTGAGCATTTTATTCCAAGGCAGATGGAAGCGTCTTCCTGGGGTGCTAACTCTGTCAGTCACCAGATATCGTTTACCTTTGTGGCTATTGAGCGTTTTTAGTCTAATCCAGGATCTGGCTGAAGTAACAGTGTCTCCTACACTTTGGGGATCAGGTGGGATGGGGGTCTTAGCGCATATACCTCGCTCCAGAACTGCTCAAGGAGCTCCCCACCCAGGGCTTCCCTGGTGGCACAGAGGTTGAGAGTCTGCCTGCCGATGCAGGGGACGCGGGTTCGTGCCCCGGTCCGGGAGGATCCCGCATGCCGTGGAGCGGCTGGGCCCGTGAGCTGTGGCCGCTGGGCCTGTGCGTCTGGAGCCTGTGCTCCACAACGGGAGAGGCCACAACAGTGAGAGGCCCGCGTACCGCAAAAAAAAAAAAAAAAAAGAGCTCCCCACCCAAAGGCCCTCCCATCTTCACAACGATCGTCAGAAACGATGTATTTTCTGCAGGTGAGGAGGCCCAGGGGTTCGGGGAAGCGGGCCAGGGGTCTCGCCCCAAGTCCCACGGAAGGCCTGGTGGGGAGCGGATGGTGTCCGCTGGCCGGACCTCAGGCTTCCGTGTCTCAACGTTCTCAGGGGTGGTCCAGGAACCTGCCAAGGAGGCCGGCGGGTAAGTGAACAGTCACCTCTCTCCTAGTTTACAGGATACACTGAGGGCCTTGGTGACCCGGGTCCCAGCAGCGACCCTCTCCTCCATGTGGCCCAGCCCACCACCGCTTCAGGGCTGAGACCCCAACTGGTTCGAGAGGCCTCTGTTTGGGGTGAGGCATGTTGCTTCTTTGGGCCTCAGTTTTCTAATCTGTAAAATGAATGCCCCTTCCCCTCCTCTGCCCGGGCTACGAAAAATCACGTAGAGAGTTTGGTGTGCAGTTTATACGTGTGTTTCCCTGGGGTCCACAGACCATAATGGGCCCTGGGGAGTGAGGAATCCCTCAGGTCCTATGAGTGGCTCTGACTCCCATGGCAGGTGCCAAGTAAGCAAGGCCTTGCCTCCCCTGCTCTGAATGGACACGTGCCTGGCTGCCACCAGCCCGACTCCCACCTTGTCCTCTGGCCTTGTTGTGTTAGTTGAGGCTCAGGGCATGGTGGTTAGGATTCCCGTCTCTGGAGGGAGACCACCTGATTTTAAATCCAGGTGCTGCCATAAAGATCAGAGCAGAAATAAATGAAATGGAGAATTAAAAACAGTAGGAAAGGTCAATGAAGCTAAGAGCTGATTCTTTGAAAAGATAAACAAAATTCATAAACCTTTAGCCAGACTCATCAGGAAAAACAGAGAGGACTCAAATCAATAAAATCAGAAATGAAAAAGGAGAAGGTACAACCCCCATACCACAGAAATACAAAGCATCCTAAGAGACTACTATGACTGACCCTATACCGATAAAATGGACAACCTAGCAGAAATGGAAAAATTCCTAGAAAGGTACAATGTCCCAAGACTAAACCAGGGAGAAACAGAAAATATGAACAGACCAATTACCAGAAATGAAATTGAATCAGTAATTTAAAAAACTCCCAACAAACAAAAGTCCAGGACCTGATGGCTTCACAGCTGAATTCTACTAAACATTTAGAGAAGACTGTTAACACCTGTCCTTCTGAAACTATTCCAAAAAATTGCAGAGGAAGGAATGCTTCCAGAATTATTCTATGAAGCCACCGTCATCCTGAAACCAAAACCAGACAAAGACATCACACAAAAAAGAAAATTACAGGCCAATATCACTGAGGAACATAGATGCAAAAATCGTCAACAAAATATTAGCAAACTGAATCCAACACTACTTTAAAAGAGTCATAAGCCACTGTCCATTGGGATTAATCCCAGTGACGCAAGGATGGTCCAACATCCACAAACCAATCAGGATGATGCACCACATAAACAAACTGAAGAATAAAAACCATACGATCATCTCAATAGACGCAGAAAAAGCTTTTGACAAAACTCAACATCCATTTATGATAAAAACTCTCCAGTGTTGGTAGAGAGGGAACATAGCTCATCATAATGAAGGCCGTATGTGATAAACCCACAGCTAACATCCCACCGAACAGTGAAAAGCTAAAAGCACTTCCTCAAGACAAGGGTGTCCACGCTCGCCACTTTTATTCAATAGAGTATTGGAAGTCCTAACCATCGCAATCAGACAAGAAAAAGAAGTAAAAGGAATCCAAACTGGAAAGGAAGAAGTAAAACTGTCACTGTTTGCAGATGACATGATACTATAGATAGACAAGCTTAAAGACACTGCCAGAAAACTACTAGAGCTCATCAATGGATTCAGTAAAGTTGTAGGATACAAAAGTAATATACAGAAGTATATTTGTAATAACATTAGATGGAGTATAATCTTAAAAAATTGTGAATCACTGTTATTCCTGAGACTAACATAATATTGGACATCAGCTATACCTCAGTTTAAAAAAATAAAATAAAAACTTAAAGAAAGTGCTAGAGAAGAAAATTGGAAAACAGAAAGGAGGAAAAAGCAGAATAGGCAGGAATAGAAGACACACGGGAGCAGGAAAGAAAAGTGCGACACTGCTGGGGTTCGTTTACGCCCTGAGACGTCCAGGGTTAAGGTTCCCGAAGCCATGCGTATGATGCCCAGGTATCTGCCCACAGAGGGCGTGTGCACACGTGTAGCAGGAGCCCAGGGTGCACATGGGGGGGCGTGTCCAACACACCCAGGAAGAGGGGCTTGTGGGGTGTGAATCTTGGGTCCTCCTGGAAGAGTCGACCACTTGTCTATCTTCTACACAGAAAGCAAGCCAGTGACCCAGCACCTCTGCCCAACCACAGCCAGGGTCCCACTGACCTCTGACCCCTCTGGCCAGAAGTCCCCATGAGCATGCAGCCGGCGAGAGGTCGGAGTACCAGCAGGCTCTGCCCTGGGGTGAGCGCCCTCCCCCGAGTCACCGCTCCCCACTGCTGTCCTCTCCCCCCGCATCCCCCCGCCCCCAGCGTCTGCGGAACTGACTCCACGCGCTGGGCCAGAATCAGGCTGTGGTCCAGTCAGATGCCGGGCCCCGGGGACCCGAGTTCTGATTATGTCCACCGACATTTACTACCCTGGGGCCTGCAGATGCAGAAGCAGCACCCCTGCCTGCCTGGGGCACTGAAGCCCGGGGCGGGATCAGAAGGGACAGAGGTCATCGCAACACGACGAGTCCCTTCGGCCGGGAGGCTCGGGGACCCCTCCCTGCCACCAGCTAGACACAGAGGGCAATTCAGCCTCCTCCACACTCCAGGTTTCAGGCCGGACCCTTGCACCACAGACCACGTGGCTTCTGTGATCCCAGAAGAGCTACGAGCATCTCAGAGGACACGGGCTTTCCTCTGAGACGGTGGGTCCGGGCGGAGCTGCCGTGGTGACACTCGCACCCCCTCTGCGGCATCTACGCCCAGGTGAGCCGCCCGGCACAGGTAAGCAGAGTCGTCACCACAGGGAGCCGGTGTCCTTTCCGGAGTTTACACGCGACTTAGTCCTTGACCATCTAGGAAACCCCCCACTCCCAGCTGCTGCTCACCAGGGCCCTGGACGGCGTGTCAGTCTTTCTAGGGGAAACGCTGGAGTGGTGGAGCCCCGCGGGGTGAGGAGAGAAGGAGGCCCTTGGGCGCCCGCCGCACGTGATGTGGTGAGTCAGCGCGCTCCGGTCCCAAGTGGCTGGTGCCGTACCGCCTCTCATCACGGTGAGGATCCTGAGTCTCAGAGGAGTCAAGCAGCCAGTCCAGGGCCCACGGGGAGTCAGCGCCGGGCGCAGGGCTTGAGCTCCGCCTCTGACTCAGTCCCACTGCATGGCCCTCAGTCGGGGTGGTTTCATGGCCATCACTGTCTCCACGGGAAATTCTATATTCAAGTAACGCCGATCAGGCAGAATGCAGAGAGTGGCGGGGATGGAGGCAGGGAGCGCTTCTCCAGCCCAGGGCAGGGGTCGCACAGAGGTCCAGTGGGAGGGGGGATGGCGGGGCAGGACTGCGTGGCTCGGGGACCACGTGGCAGTGGGACTTAGGAGAGACGACGGGACAGGCCGGATCTGGCCAGAAGCAGCCGTCAAAGCCCAGACCCAGCAGCTGCGGGTCGCACCGTGAGTGGTGCTGGAACCGAGGGCTTTGGAGTGGCGGTAGGAGCATCCGTCAGAGCTGACCTGAGCAGCCGTCCGTGCCAGTAACTGAGCCTTTCCGTCTCAGGTGGTTCCATTTGACGGGAGCCATAAATTCATACCACAGTTTATGCAGCCAGGGAAGGATGCACGGGGAGGGGGTGGAGGGAGCGCGGGAAGTCAGCCTCAACTTATCAGTGTGTATGCATTCATTCATTCACTCGCTCACTCATTCACTCACTCCACTCACACATTCACTCACTCATTCATTCACTTGCCAGAAGGGCACGGGCAGGCCCAAGAGCTGACTGACGTTATGAATGCCTCTTTCTCGCAGCCTCCTAGCTTATACTATAAAAGTCACCTACATTTTAATTTGTTAGATTTGGGCAAACCTGCATGTTTCTCGGTCTTTCCTCGGTGCCACCGCATCTTACCGACCCCACGATACCACCGTGTAGAACCAGAACCATGTGCTGGATCACAGCAGACTGGAGACCCCTGGGATCGGAGACTGTCTTTTCCTCCAACACAGCCCCTCCTTCTGGCTTCCATCGTTTGAAAATGCAGTAAATCCTTTTGACAGGTGTCTGGTAAATATCTACTTATTTACATGTTGATCAAGATACTTATTTATGCCCTGGTTCAAAAAAGTAAGATTGCCCGCGCACTCGCCACGGGCTGGAGGTGGCTGAATTAGGCTGATGGATTGGTGGCAGAGCCAGGGCTCTGAGCGGGCAGCAAAGCACCCTCGGCGCCCCGCCCCGGCGCTTCCGGCCACGCCCTCGCCCTCCACGTGACTCCCACCTGCTGCCTCGACCCCTCCCGGGCTCCACCCCTCAAAAGATCCAGGGAGGGCCCAAGAGGCACCGAGGGGGTGGCAAGTCACCGACTCACGCTTGGACACTTTCTTACGCATGCCGCCCCAGGGATGGTGCCTGCCTGGGAGCTTCGCTGGGGAAGGGGCTCCACCGCGCAGCACCGGCAGGCTCACCCCGAGCTCCCGGGGGCGCCCTTCTAGGGTGCTCGCCCAACTCTGCGACCAAGAAGCGGGCAGCAGAGCCCCGTCAGCACTGAGCTTCACCCCGCCCCCGCGTGCCTCCCACGTGACTCTTCCCCCAGGGGCAGTGCAGGAGCAGGGCTGCTTTCTGCCTCCTTTCTGAGGCTGCATGGATGTAAAGGCACGTGGCAGGATTACAGAAGGGGGCCTCCACGTGGGCAGGGCAGCTGGCCGGTTACAGAAGGGGGCCTCCACGGGGCGGGGCAGCTGGCTTCCGGAGCAGCTGGAAGGCCTCGGCCAACAGCTGGGGCAACCTTGGGGCCGGACAGGGCTGGACGGGGAGCAGCACAGGGCTCCGGGCCTTGCTTCTCAGGGCCTGGCCGGCTCTGAACACACTGCCAGCTGAGCCACTGTAGCCAGAAGCATCAAGGCTTCTGAAGCGGTTTTCTGCGGTTTCTAACCAGGAAAGTAGAAGCAGCTCCAGCCCCGATTCTCTGATTCTAAACAGGCCTTTCGAGGGCCTCAAACCCGAAGGCCCGGAGCTCCGGCTGCCGGTGCGCTGTGAGCTCTGCAGAGTCGCCCCTCCATACGGTCACATTCGTGCCCGCCTTGCCAGGGGTCCTACTGGATGGGGGCGGTGCTGGGGCTTCGGGTGCGAGGATTCCGCTTTCCTTCCCCACCCCTCCAAGTACTGGCAGCGCCTGACGTCTGTCGAGTTTAGGAGGCTGAGAAGAGGTGCGCTCTGCTGGGGAAAGCCGGAAACACCAGCACACCCACCCGGGAGGTTTGGGGGCATCACGATGGTGGGATTTACCCAGACCCCTCCCACCGGGCAGAACAGGCCTCTCTGAAGACTGACAGAGCCTGGCAGTCACGGAGGGGGCTGGGCTTGTCCCGCAAAGGAGAGAAAGACGAGAAAAATCCATAGCAGAGTAGAGGCGACAAAGGACAGAGCCATACTCATGGGGTCATCTCCTGGGAAACACACGCATGCACACGCACACACGTGCACGCAGGCGCTCGCACACGGGGTCCGGGTGCTCTGTGCTCCTGGCGCGTCTGCTCTTGCTCCCTTTAGGGGTTTGGTTTTGGCTGCTTCTGCACGGAGCGATCCATGGAAATCATTGTTCTTGGGAGTGAACCATCATCACGAACCTCGCGGGCCCATTTCTTTCTTTTTTTTTTTTTGCGGCACGCGGGCCTCTCACCGTTGTGGCCTCTCCCGTTGCGGAGCACAGGCTTCGGACGCGCAGGCTCAGCGGCCACGGCTCACGGGCCCAGCCGCTCCGCGGCACGTGGGATCCTCCCGGACCGGGGCACGAACCCGTGTCCCCCGCATCGGCAGGCGGGCTCTCAACCACTGCGCCACCAGGGAAGCTCCGTCGCGGGTCCATTTCTTGAAAACCTCCTAAAGCCAGACGCCTGGGCAGTGTCAGGTGGGGGCTAGCTCTCCGCCCCTTCCTGCTGGGGATGACAGGAGGCCAGGGTCTGGTTCCCAGAGCATGGGGTGGGAGGAGGGTCGGCCGACACGGTGCCCTACAGGGGCTGAGGTGGTGCAGATTCTGTCAGACGGCGGGCGCTGTGTCCAGCCAGGCCACGCTGCTCTGCAGAGACGCCTGTCCCCCTGGCAAACTCTAATGGGGCAGGACGCACAGTCCCGCCATCCCAGGCTGGCAGCTACAAACGACTCGGAGTCTGAGAGAGGACGGCGCTGCCACCCTGCCGAGCCCTGGGGATGACAGTGATTCATCCCCACCCGATGGGAGATGCTCCTGTGTTCGCGCTCCTGTCTCCTGGGGCCGTCCTGCTCATCCATCTCTCCTGCCACCGGCTCCCCTCCTGCCCCATTGCCTTTCTTGCCTGTTTCTCCCCTCGCCCTGACAGGGATTCGGGGCATGGCCTTGGGTCGCTTTGCCTGCCCTGGCGACAGCAAGCCCTGCGTTAGCTCTTCTGTCCGCATCGAGGAAGCACAGGTGACCTGCTCTGCTCAGGTGAGCACTTCAACTTCAGGAAGGAAGGAGTAGAGGGGGTCAAGGGGAGACGGAAAGGAAGAGGTGAAAGAAGACCTGGGATTAAGGCACTGAACTTCAACGGGGAAAAGGACAAAAGTCATTTAAAATTTGGGTATTGCTCCAAGCACAGTCATCAACGGAAATAAAAAATTACAGTGACAAACCCAAAATAGGAATCTCGATGGAAATTCTGCACCTGCTGTTCATCCACTGACAGTTCCTCCATCAGCAGACAGCCATCAGGGATCAGGCCTGCGGCGACAACTTTGCCTCAATCCCGCTGGTCTGATAATTTCTTTGATTCGATGACAAGTGAGTGGCCTCAACATGAAGCCGGTCCCACAGGAAGGGGCTACTTGTGCTTCCCTCATTTGAATGATGAGGGATCTGAGGCCCAGGGGAATCAAATGATTAGCCAGTTAGCAGCGAAACTAGGACTTAATCCAAACGTCCTAATTCAAAACCCACTGCTCTCACTGCCGCACCACGGTGTTTCCTCCAAGGAGTGTTTTAAAAACCAGCAGTCACGATGAGGACGAAAGGACGAATCCCGCATAAGCATATTTGATCACACGTGCTAACAGAACCGTGGACGGGACAGCAGGCATGAGCCGAGTAAAGTAACGATTATGACAAGCTGAGAGGTGGCAGCACATGTAGAATAAACTAATTTTATGATCATGAAATGAGTGCTAGTCAGATGTACCGGGGATTAGCATTACTGAGGCCTGGGGCAAAAGAGATGGTGGACAGTGAAATGCTATGATGAATGACACTGGGCTACTTACCTGCCGCTCTCGGGAAATGTTTAGAAACGTTAACACGCGATTTCACAAGTAGAGGCCCTTGAACAAAAGATGCTTTCAGCCCTAGTTTTATAATACTATATGGAAATGAGTGAGACTTCACCGGCTAGCAACAGAAGTGAAACATGGGCAGAACTCTCTCCATAAGATAAAGTGACTTGGAGACTTCCGCTTCTGGAGCGATGGAGCAGACATATTTTTCCCTATTCCTCCCACAAAGTGCAAGTAAAATCCACGGACATTACCTATAAAACAAGCATAAGATGACTACAGGATGGAGAGAAGAAGGCAGGCTGACAAGGAACCTCAGGACCCTCAGGGCACAGGGATGAGTTCCCTGGGTTTGTGAGAAATGTAACCGAGAAATGTCAACCGGTGCAGAAAAACCGACCCACACACAACTGAGGTCAGCTCTCTATAGCCAAGGGCCCGGGAAAGGGGCAGCCTAGCAAGACAAACTTCATTCCACACTGTAGTAGAATATGCATAGCATAAAATGTACCATTTCACGAAACTGAGCTATTTGTAATGAGGTGGATAGACCTAGAGTCTGTCACACAGAGTGAAGTAAGTCAGAAAGAAAAAGACAGATACCGTATGCTAACACATATATATGGAATTTAAGAAAAAAAAATGTCATGAAGAACCTAGGGGTAAGACAGGAATAAAGACACAGACCTACTGGAGAACAGACTTGAGGATATGGGGAGGGGGAAGGGTGAGCTGTGACAGGGCGAGAGAGAGGCATGGACATATACACACTAACAAACGTAAGGTAGATAGCTAGTGGGAAGCAGCCGCATGGCACAGGGATATTAGCTCGGTGCTTTGTGACCGCCTGGAGGGGTGGGGTAGGGAGGGTGGGAGGGAGGGAGACGCAAGAGGGAAGAGATATGGGAACATGTGTATATGTATAGCTGATTCACTTTGCTATAAAGCAGAAACTAACACACCATTGTAAAGCAATTATACCCCAATAAAGATGTTAAAAAAAATGTACCGTTTCCGCCAATTTTAAGTGTACAGTTATGTGGCATAAAGCACATTCACATCGTGTGCAACTGTCACCATCCAGCTCATGAATCTTCTCATCATCCCGAACAGAAACTCTGTTGCATTCAGTAGTGACTCCCACAGCCCCTGGGAGCCACTATCCCATCTTCTGTCTCTATGAATTAACCACACTAGCTGCTTCCCACGAGAGGAATAATCTAATATTTGTTCTTTGGTGTCTTGCTTATTTTACTTAGAATAATGTTTGCGAGATTCTTCAATGCTGTAACAGGTATCAGAATTTCATTCCTCTTTAGGCTGAATGACATTTCCTTGTATGCTTATACCTCATTTTGTTTATGTGTTCATCCACTGCTAGACACTTAAAACTCTACCTTTTGCAGTTTGGAATAATGAATGTTGCTATGAACATGGGTGAACAAAGAGCCGGAGTCCGTGATTTTACCTCCTTTGGGTGCGTACCCAGAAGAGGAATCGCTATATCACAAGGTACGTCTACGTTCAGTGTTTTGAGGAACCGTCACACTGTTTTCTAGAGCAGCTGCACCCTTTTACGTTCCCACCAGCAGTGCACAGGGTTACAGTGTCTGCACATCCTTGCCAACACTTGTTATTTTCTGTTCTTTCGATAATATCCATTCTAATGCGTGTGAGGTGGTATCTCATTGTGGTTTTGACTTACGTTTCCCTGTGACTAGCGATATGAGCATCTTTTCGCGTGCTTATTGGCCGTTTGTATAGCTTCTTTGGCGAAATATCTATTCAAATCCTTTGCCCATTTTTAAATTAAGACAGAAAACTTTAGACAATAAACCTTCTACTCCAGCCAAACGCCATAGGAAAAGCTGTCACTCTGACCCCACTTCCCCTCACAAAGCCTCCATTCTCTCCAGGCTGTAATGAAGCACCCAACCCTCTGCTGGGGTAGAATCAGACAAGACCAGGTGGGGCACCAAGACATTCTTCCACTGGGTGGTCATGAGGCTCCCCGGTACGCCCATGGCATCAGTCTCTTAGCAGCTGCCAGGACTGATGAAACCTGTCCCTTAATCAAAAAAGTTTAAATTAATTAAAGGGAAAATAAAAAGGAAGGGAAAGGAAAGCAGCCTCGTAAGGGCTGTTCCGGACCCTGCAGAGCTATCTTTGATGCGACGCCAGCTCGGGAGCTGCAGCTCTGTCACCAAGTTCTCCACTCCCACCCGCTTGGGGCCTCGGAAACACCTCTGTCTGCAGCCCACCTTCGCCCCCGACAGACCGGTAAACGGAAACACACCCGGCTGGGTAGCTGCAGGGCAGGACCAGAGGTCCGTAATACCAGGCGTCCCTTTGGCCTGGAGTTGTGTCTCTTCAACTTGATTTTTCTGGGGAGAGACGCTGGTCAGAAAGGAGTTAAGGGTATGAAAACAAGGCTGACCTCCTGAAAATCTGGGGGAGACTGGCCGTGCCCCATCACTCCGGCCCTCCATCCTGTCCCTGTGTGTCTTTGCTGTCACCTGGATACCCCAGTCCCCCTGCCCCATCCCCACAAGGCCACGCTAATCCCCCCAACTCCAAGACCCTCAGGATCCACCTGTTCTTTCAACTTTTACCACTTTTATTTACTTTTGTTTTTAAAGTCTTTATTGAATTTGTTCCAATATTACTTCTGTTTTATATTTTGGTGTTCTGGCCACGAGGCATGTGGGATCTTAGCTCCCCAACCAAGGATCGAACCTGCACCCCTTGCATTGGAAGGCGAAGTCTTAACCGCTGGACCGTCAGGGCAGTCCCTCTCACCTCTTTTAGAAAACAAAACAAAACACAACGAGACAACCTTGCTCCTAGCAGGGGCTCAAATGGGCAGGAAGAAGTCTACTAACAAACGCATTGTTCATCAGGTATTATAATTCGTAACGGCGTAACTCATGACTCAGAGAATAACTCCTCAAAGGGAGCAAAGTTCTGGTGATGGCAGTGGTGCTGCAGAACCGACACTGGGCGCCCCCTAGGCTGGCTGGCGATGGAAGTCGTTGCCCGCACACGGCTGGTCTCCTCCATTTCACAACAGTAGCAGTGTGGCGCTTTAAGATTTAAAAAATGACTTCACCTGTGAAGTAGTCAGAGCCAGTATTAATATCCCCATTTCCCAGATGGGACTCCTGAGACTCAGAGAGGTTAAGCGCCTTGTTGAAGGTCACACAGCAGTGTGTGGCAGAGTGAGGCCTGGGAAACCAAGGCCTTCGTTTTCCACCTCCACGCAGCCTGCAATGCCCCCTCCTGCCTTCTTCTCCGGCTGGCTGGCTCCTGTTCCCCAGAGCTCCACGTGGGGCGCGGCTCTGGCCCGAGGAGCGCATGGCATGGCCCCTTCAAACTGGCTCTCGGGCTGGGGCTCCTACCCAGCCTGCCGTGCTCAGCACTCCCCCCACCATCATCCTTAACAGCCCAGAGTCCTGCCAGCCGCTAAGATAAACAGCCAGAAAGGTCAGGTGCCGCTTGGGTGATTACCCAGCTTTGGCGAAGTGCCGGGCCCAGGCGGGAAATCAGTTTTCTCAAGCAGGACGTGCCGGCACTTGGGGTCGACACTGCCGTCTTGTAATCCAGATGCTCCATGCTGGAGGCTTGGACGGGCAGCGCTCACACACGGGGCACAGCCGCGGTGCTTCGGGCAAGGGCTTCGTGCCCTCCTCCGGAGGCTCACGCCTTGTCTGGAGCCTTCTTTAATTAACAGAAAACCAGGTGACACTCTGTTCCCTTCCTCTGCATTATGGGGACGCTGGGAATTTGCAGAAAGTGAGGACGTGGTGTGACAGCCCATCTGCACAGCTAGGCTTGCAGTTTCGTTGAACCAACACTGTGCGCCAGGCACACACTAAGTTAGTACCTGCTCTGTGGATTTTAACTCACTTCATCCCCACCATGGTCCTGTAAGTGTTGTTATACTCTTTTAAAAACGGGAAGATGGAGGCTTATGTAAGTTGCCTAGGAAACCAGGCTAAAGGAGGGGGGAGTTGGGATTCATGCACGCCCAGGCTCCAGAGTCTGTCCTGTCCGTCCTTCCCCATCTCGGACGCTCCGTCCAGGCAGTGAGCAGGGCAGAGCCTCTGCTCGCTCCCCATCTGCCGGGAAGAAGCTGCCTCAGTCTCCCCAAGGGTCCAAAGGGGACATCTGCCCTACTTACCGACCTCAGAGGCTGCTTAGCTGATCAGATGAGGCCACAGACGAAAATGTGTCTGTTACTACGAGTGTGCCATGAACACAGGTACAATACATTTTACGTCCGGCACCTTCAAAGATGCAGCTTTGGGGACTCAGCAGGGCGGGGGCCAGGTGGAGTGCTTGATCATAGGTAACTGGGGGGAGGCAGGTGGGCAAGAGGGGAGAGAGCTTCAAGTGAGGGCAACAGCGCTGTGGGTGCACAGAGGGGGACCCCGAACTGCTCTGGGGGCAGAGGAGAGGTCGTGGGAGGCGCTTTGTTTGCACCCCTCTGTCCCAACACCCAGAGCAGCTGTCAGAGGTTAACACGTTACAGATGAGGGCACAGAGGCTGGGCGAGGCCAGGCGGGTGTGGGGCAGGCCCTCACCCAGGCCCCCCGACCCCAAATGACATGCTCCACCACTGACGATAACCTGGCAGGTGCCGGGGACAGTGCGGACCACACGAGCACCTGCTCCGTGGATGCCACTTGAAGCCCGTTCCTCTGTGAGCTGCCCCATCGCAGAGGCCCTCATTCCGTGAGCCTCTGCGTTAGGGCAACGAGACATGAAGGAATGACCTGGTTTCTAGAGTCGAAGGAGGCTAAGTCTGAGCCCAGGCTACCAGTGGTGCGTTATATGGGCAAGTTCTGAACTTTGCGGGCCTCACTCCTTACTTCTGTAAAATGGGTCTCACGTTACCCACCGCACGGCTGCAGTGAGGAATGAGTGCGGTCATGCAAAGCGCCAGGCACCTGACCCCCGCCAGTCAGAGCAGTTTCAGGAGCCCACCCACTTCGCTTTCACCTCCAGGAAGTGAAATTTAACAAAAACGGGCCACTGCTGCCATAAGCCTCATTGTCTAAATCTCCTAACTCCTTTGAGAGGGGACCAAATCCCTGGTGCGTACCAGCAGACACTTTTGCATTAACGTTCCAAAAAGCCAAGAGACAGGAAAGCCAGGGCTTGGACTTTGAGACAGGAGCTTCTGCTCCAAGATGCTAATGATCTGAGGGCAGAAACCCACGTGGGGAGAGGGCCTGGGTCAAACTGTACAGAAGCTCAGTTTTCCTGGGTCTGCGGCCTGGGGCACCGAGATGGGGTTTCCAAGGCATCCCTGACGTGCTGGGAGCCTGAGCAGCCAGGGGGCCTGGACCCGGGCTGCTTATTTCCAGCTGTCCCGGTTGGACCTAATGCCCTGTGACAAGGACACCCTGGGAAGCCAGGGGTGGATCCGCGGCCTGGTCCTCTAACTTCGTGGAGGGAGCGGCTGCCCTGGGGCCCCTGCCCTGTTCTCTGTGTGGATTTGCTGGGAGGCTCAGGTATTTTCACAGGAGGCCGCTCCTCCTGGGCCCCTCCCAGCCCTCAGGACCCTTCCCTCCCTGCCACCTCCAAGCTGCGTGTGGCTGCACCGCCTGATGAGCCAGGCCACTAAGGGCGGCGTCCAGGGGGTCAGGCTGTGGGTCCCACCCCGCCTACTCCTGGGAGCCCCTGTGAGGTAACGGCTGGGTGGCTTCAGAGGTTTGGGACAGAAGCATGAAGGTAAGTCAGCACCAGGTGTGAGACCGTGGGGGGAGGTGCGCGGAGCCAGGGTCAGCCAGCCAGTCCGCACAAGCCAGTCCTTCCCGTGAGCCAGGCGATGGAGGTGGATGAAATGTGGACCCGCGGGGACACCTGTCTAGGGGGGCAGGTGCAGCCCAGGAGCGCTGGCCTGTGGGTCCTCGAGGACAGAGCTCTTTGCACGGGGACGGGGTCAGAAGAGGTGTCACTAAAGGGTGACACCAGAGCTGCCCTTAGCATAGGTGACAGAGCAAACACAAGGTGCGGAGCTTGGGGGTACATCTGGGAAGTAGGGTGTTGAGGGGCTGCCAGGTGCCCCGGGTGGGCAGGGCCACCGGAGGGCCTTACGTGTCGGGCTCAGGGCGTCCCCGAGGGCTTCTGAAAGGGACTGCACCCTCGGACTCGCGTTTCAGAAACACGGCCCTAGGAGCTGGGCAGAGGATGGCCGGCCGCACGGCCACTGACTCACCGGTGCCCAGAGCCGTCCAGCCCCTCAGGAGTCTGCTCCCCCTTCTCCACCCCCATTGCTCTGCACGGCTCTGAGCAGCCCAGGTAACTCTCTTCAGACGGCAATCTGGACGGCACGCTTTAAAGTGTCTCCCTGGACAGAATCTCCACCGAGGATGACAAGGTGGAGCACGGGGACGAGGGAGGACCCAAGCTGCCCGCCCAGCCTGCAGAGGACACGGGCTCGCGGAAGCCGTCGGGGGTCCTAGGTGGCGGGTCTCCTGACTCGCAAACCGGCGCTCTGCCGCAACTCCCGAGGGCCCCCGGCCTCGCGGCCCTCCCCTTCCACGCAGGCCAAGACTGGCTGCTCAGAAAACGTCAGCAGCAGTCAGACAACCTGCCAAAATATTTGTGAGCCTCTGACGGCCGGAGGGGGGGCTGGAAGGAAGGAAGGCTGTGCTGTGCACACTCGGGTACCACACTGGATCCTTGAGCCCGGCCGCACCTTCCTCCTGGGCCCATGGTTCACCGAGAAGCATCTCAGGTGCTCAGAGAGGAGGGGCGTGCCCAAGCGCGGGGCACGCGGTTTGGAACAGCTTGTTTGGCGTGACAACCTCATATGTAGAAATGAAAACAGACCTATAGCTTTCCTAATACAAAGCTCAGCAAGAAAGCTCGGTACAGTTCTCTCACCAGGGGACAGGCAGCTGGATTCTCCCAGGGAGGGGCAGATGGTGGAGGAGGACCAGAGGCTAGGTCGCTTGGCTACTGGGGTTTGCCTGGGGGCAATGGAACTCAGAAGATGCAAATAATGACTTTAAAACAGGGCACTAATTTTTAGAGCACAGAAATGAGCAGCCCTCCCTCACCATTTAAAAGAGCCCACACAGCCCTGCCAGCCTGGCCTGAGTTTATCCCAGCCCTGAGCCCTCCTTGGGCCGACGGTGGAGATGCAGGCCCTGCAGGCCCAGGGTCTGGGCAGGAGGTCTCCTGGAACAGCCTTGGGGGGCTCACATTTCAGAGTCCCTCCTGCCCCCCGAGGGCACCTGCTAGAGCTCATCTGGGGGACATATCGTGCCACCCGCCATAGCCAGCTACCAAAACACTATGCTTTCTCCCCGCTGTCCTCGCCTGCCCCCAAATCAGAAGCTCTGATGGGGGTGGAGAAGGGGGTATAGAAGGTTTCTCAAAGGCTCCTGGCTTGAGAAACCAGCAGGACAGGAAGGCCCCTGTGGATGCCAACACCCTCCCCTCCCGCTACGCCACTCAGTTTACTAAGCTCCTACTTTGTCTGACATCTGTGCTCCCGGATCCTTGGCCACCACCGGCTTTTTACCATTTGAGGCTGAGTCAGGAGATAGATGGGCCCCAGGCTGAACAGCTGGAGTTTTCCCCCTGTGGACAGATACTCCAAGTTGAAACGGAGGAGAAGCTAAGCCCTGCCCAGATAAGAGACCACACAGTTCTCATTCTCCAGGTGAAGGAGACCTTCCCGACTACACACACGCAGAAAGGCTCCTTGGAGGCCTAAAAGGGAGGGATGTCAACCTACCCATAGGCCTCTTCGCTAGAATCTACCTTGGCTAAGAGATGCATGTGCACACAGGGGAGGACCCTGAGATAAACCAAATATGGACTCAGAACCAGACAAGGCAAGATGATTGGCCAAAGGAAACCCAACAGAAATGCCCCATATAAGGTATTTCATTCAAACCACCATGTGAGTCTACGCACATGTACCCTTCTTCCTCCTAAGAAACACTTTCCTTGTTTCACTACTTTCCATTTCTTTGTGGAAATTCATTTTCTGCCAAGCTGTATGGGCCAGGGCCTTGTCACTGGCCACTGGTCCCTGGTGGTCTAGTGGCTAGGATTCAGCACTCTCACGGCTGTGGTCTGACCTCAATCTCTGGCTGGGAGCAGAAATCCTGCTTCAGGCAGTGGCAGGCAGAGGCCACCTGAGGTCAAGGCCACAGACTTGGACTCGCCCAGGACCACCCTCAAGGCTCTGTGCTCCCCTCAGTACCCCGCCTCTGCCATTAGCACCTGCCCAAACCACTCCCGGCCCCCTGCTGCCGTTCCTGACTTGCCCCTAGGCCCCTGAAGCTCCTGGGGGGCTCTGAACTGCTGCCCCCAGGGACTCTGTGCCTGGGGGGCCGTCACCCCACCGAGCTCCCTTTCTGGCCTCTGAGGTCAGCCTTGACTCTGGTGGTTCAGGCCCTGTTCTGGGATGCCAGGGCTTCAGGCATTTCAAAAATAAAGAACCAGGAGAAGCCTGTTTACACTCTTCTTGGTAAGAAAACACTCATCCAAGACATCCAACACTCCACCAAGACCCAGGGGCTAAACAGCTAAACTGCTGTTTAGCCCCGCGGTTCTCAGCGGGATCCTTCTTTCGAAGGTGGCCGTGAACATCTTGTGGTTCTAAGCAAAATGCTGTGTGCGTGTGCGTGGGTGCACTTTCCTGGGGAGAGTCCAAAGCTTTCATCAGATACAAAAAGAGGCTAGTGAATCCCAGAGAGCTAAGAACTGCCAATAGGCTGGATAACTCGAGAGAGACACAGGCAAGGACAGAAGTTTCCAGAAACAATGCAGCAGACTTCTCGGGCCTCCAGCCTGGACTTCTAAGTGACCAGATTCCTCGGTTTGGGATCCTTCAACTATTTGGTTTTATGGAGTGTTCACATACTTCCGAATGGCATGGCCGGCCAAGCCTGGACCCGCGCCTTTGGAAAACCACTAATGGAACAGTAAATAGTGGGAGAGGCCTAGCTTCATGCCAGAGCTCTCAGCCAGGGGGAGGCTGCTGTGTGGCCACAGGCTGGGGGCTGCTGGGTCCCCAGGAAATTTAATAGGTGGTGACAAGGCAAGGCCTGGTGACAAGAACTCAGCCCCTTCACGGGGCCCCGAGGTTTTGGGAGGCTCAGCTGGGGCCCTGGAGGGCCACAGGCCGGGCAGCCGGCCACTGCTCAGCTGGGTCAAAGCTCAGCACAGCCCCAGGCCACAGACCCCGAAGGGCCTGCCCTGAGCCACAGGTCCCACCAGACGGCCTTTCTGCCCGGCAACCACAGACAGAAAACAAGCCTCTTCCTGGACAGACTTTGTGTCTTTAGACCTGGAAAGTGAACAGGACCAGCTCTGCTAGCAAGACGCCCAGGAGTGCCTAAGGTGAAAATATTTCCACATTGCTCGCGGGGTCCCTCTCTTCACCTCTTCCTGGTTGTTTCCAGGCCAGATGGCTTGGAGAGCACACGCGTGTCACTGAAACATACACAACTCAGCACAGGCAGAACCACAGGGCAGAGGCCAGCACCCTGGATAAAATGTGTCCTACCTCCTAGAAGCTCTGTGTGTTCAACCAGGGTATTAGCCTCAATGGCCAAGACTGTACAAAACGGACCATTCGCGCCCTTCCCGTGCCAGCTGCGCCCTCCACTGGCCAGGGCCAGCACGCTCAAGCTCAGGGTCAGGGAGCCGACCACGGCTGGCACCCAGGCTCCAGGGAGTCAGAACAGCATCTACTGACCGTGCGAGCTTGACAAATTACTCTCGAGCCCCCGTCTGTCCATCTGAAAAGTGGGGACCCTAAAACCTGACCCAGGCTTGTAAGGATTAAATAAGACAGAGCCCAGCATACTCTAAACTCTCAATAAAAGGCAGATCTGAGTATGAACGAGGGCTCCTGTGGCTGACATCCGGGGTCAGGAGTCCGAGGCTCAGGGATGCACGCAGAGGTCCTGCCCTGTAAGGTGTAGGGGGAACCTCGGAGAGGAAGGGAGGCCAGCTCTGTGTCTCTTGGACACTTCCCGCGGAGCCTGCTCTCCAGGGGCTGGGGACGCGGCGGGGGGCTGGGGGGTGGGGGTGGGGGTGGGGGGTGGGCGGGGCACCGGCCCCTCTCCCTGTAACCACCACCCGCGGCCACCAGGGGCGCCGGATTCCCTCCGTCTTAGGAGTCGTGGAAAAAACTTTCCCTTTATTCAGCTAAAATAAGGCTGGAGATTTTCATATGAAAATTTCCCTAGGAAACTAAGAAAAAAAGAAAACAAGTACGAAATGCAAGCATATGGATTTAGACAAGTTGACGGTGCAGAATCTGGATCCTGACTGAAGTCGTCTGGCTCAGACCAGCTTTGTAGATGCAGCTTGTGACCAGGAACCCAGTTACAGATGGAAGACAGACCATTCACACTCCTGCTGCGTTTCTCTGGGGCGGGCTCCCCCCGCCCCCCGCTCCTGGACCCTTTCTTGCTGGGCATCCCCCATTCCCACTGCATCTCTACAACCCAGGGGACCCCGCCCCCGGCTTTACAGTATTGCAAACACTCCATATACAGTAGCGGGATGACATCACTTCCAACAGGAGGGAAGCTAGCAGTTTCCCCCAGGCTAAATAAAATCTACTTATTTTACAGTTCAGTAAAGGGTCTAATATTTAAAGTTGTCCTGGGAGTGAGGCGTGCTTGGGTTTATTCCACCTCTGCCTTTGAAAATCAAGCATAAGGAATGAAGCCATGTTTTATTTTATTAGTCCCATTTATTTTTTCCAAGCCCAGAGATTCTGAAGCCTGTGTTTATATGGCTGTGTCTAGGTGTACCCTGGGGGTCAGGGAATGGCTCCTGAGCTCCCACCGGAGAGAAGCCACACGGGAGCAGGAAAAGGACAGCCCTGGACCCCACAGGACCAGCCACGCTTGGCTTTCTGGGACCTTGAGCAGATTGGGGAGCTTCTTTCCCAGGTGAATTCAGAGAGGCAGGCCCTGCCCGGAGGGTTGTTGGGATGTTAGAGAACCAGGACCCAATGAGGATTTAAACCTAAAGGAATAAGGGAAACTAGCATCTCTTGAACTCGATGCTGGGCATCTGGGATGCATCGTTTCACCACACAGTACAGTAAGTGCTCCTGTCAGCTTCCACAGACTGGACACGGTGCTTGGCCCCAAACCGTGCGGCCGGCAAGGCCAGAGGTGAGATCCGGACTGTGAGGCTCCAAAGCGCTTTCCACTCGCGCATGTCCAGAGTCACAGGCGGGCCGACAGCAGAACCGGGAAACGGCACAACCCTCCCTGGAGGAGCAGGTGCGGGGGGCCCAAGCCAGCCGGGGAGGGCCGCCATCTGGGGCCAGAGCCGGGAGCCATGGGCACATCACACCCCAGCTGCTGCGGGCCCGGCAGTGCCGGTCGGGGGCCCTGCTCTCCTAGGGAGCCTGGGTTTCGGTGGGAGATGAAGCTGCAGCCTCCGCTTCAGGCTGCAAGGACAGCAAGGCACCTGAACGGCTCTTTCCTCTAGGGTGTGGGCTGGCGGCGTCTGGGGTTCGCAGGGCGGCTTTGCTGGGAGGTTAGCCCGAGTCAGTGGTCACCAAGGACCACTTCCTAGTGTGAAGCCCGCCCGGGAGCGAAAGCCAGATGGGCATAAAAGCAATCCATGAGCGCAACCAGGCGGGGAGGGGCCAACCCTGAGAATATTCCCCCAGCTAAAGGCAGAAGGTGAGCCGCCAAGTACAACCTGGAAGCCTCCTTCCACCTGGGCGCCCCCAACTCTCCTGCAGCCTCCGCACATCCAACAACGGAAAGACCTTTTTAAACACAAGCATCTTGGACACAAAATCACCCACAGACGGGTCCCCTATGCAGGACAGAGGACAGAGTGGGTTAGGGAGTAATGCACGGCATGCTCTGTGCACAGACACAGCGGTTTCTCAGAAATCCGCCACCACCGACGGACATACCCAAGGAGCCCACAGCTCAGCCGCTTTCTCTTCCCCGCGGCTGACAAGATCTGCTCGGAGGTGCCCAGACAGGTGGGCAGCCAGCAAGGCCCCGGGGCTTCCTGGGTGGAACGGAAGGGGTTATGTTGCCAATTTTTCTAATGAGCACATAACTGGAAAAGAATTAGAAGAATTAAGTTCCTGTGCATGAACAAAGGCTAATTATCAGATGAAAATAGTTAGATGGTAACTATGAAAAGACTGTAAATAGATGGTTCATCAGAAATAATCCACTTATTTACATTTTTTATCTCTCCCTCTCATTTAGCATCATGGAACGATTTATTATATAGGTCTATGTTTGGGGATAACGTTGGCTTTAAACTGATAAGAATTCTTCAGCACTTCTGAGAAAAGCATCACCTGGCTTTCTTCACTTTAGAGTTGGCTTTGGGAACCAGACACTACTGAGACCACATCTAAAAGCAAGACGGGGGAGGTGGGACTTCCCCGGCGGTCCAGTGGTTAAGACTGCGAACTCCCAATGCAGGGGGCAAGGGTTTGATCCATGGTCGGGGAACTAAGCTCCCACATACCACGTGGCACGGCCAGAAAAAAAAAAAAGACTAGGGATGTGACCAGACGTGGGGAGGCCCAGAGCAGCTGTGGTGATGGAGACGCACTTTGTCTGTCTTGTCCAACGTGGAGACCACAAGCCACGTGGCCGCTTAGCACTTGATATGTGGCTACGGAGCCTGAAGAACTGATTTTTTTAATTTTATTTAATTTTAATCAATTTAAATGCAAGTGGCCCCATCTGGTTAGTGGCTAAGGCATTGGGTAGCACAGGTCGACAGGGCAGAGGTAAGTCTGCCTGACACCGAAGAGCCCAGAGTGGGTGTTCTTTCAGAATTCACTGTAAAAAGGGACTTCCTTAGGGCTCTGTTAGCCTGAAAAGAAACACTTTTCATTAAACCCCGGCTCACCCTCGAACTTCAAACCTCCTCCTTCGCCTTCAAATGTTTTCAAGGAGCAGGGCACTTCTTCCTCACCTTTTCCCGACCACTCTAGCCTGGCGTCTGCCCGGTCACTGTATCAAAACCGCTCTTTAAAGACCCCCACCCCGCCGCCATGGCCCTCTGGTTCTGAGACCCGGGGCGGCTTCCTGGGCGACCCTCCTCTCTTTGGGGTGAGACGGTTCCCAAGTCCTCTCAATTCCACACCTGTTCCCTTACTAACCTCTTCTACGACCCTGTCTTGCATCAGTGCAAGAGGAATCCATATTTTCAGCCTCGGTCTGTCCCCTCAGCCCCTGGAGTCTCCACACACGTGTCCCAAACTGCGTCCAGGAATAATGGCCTGGCCCTTCATCACTCCACATGCTTCTTCTTGGTCCCCCAGGGCAGACCCCTCAGATCCCGGTCCCCACGCGGCCCTCACCTTCCACAGCATCTCTGAGTCTTGTCCATTCTCCTCCCCTTCGTCCTCCCGACACGGCCTTGGTTCGGGGCTGCCTGCCCCACTGCTGTGCACAGGGTCTCCGGTTGGCCTCCCCGCCAGAGCCCCTCCCCCCGCGGCCCTCTCCACACCCTCCCGACCCCGCCCTGCTCGAGACCTTGCACTTGTGCAGGAGGAGGTCACAAAGGCACGGGATTAACGATGCCCCCAAAGGCTGAGGCTCCTCAGTGGGGCACCCGCCCCCCCCCCCAAGCTGGGCCGCCTGCCTCCCCCTCAGCTACACGCTGTGCTCTGGTCGCCCCGTGGTTCCGTCTCTGTCCGCCACCCTCCCCGGGGTAATCCTGGTCGTTCTTCAAAGCCAACTGTGGTGCCACTTCCTCTGATTCTTGAGCCCCTCCAACTCCATCCCTTCCACTTGTTCCCAAAGCACTTATTCCTCATCAAACTGGATCACTGTCAACGGTATCTGTGTCTTTCTTCCCCCGCAAGATGTCACGGCAAGGATGGCACCTCCTGCACCTTTGGTTCCAGTACCTGGAGCAAAGGCTCTTCTGTAGAAAATGCTCAGTGATCATGTCGTAACGTCAAACTTTAGCAAAAAGGGTTTTCTGAGGTTCTGTCTGTCGTACTCATCACATGTAGGGTGACTGCCTGTCCCGGCCAGCCCAGGACCGTCCCTGTTTGCTTCAGCTGCCCTGGTGTCCTCTTTGGTTAGGGCCCCTTTCGTTCCTGCAAGCACCCCTGTTCAAAGGATGAATTCTACAGTCACCCTGATCATAAGGCCTGAGTTGCCATCATTCACGTGGAAATCTTAAAGAAGATCCATTTGTAAAGAGTTTAGAAATCTAACTGCCTAGAAGTAAGGGGCTGGGTAGGTGACCTCTCAACCTCCACTCCGGTAATGAGGTTCCAGGATTCTGTGATTTGCAGGAATATTCTTCAGAGAAGCTGCAATGAAAATGCAGCCACTTTAATTTCCTCAGCCTGGGAATAGGAGGCAAAGCAGGCAGCTTTCTGATAAATGAGAAACGAGAGAGCCAGGATCTCCGTGCGTGCGTGCCAACCAGACGGAGCTGCCCAGAAAAGAGAGGGGCGGGATGGGGGGACTCGGGCAGGGTCTAGAACGGCGCAGACACATGCCTGGAAGGCGGGGCGGGAGGCTTGTTGTTACAAACCTGTCAAGGAGAAGAAGGGTGAAGGTCCAAGGTGTGGGCAGTTAGGAGGCAACGGGGAACCTGCAGACGCAGTTACGGGGGCAGAGGAGGCCGAGGGAAGAAGCGCCTGGGATGACTCTCGATGTCTATCGGGTTAGACAGAGCATCATAGAGCCACACACGGCATCCATCGTGTAAAAGGTCACCCTCCTTCAGGCACAGGAAGGCTCACAACCTTCCTTTTTGCTCAAAATTGAGCCAGCTTGCCTCTCCTACTTAGAAACAAACAAACCACAAGACAGGAAGCCGTCCTGAACGCCACGAGGCCCTGCACGCGCTGCCCTCTCTCGCCGTCTCTTCCAGCTGGACGTCCCCTCCATCTCCCTCACCACCACCCAGCATGGCGTGTCCCGGCCCCGGCTCCCACCCCACAAACACTCCTGCCAGCCTCATCAGGGACCAGCATGGCCGGTATCCGGGGCCCGCCTGGGGCCTCCCCCACATGGCCTCTCCTGCCCGCAAGGATGTGGGGCTCTGCTCACAGGTGCTCTCCAAACACGTGCCCTGGCTCCCACCCCCGTGTCTCCCGGTTCTCTGGGTCCTGCTCTGGCCCCTCGGTCCCTCCTCCATCACCAGCTCGGCCCACGCTGGCCAAGTAGGAAATGCGGTGTCCTGAGACTTCCTCTATAACTGTGCTCACTCCTCCTGGATAGCCGATGGCCTTTGCTCCCGTGGCTCAGTCACCGCCAACGAGCTGATGACCCCCGTCTATATCTGCCTCACCCCCTCCTCTAAGTTTCAGATCCGAAAATCTAACTGCATCCTCAGAAACCGCATGGTGGGGGCTCGTGGTGGACACGGCCGAGCCCACAGGCCCAGAGACGAAGCCAAGGACGGGTGAGCTCCCCCTGACTCTCCAACCGGGCCCTTCACACCTGCCCCCTCCCCCAACCCGGTCATCATGCTCCACGACGCCGCTCCTTGGACCCGTCCCCCTCTGTCCATCTCTTCCCTAAGTGTGTGGCCTCCTGGATGGCTCTGGCCCTCCTAGACGGCTGCTTATGAATTCTCGCAAGTACAGATCCAACAGTGCTTTCTGTATTCAGGGTGCCCGCTGTCCCGGGCGTAGAACCCAGGCTCCTCTCGTCCTGGCCCCTGACTCGTGGTCACGACCCGCCCTTCACGTGCTCTGAGTCCCTGGGCTCTGTCTGACCCTGCAGCCTCCACCCAGGGTGGTCCAGTCTCGTGGGCACCTCTGCCCCTTCCCCTTGGGCTCCGGTGTCCAGCCCAGACTTCACCTCCTCTGGGAAGCCCTCAGGAACCCCCTGACCAAGAGATGAGTCTGTGGCCAGGACTTCCCATCACAGCCCTGACCTCCCTCAGGGGTACATGCCAGCTCTCCTCTGACGGCTTTGAGGCCACTGCCCTCCAATGCCTGGTTCCCCCGCATCCCAGGGCCTAGAGGAACGTTGGTATCGTTGCACGAATAATGAACAGAGACGATTCCAAACCTGAAAAAATTATACTCAGCGAAATAATCGTTTTATACAAAAGACGTGTGCAGACCACCTTCACCCCGCGTGCACCAGCCGCGGGCATGGAGCAGAACCAGGAACGTGTTTGAAAGCAATCGCTCCTCGGGACTTTGGGAAGGAGTGTCAGGTGGGGCGGGAAGAGTGCTCCGCAGGGTCACGAGACCCGGTCTCGTTCGTCCCCACGCCCAGGGGACACGTGCTGAGCAGCTGCTATGCTGGGCACACAGACCAGCGGGTGGTGGCCCGGCCCTGAGGGTGCCTGCAGTCCAACAGAGGAGGGGAAAGGGGACCAGGATCCGGAAGGGCCATCAAGCCCCACAAGAACCTCGGGGGACACGCACAGGCCACGAGGCGAGTGGTGGACGTGGGGAGTGGCTGGGGGCCCCAGGAGGGGCGCCCGAGGACGAGACTTGAGCTAGCTCTGAAACACTGAGGGGTGCCCGCCGGGCAGGCCAGGAAGCTGTGGGCTCTCCAGGCAGAAGAAAAGCATGTCCTGAGGGGTGAAAACCCAGGAACGGGAAGTGACAGGACACTTGGGCCACCGCAGACGGTCCCACGAGGCTCGACGGAAGGCAGCTGGGGCGGGAGAGGTTTTCCAGGGATTGGGCCAGAGAGGCGGTGTAGGCTCAGGTGCTGGCTGGGTCCCCATCACACCTGCCCCCTGGAATCAGATGGGGGAGCTTTTAAAAAAACATGTCAGTACCTGAGCCCCTGCCGGCGACATACGTGTTTAGTGCCCGGGTCAGGGAGGGGGCTGATCTTCAGCATTTGTCAGCTTTATGTGTGAAAAGGACCACCACAGCGACTTCAAGCTGCCTACAAGACATCCCCGAGGGCAGAGTCAGGGGATGCAGAAGCACACGGGTCGTGGTCCCCACAGACGCAGCCCACCTGTGACCCCAGGAGCACGGTTCAGAAGAAGACATAGTACAATCACTACGAAGTGATGAATTCCGAGCATTTATGACCGTTGCTTTTAATATAATTTATTTAACTCTAAGTTTATATAATGTAACGTTTAACCACGCACTGGCAGGATTCCTGAGCATTTAGTGATCTGCCGTCCCGGGCTGGTCAGGGGGCTCCTGGGCCCACCACTCCGCCCCAGGCCCACCGAGGGGAATCGCCAGGGGAGGCCCAGGCACCGGTGACCTTTAAACACTCTCCAGACGCTTCTAACATGCGTCTGGCCTGTGAGCCACATCCAGGAGTCTGATGGTTAGGCTAAGGGGACACTGGGGCCTTGGGAGGGTTTTAAGACTCTCTTAATCAGAACTGCATCAGGACTGTGTTTCTGAGAGAGAGCTCCGGCTGTGGAGTGGCATCTGCGTTGAGACTGGGGGCAGGCAGGGAGGCCCGTCAAGAGGTTGTGCAATATTCCAGGTAGAAGACAGCAGGGACTCACCTGAGGCTCCAGGGGAGGGGCAGCGTGAGGGGACCATGGGGGCTGCCCTGGGCCCGGGGGTGCCTCTGGGGCAAGGTAAGGGGGACACATTCATTTTTGCCGGAGGAAATTATTTTCCGACAGCCTCCCTCTTTTCTGTGTCTGACCTCGGCGTGAAGGCTCATTTGCTGAGCAAGGGAGACGGGTAGGATGGCCTGGGTCCCCGTCCCGCAGGATGCACCATGTAAGCTGGGCAGGCAGCTCCCTGTCTCTAAGGGGGTAGCACTCCAGTGGCCCCCTCTGAGGTCTTGTCCAGCCCGGAGACTGACTGCATCACACTGGCCTTTGCTCTCCTTTCTCCTTACATGACTCAGGTCACAACCTGTCCTGCTCTGGGATCCATACGGCATCTTTTTCTGCCCTCAGCCCCTGGGAAGTGACCCCACCACAGGAACCAGCACGGCCTCGCCCCTCTCCCCTTCTAGTCCTCTTTGCCCAGCAGGTGGGCAGCCAGGCGGGGGAGTGGCCACGCCCTGACCCCTTTCCAGGTGGCATCAAGAGGGCTCTAGAGGCCCAACGGGACACAGCCAGGCCCTTTGAATAAGGGCTCCGAGGATGGAGAAGTAAGAAGCGTTTGCTAAGTCGGGGAGGGGGCTTTGCTCAGATGGCAGAGGGACCTCCCTTCGGGCGTCTGAAACGCGTCCGCTCCAGGGTTTCTCTGCCTGCTGCAAGGCCCCTCCTGGGCCCAGGAAGACGCTGAGGGGAGGCTGAGGTCTTCAGGGGGCAGCGGCCCAGGCTCCCTTCCCTGTCACCTGCTGCTCAGATGAGGAAAAGGGCCAGCCTGTCTCCAGGAAAGGAAAGCAGCTTGGGTGGGCACACAACAGGAGGAGGGTGGCCAGGGTGGGGGGCAAGGAGCACGAGAGGAGGGACTTGCACCTTCCACTGCCCTCCAGGCCGCCCGGCAGTGGGCTGTTGCCTCCTGGCTTCTCTGTGAAGCTGCAGGGCGGGGGCAGTTGGCTGTATTTTTGGTTCCTTGTGTTTTGACGTGGTTTGAGTGCTGAGCTCTCCCCAGGAAGGCCTGGGAGAAAGGCTGTGTTCCCTGTCCTGGCTCTGATACTGAATCCTTCCTTGGGATGATGGCTGTTGCTATTAGCACTGTCATTACAGAGGAGTGGTGACGATTCCCAGTGCATTCTGCCGTCTCATCGACCCCCCTTCCTCTCGTCTGGGAATCCAGGCCTCCTATTTATAATCACGTGGGTTTATTCCAGAGTCGCGGCTGACCCCCCCTCAGTAGGACATGAAGACACCAGCACTTAGACACCAAAGAGAAAGGGTGCGTTCCTACCACCCGGCTGGTCCCTCATCGCCCGGGAGCCACCAGGACGCGAAGGACGGTGAGAGCAGGTGAAGGTTCGAGTGTAGCCACCAGACTGCCCGTCCACCCTTCTCCCCAAGCCCCCGGGGGCCGCATGGAGCAGGTGCCCGTGGTAATGGCCACGCTCGTTTGTGGCTGACAAGCCAGGCACCCCTTTTACAGGGAGAGGCTGAGGGACAGGAGGTTAAACAACCTGTCTGGGTCACGGTTAGTTAGTGATGGGGCTGGGACGTGTGCCCCGATTGCACACCCGCTCTAGCAGACTCCGGGGTTCACCATCTGACCGTCGGCGACACTGCCTCCCCCCGCCCCACTCCGCGCCCCCCCCTCCCCCCCGCCTCCCGAGGTCCTCCAAGGAGCAGCCGAAGGGGCTAAGTACATGGATCTCAAGATGTTTAATGAGCGTTGCTCTAAGTCATTGCCCACGGATGCAAGTTCCTGTTCAACACTCACGGGTTATGTCCTTATTTAACGAGGACGTAAAGAGTGGCCAGGGCACAATCGACCTGGGGTCAGCCACGTGAGGGCCCTTCCTTGTAGGGGACGTGGCTGGTTT
This sequence comes from Monodon monoceros, assembly GCF_005190385.1. Taxonomy (NCBI): domain Eukaryota; kingdom Metazoa; phylum Chordata; class Mammalia; order Artiodactyla; family Monodontidae; genus Monodon; species Monodon monoceros. Next base: position 1,082,345 of record NW_021703783.1, read on the forward strand.
CAGCTCTCCCCCCTCCCACCCTGACGCTCACACACGGAACAGAAGCCAGACAGAGCAGCCCAGGATCGAAAGGTGGAGTCTCCGTTTAGAGAAGGGGATTGTAACCTTTGCTGGGCTCTGGACACATGGGCAGTTCTAAGGATGCCTGTGGATCCCTGCTCAGGATAACATTTTAAAGTGGAAATAAAGCACGGCAAAGAAAACCAATTATGTTGAAGTACAGTTATCAAAAATAGTTAAAAGACACATTTGCCATATAAAACTATATGTGGTTGTTTATGTGTTAAATAACAAAATCTAGTGGACCACCAGAATTTTGAAGTGATGAGGGAAAAACAATCCTCTCGTGATATCTGCAACCCTCCTGATGTGATAGGGAAATATCTGTGGTTTTAAAGTGATGGACAGAGTCACAGAAACTGCAAATCCTATTGTGGGCTGCTGCCTGTGTTCACAAAGGAATAACACGACACCTCTCAGCAGGGAGTCTGTGAAAATCAAGATCCAATGATCTCCCATCCAAGTTTACGGACCCTCTGGAATTCCACCCCCAGACCTCTGGAGCCCCAGGTAAAGAGCTGGCCATTGGAGGAGGGAAGGGTTCGGGAAAGCAGCAGAGAGACAGCTCGTCTGCACTTGGGGGCAGAGCTCACGTCCAGAGGGCCCTGTGGTCCCGGGCAGTCCTGGGAATCAGTCTCCCAGAATCTTCCCAGACGCTCCGATGCTCAAATAGAGCTGCTTCTGTTTTCTCCCAGGACACCCCTGAGCACTCCAGGAGATTTTCTCAAGCACTCCAATAGCCACAGTCATCATGACTACTTTATTAGTAAAATTTCAGATGAGACGGGCTGCCAACTACTCTGCAGATCAGCTGATCGGATCCGGACCCTGGACATGGGCGGGAGGTAGAGGCAGCAGCCTGGGGCGGGGGGCAGGGCTCAGCTCCGAATTGCAAGGCTGTCCCGTGGCAGGAGGGGTTCTCAGCGCTGGGCCAGGACTGAGTGTGTCCTGGAGGCCTTGCATCGACGGCGGAGGGAGGGAGCCAGCTGCCCAGAGGCATGCAAGGGAGGAGGGGACACCAGGGCCCCCCAGGGGGTAGCATTGCTGGGAGCAGGGGGTCAGTGCTTGAAAGCAATTAGTTTGCAGGTCATTGGAGCCAAGTGTCCATCACCCATCTCACAACCCAACACTCCAAACTCCTCCAATGGAGAAGCAAGACGGACACTGGGAGCATCTGCTCAGTTGCCTCAGCCTCCGGTCCAGGGGCCTCACTGAGAACCAGAGGTGAGCAGTGAACTTTAACCTGAAAAGACCCAGAAGCCATTCACATCCTGCATACAGTTTCAGGAGCTTCAGGGCCCTTTGCTCTAAGCCCCTCCTGCCCCCAGCCATAGGGGACAAAACTGAGACTGGAAAATCACGGGGCCATCTTGTAGCTGTGGGTCCCAGGCTGAAGGCTCATGGGAACGGGAGGCCCTGGTGGACCCGCCCGATGGTTGTGTGTTTGTTCTCCAGTGATGGGTGGGGGGAGGGAAACACTGGGAATCTAACCCACCAATTTCCAGGCCGGGTTATTAAAGGGACAGGGGGCTTCGTGTGCTCCAGTCCAAGAGTGACAGCAAGTGTCAGAGTCACACAGATGCTCTGCAGAGCAGAGATGGTACATGGCTCACACCCACGGCTGTGACGGGGCAAGTGCCAGGGGTGCCCAGCCACGGGGCAGAGTGTTGAGCGTGGACTGGGTCTGACTGGAGCATCGTCAGGTGGGAGCATCGTCAGGTGCGGGCATCGGGGACATGCCGGGGAAAGCATCGCGGCTGGCCGGGGGTGGGGGGCAGAGCCCAGCCTCACCTCCGGGCCGATCTAAGGTGTGACCTAGGGCAAGCTGTCACCTTCGAGGCCTGCTTTTCTCACCTGTCACATGCAGGACGGGCTGGACAGTCTCTGGGACCCATGCACCCTCGCGCTCCTACGACGCAGGCCAGGGAAAAGCCCTTCCTCCCATCTCCTTCACATGGCGCGCCCCTCACCTCAGCCCCTGTGCAAGTAAAATCCTCAGGGTTAAAAGCTTCTTCCACTCACGCTAACATGCGGAAGAGGAAGCCGATGAAGGGATGGGAACAGTTGCTCGCGACTCCTCTAAAGGCTGCAAGCACTAAATAAAGGCTCTTGATGGTCAGGCCCGGACAGCCTACCATCACTGCTCCGTGGACAAATTGTACGGCGCGTCAGAGCTCACGGAAGACGCACGGTAATTTATCCATCAGGACCCAGAAGATTGTACAGTGCGGGCACCTCTGCCTCTCCACACGTTCCCACCAGGCCAGCCTGTCCCCAGTCTGCTTAAAGGGACACCACCCGCCAAGAGAGGCCCCGGATTGAGGCCTCGGTTAAAAGAAGCACTTTGCAGAGATCCCACGGGAATAGGAATATTTCGTGACATTCATATGTAAATAACAAAAAGAGGAAAACAGTATTTTCCTGGCGTGGCCTCCTGGGGTTTCCCACCGTGCTAGAGGTCGCCGCCTAAATGCAACCACAAAAAGCTAAATTCTTCTAGTAAACACTGGACTGACCAAGAAGAGACCTGGGACTGACCGGAGGCCTGTTGGCCGGAAAAGAAACTGAGCCAGCAGACAAAATCCAAGAACAGCTGGCACGCGAGTTCCGCGGCTCTAGTGGAGGCGGTGGTGGAATGTCTGCCCGGTGGGGAGGGGTCTTCACCACGGATTATTTAGTTATTTGGAATCAAAAGGGCAGGGTGGGCACAAAAAGCAGACCGAGTTTTCATCGGTTTATTACTGTCGCTGAAACCTCCGAGGGTGATGTGCCCCTTGCTGCCTACCTTGGTTCGGCCCCGTACACACAGGTTGGCGTAAATGTGCCTGAGTCTGATGGCCTGAAGGGTCTCGGCTAACAAAGACGGGTGCTTCTGTGGGGGGCACATCCAGCCTGGGGTGTTCTGATAGAAAAGTGACTTTAAAGGCCTGCAGGCGGACAGACCACGGGGGTTCTGAACCTGTCCTCCTCCACCTGACACAAGGCACTGGGTCCTCTCCACCCATGGGGCCGGCACCCTTGGGACACCCAGAGCGCTCCTCGCAGGGTGGTTTCTACTTTCCAGACTGTGTTTCCCCCTCTAGAATCGTCCACCGGGCCTGGACCATTCACACATTCCACAGAGTCACTAACCCACCTGTGATCATTACCTGCGTTATTTCTACTTTCATCATTATTACTGGAAGACACACCGAGTCCGGAGAAGGGCAGGTGATTTCAAGGAGCTCTGGCTGCACAGAAGTCGCAGCTCAGCTCAGCCGAGGACCGCCCTGCCCCACACCCGTCTCGGCTCAGGCCACGATGCCCAGCCAGTCCGGCACCCCAGCCCCTGAGCTCACAAGCTCGTCTGGAGGCCCCAGGACGGCCTGTTTGCTCAGGTTTCCCACAGAGGAGGGCTGGCGAGCTTCCGCAGAGCTCTGCGGGCCCTGGGCCCTGTTCCGAGGGCGCGTGGAGAAGCAGGAAGGCAGGCACCCTTGTTTTGCATCCTTCCTCCCGCACAGGGGCTGCGAGACCCCGGGCCAGCCGCGGTGTCTCCGCGAACCCACTGGCTCAGCTGTGATGTGGGGGACACGGCCTGCCTCGTGGGCGTGCGCTCAGGGCCACAGCGAGCGCTGAGAGCACAGCGCTGGTGGTTGTATTTTTTCAGTAACTCCCAGCTGTCTCCCCCCAAACAGAATGGCAGTTTGAACGACACTGCTGGTAAACAACATAAAACCCTAATTCCCTCGAGTCGGGGCCTGCGGAGTGGGGCAGGGGGCGCCGGGTCGGGCCGCAGCTGCAGACAGCCATTCCTGGAGGCCGTCCGGAGGCTGTGAGTGGGTCGGTGCCCTGAGGTCAGCGCCAGGCTCGTCTGCTTTCTGTCCCTGGGCTGTCCTCGCTCTGCGTGGGGTTCCCTGAGCCTTGGGCACATGCTGTCCCAGTGGCTCTGCTGAGAATCCCCCCAATTTGCCAGGACCAACTGGACCCACAGATAGAAGAGGGGACGGGGCTGAGGGGCCACGTAATTCCTCCTTTTGTTGGCTGGCCCCCAGGACCCTCCTCGAGCATCACAGCGGCTGAGGAGCAGCCCCCCTAGTTATTACCGCGGGGTGCCAGGTGCAACGTCCACCAGCGCGCAGGGTGTGACCGCGGCGGCAGCAGGTGGCCCTGCGGAAAAGGCCAGAGGACGTCCCTGTGATCACTGTGGCCCGTCTCTCCAGGCGAGCGGGGGCGCGTGCCTGTGCGGGTACCGGGGCCGCTGTGGCCCCTCTGATGGGCAGGCCATGGGCGGGGATGCCTGGGACACAGTCTCCTAGCGATGGCACAGCCCAGGGGAGCGGATCCCAGGGGATCCTGGCTCTGTGCCCCGCGGTCCGGGGTCGGCGCAGCCCTCCTTCCGTCTCCCCACAAGGGGACGGAAGGCTGGATGAGCCTGACGGAGTCAGGGAAGTCCTCTCCGGTGGCTCCCAGGACACCCCTGGGTCATTTATTTGCCCACCTGTCCCCATCTATTCATCCCTCCCACTTTCCCTGGAGAACCTGAGACACGCCGGGAGGGCAGGTGCGGGACCCTGCCCTCCCCAAGCTCAGGGGCATTTCGTTAAGGACTTGGAGCAAGTCTTCAAGGGAGGGCGTTGTCCTCACACTGACTCTCCGCCCTGACCCCTGCCGGGACCCCGGGGCCCCGTGGCCTCGAGCTGTCCCCAGGCTTGCCTGGTGGTCTGGTGTTTCTCGAACACTCTCTGGGCTGGATGGACGCTCTACAAGCCTCCCAGTCCGTGTGGCCCGGGCCGCCCCCTCCCACTTTGAAGCATGTCGGCTTGGGGGTGACCGGCCAGCCCTGGTAGCACCGGGAGGCTGATGCCTCGGCACTGGTCAGGTCGCCAAGGGTCTCGGCTTAACCAACTGAAAAAGTACTGAGGCGAGGACTCAGGCTGATAATAACCACAACAGTCATAAGCGTCCTTACGGTGTGATACGTGTGGAGGACCAGGGGCCTCGACAAACCCAATGGTGACGATTTGATATTGACGACACCTGGCCTGTTGAAAAAAAACTCCGAAAGGAAACATCTGATCATCAAGGAAGGGCTTCCTGGATCACAGAACGTGACCTTTGAAAGCCCACCCAACTCCTCACTTTGCAGACAGAAAGCGAAGCCTTCCTCGCTCATGACCGAGGCCTTCAGGTGCCCCAGGTGTGGGCGCGGCCCCGAGGGCTCACCTCCACAGGAGCCACCCCTGCAGAGCCTGCCTTCCCTCCCCAGTCCCTCCACCGACCCAGCCCGAGGGGCACACCTGGGGCCTGGAGGCGGGGCGGTGTGAGAGGTGAGCCTCAGACCGGCCTTCCTCAGCCGGTGCCCTTGGAGGAACCGCTTACCCTGTTTCCCTGTGTGAAAAGTGGGAGCATAATCTTGTCCCAAACGTTTTGCAAAGATGAAGCACATACTGTCCCTGAAAGCACTTTCCTGCGGTCACTGCCTGATCCCCAGATGGCACTGCCAAAGCCTGAGGCTCTCCGGCAGGATTCCGTGTGGAACCACCCGGAGCTCCGAGTCCACTTTGACTGGACGTGTGCCTTGGAGGTGGAAGCTATGACCTCACCCTCGTGTGCCCTCCTGGCGGTGTGGCTAGTGGGCTCAGACGGATGCAGACAGGGGTGCTTACATGTCACCGCAGGCCAAGGGCCACCCGCAGTGCGCACTGCCCACCCTCCGTGCTCTCTGCCTCTCGGGACATGGCTGGGGAGCCTGCTCTGGAGCGGACAGAGTGGGGAGGACAGACCATGGACGTGGGGACCGGCCGTGGGTGTGAGCTGGGGTCACCCAGCAGGTGGGAAAACCACCCCAGGCTGAATTCCCACCAGGGAACAAGCCCGGCCCCAGGGCAGCATGGCAGGGGCTGGGCTGCCCTGTGGGGAGAAGGGGAGGCTGGAAGCCTGGAGGGCCGTGTCCGGGTCCGTCGGCCTGTCTGTCCCACAGAGGTGTCGGGAGTTCCCGGTCACAGGACGACGCGCAGGGCTTGCAGGCACGGAGCGCTCAGGGTGGCTCCAGCGGGGGCCACGAACACAAGGAAGCAGGGAAGGGTAAAACAGCGACTGCCAGTACAGCGAAAGCCTCGGCGCAACCAAAAGCGACGGCCAAACTTCTCACACACTGTGGTCAACCCGCCAACGCTAGAAAGCCCAGCACGGCCGGGAGGGGCGGCAGGACCCAGAGGGGCACGGGGAAGAGTAACCAAGGGGAGGAAGAATAAATCCCGGGCTGCAGGCAGAGCACGATGCTGCCCAGGCCACCTGACCCCTGGAGCCTGAGCTGCCTCTTCTGTGAAATCAGCATGGCCCCAGTGGGGGGGGCGGGGGGCGCTCCAGGATTCTATGAAAAAGGAATGGGGCTGTTCCGGAGGGCGGAGGGACAAAGTGCACCTGCCCAGGCAGAAGATGGGACTGTTTCTGAGCTTGGAGGCAAGGATACCTGTCACTTGCAAACCGCCTTCAGGCGCAGCAAGGCGGCAACGCTCTCCTCCATCGCCCCCGTGGCAAAGGCAAAAAGAACCCACCAGACTCGAGAGGGATGTGGAGAATGTCAGTCTGACTCTGTTGCTTCTCTGCTGAAAAACTTCCCACGGTTCCCACATCTACCCCTCGAAGTCCAGCCTCTTCCCACGGCCAACACACCCCACCTATGGGGCCTGGTCCTCCCCTCCCCGGCTCACCCCCAGTGTAGACGGATCTGCTCTTCCCCAATGTAGACGGTCCCACCACCAGCCTCCAAGTCCTGCCCGGGATGCTCTCTCTCCAGCTCATCACAGGACAGGCTCCTTCCTGACACCTGGCTCATGGTAACTGCAGCACCTCCCCCCCGGCCCCACCCCTGTCACATCACCCTGTTTTATTCGCATTCCTGGTACTTCCGTTGCTCATTGTGTGTCTCCCCATTAGAATGTAGGTGCCAGGAGAGAGAAAACCTGTTTCTGCTACTCAGGGTGAATGCAGAGTTGGCACACGGAGGCTCCACAGACACTGGCTGAACGGTGGGGGTCACGGACCCACCCTCAGTGACGGCCTTTCATAGCCAGCAGGCATCCTTCCTGGGGGGCGTGATCTGGGTTAACATCCTCCACATGCCCCAGGCCGGCTCCCCACGCCATGCAGACCGGGGACCACATGTCATTTCTTTGGAGGATGGGCCGGGAGGGCCTTCGGACGACTCACTGCCTCTCCTCTCCTGGGGCTGCTTCTCCATCACATTGTTCATGCTGCTAATGGGTCCCTGGGGTGAAGCTTCGTGCAGAAGAGGCAGGGCCTCTGGGGCCTGCTCAGAGCTGCCAGCGCGAGGCCCACACATGGCTCTCTGTGGCTGATGGTGTGACAATGGTGGGCTGGTCCTAGAAGGGGGAATAGGAATGGACCCTCCAAATACACCTTAATCTGATGAAGACATGAAAGTAACACGGTGCATTTTTTAGGTTAAAGAAAGTGCATGTGTCATTATTATTAGTAGTATTATTTTGGTGATGCGGGGGAAGGAGGGCAGGCAGGAACGACTGGGTGGGTTGTAGGGAAATGGAGCGATTTTCAGTTCTTCATGTGCCCCTCTCTCCCAGATTAACGCGAGACCACATAAGCCAGAGCCCGGGATCTGCCAGAGGCTTAAGGTAACAAGTCAACCTGATGTTGCTATAGGAACCGGATTCTTCCCAGTGCCATGGCAACCGGCTCCGGAGTGTGTCGGGCACACTCCACATCAGAGCTCGGGAAGAGGGCATCAGAGGTGGGGAGGTGGGGTGCAGCTGGATCCTTCCTACACCAGTGAGCGGCGAACTCAAGTCAGCGAGGCTCCCTTTGAATCGAGACAACGGTGGACGGTGGACATCTCCGTCAGAATTGCTCAGAGACTCTGGGGACACCCTCAAACTTTCGGGGCCCATCCTTGGTTTCCCACGTCAAAAACTGTTGTAATCACAGCGAGGTATCACCAAGGAAGGCTTCCTCCTGGGGCAAAGAAAACAACCAACCAACCAACAAAACAAAACCCAAAAAGCTCACCTTGGGCCATTCTGAAGCCCGAGGTCCTCTCCTTCTGAATATCCTTCCTGAGTTTCTGAGTGACAATGAACTCCCCCCACCCCGCTCCCCAAGTAAGAGCAGCTGAAGACAGACAGAAAAAAAATCACAGCCCCTGCTTCCCTAGGGACTTAATGATCCAGATCGAGTTATCTGGACCGGTGATGGCGCTGTCCTATCACCAGCCCTCCTAGCAGGCTGTAATTTCATTCCACGAATCTCAACAGTAGAGTCCAAGGTTGCAGGTAAGAAAGTGAGCATGTGCCTCCCACATGCTATGTATTCACTGTGGCTGGCCTTTCACATCACCAAGCCCTGGGCTCAGTGGAACCTCCTGATTTGCTGCTGTTGACCTAAAGCAGTGGTTCTCCCCAGCATGTCCCGGACGAGCAGCTTCAGCATCACCGGGAGCTTGTGAGGAATGCAGAATCTCAGGCCTGCCCCGGACCTTCCCCATCACAAACGGGGTGCGGCCCTGTCTACCCTCACAGGCTCCTCCCTGACACCTGCTCAGCCCAGGCTGAGAGCCGCTGGCAGGAAGGAAGGGTCTTGTGATGCCTCCGGGGCCGCTTCCTGCCCCCGCAGGCTCTCTGGTCACCCCGCAAGGGGCCGTTCAGGTCCCGCTGTCCCGGCAAGCTCACCGCTCCCCAGAAGAGTGCTCGTTTGTGACACAGCTGATCTTAGGACCGCGCCTGACATGGTTCTCAAGTCGGCCTCTGTTTAACTCCGCCCTGAGAACCGCTTCTGCTTCCGGAAGCCACTCCAGGTTAGCCTAATTTTTCTTCCTGTGACAAACAGCCCTACTTGCTGTTGAAACTGGCGATGACGCTGCTCCTAGATATTCTCTCCAGGTGGAACGTCCCAGGTCCCTCTACAGATGCTCATGGAGCAGGGCTTCCAGGTGGTCCCCTCGAGGGATGTGACCAAGGTGAGATAACCCCCTTGACCCCTGGAAGCGTCACATGGGCTCTGACCTCACAGCCACCCCACCTGGACGCTGCATACACAGCTGGGCAAAACCCAGGGTTGCTTCCTTACCACACACCTCCCAGTCTGTGGGCAATGAACGCTCTGTTTTTGTTTTTGTTTTTTTTTATCGCAATCATTAAGTCAGTCCTCTTCCATTTCTATTTTTTGAGCCTGAGCACAGAAGTCTGCATTTCTAATAATAAATTTATCTCATTAGTTTTGGTCCAAAGCTTTTATTCAGGCTATTGAACTTATTTTTACACTGTAAAGAAAATGTGATATTATGCATTTATATTTTCCTTTTAAATTTTATTATGCTGTTCATATGTTTTATAGCCTCTACTATTCACGTAAAATGAGCATCTTGACTTGTAAGCTTTAAAAACATATTTTTTATTAGCTCATCACATGAATTATAACACCATTAATTTAAACGTTCCCCTTTGATCTCAGGTTATTTTCAATTTTTTTTTTGGCTGTTATACATAATGCTGCAATGAACATCATTGTACGTAAATATAAATCTTTGCATAATTATTTTCTAGCCTAGAGTCCTAGAAGGAAAATTATTGGTAAAAGCATAGGAACATTTCAAAGACCTTGATATATATTACTAAACTGTTTCCAGAAAGGTTATACGTTTTCTATTTCTACCATATTATATAAGAGCCCATTTCACCAAAACTTGCTAATATATTATTTTTTAACTAACTCTTGGCAATATAATAAGTGAAAAGTGGTATCTTGTTTTAATTTGCATTTCTCTTTCACTAGTGAAGCTGATTTTTAAAATATATACATTGATGAACGTGTAGTTTAAATTTATGAATAGATCTGTTCGTGCCCTCTGCCCAGTTTTCTAATGGGGCTGTGAATGTTTCTCTTATTGATTTTTAAAGATCTCCTCATGCAACAGAAATATTGACCCTGTTCTATCATTTTCTAAAAATAAATATTTTCCCAGTTTGTTTTTGCTTTCTAAAGTTTTCTGTCATTTTTCTGTGTGTAAAAGTTCTATATTTTTATGAGTTGAATCTCAATCTTTCCCTCTGTCTTTTCTCCTATTAATTTGATGTTTTAGAAGTCCTCTCTAATTGTGAGAGCAGTTAATTATTCATTTTCCCTCAATTTTTATGGATAATTATTATTTTACATGTAACTCCTTAATCCATACGTAATTTGTTTTGGCTAAATGTATAAGGTAGGTATGTAAAGTTATTTTTTCCCTATACTTAGCAATCCAGCCCCTTAACCTCACCCATCTTTCACTGGACTTCATTGCTTCCTTTATCACATGAGCAGGTTCTAAAAGAGCCACGTTTGCACCTAAAAAAGACACACCCTAATTTCATCTTTTTGGAGAAACATTTTAAAGTTCTTTTTACCGTAGCTGAATCAGAGATAATTTCAAAGTAATTGAGTAAGGGGAAAGAGGTTTTGTTTTCTGGTACATGGCATATGTCACATCGGAGATGCAACAGGAGGTGCAAATTTTCTTCTGTCTCTGAACTGATGCCCTATTTTAGGGCTCTGCCCTTCCACCGTTAAAATGGTTCTACCGCACACAAGGTTATTTTGGACACGCTTCAAAAGTCTTCTGAACACAGCAAATATCATCCCTAGACTTTGCTTCCTACATGTGTCGTTTCACTGCTCTACCTGTACGTTCCTGTACCCATATGACTCTGTTTAACTAGAGTGATACATTCATTGTCTTGTACAGGAGAGGACCCTCTCCTCCCTAGAGTTCTTCACATGTTTTTCTTGGTAAATTCTGCCTATCTATTCTTCCAAATAAACTCTGTCATTATTTTTGCCAAGTACCTCCTTCTTCCCATTTCCTTCCCCTGCAAAAAACCCCACCCTGGGCTGTTGATTGGAATTATTTAAAGGTATGAATTAATTTGGAAAGATCTGACATCTTCAAAATGTGCAATATTTCCTATAGAAATATGATGTTTCCATTTATTCAAACTGTTCTATGTCTTTCAGCTAACTTTGTGTCATGTATTCTCGTGCATTTAATTTTTGATACACAAAAAGCCATTGGTTTTTAAAAATATTTATGTGACATCCAGCCACTTGTCTGAGTGCTTTCATTAGTCCTTACCATTTCCAGTTAGATTTTCTAAGCCTATAATCATCTTGTAGGCAAATATTGACAATTTTGTCTCTTCCTTTCCATTTCCTGCTTTGTTGCATCCTCTAGACTTACCACAAGGATAATTATCACTGGTTCCAGCCCCCATTTCTCCCTTGTTCTCGAGTTGAAAGGAAAGGCCTCCTGGGCTTCACCACTAAATGTTCACTGTTGGTTTGAGACAGACTTCTTTATCACAGTAGAAAATCGTTCTATTTTAAGCATATATTAAGAGTTTTATTTGAGATGGATATTGGATTTTATCGCATGTGGCATTATTTTTTAGTTGATTTACAGATATGATATGTTATAGTAATAAATTTCCCAATATCAAATAATCCTTGAGTTCACTGGCTACATTCCACCTAATTGTGAATCCACTGGATTGAGTTATTTTTCACCTGTGTCCATATGTAAGACTGTCTTAAATTTGTGTGTGTGTGTGTGGCATCTTTGTTGGATTCCATCCATGTGGAATGCAGGCTACTTCTACTAAATAGAATTTTAGCTTTAATCTTTTTCTGCTTTTTGGAACAAATTATCTAAAATTAAAATTTATATTTTTCCAGGAAGTTGTCATTGAGATTTTCAAATTTCTGAGCATTCATTCTCTTAACCTGGAAGTCTCCTTTGTATATGCCGTGGTTCATTATTAACTTCCTTTTCTTTTTTTTTTTATTTCTAACCTTTCCAGAGGTCACCTAGTTTTTATTTCCTAGCACTGGCTCCCTGACATACTTATCAAGTCTGTTCTTACACTGTTTCCTAAATTAATTAACATTAATCTTATTCTAGGCTTTCTGCATCACTTTGATTTTACTGTGTCTGTTGTGCAGAATATGCTTGGATTTTACGTTTTAACTTAAATCCAAGAGTCTTCGCCTTTTAATGATGAGGGCATTTAACCCACTTACACCTGTTACCTGGCCTGCATTCCAGGCCAGGTATGTGGAATGCAGGCCAGGAATGTGCCTCTCAATCCATCCATTCCGTGGTGAGAAGTCCACTTGTTCTTTGATGTGTAGTTGACAGGTTTGACCCCTACTTGTGCCGTTTTGTTTCATGGTTCTGGATATTTTTGTGCACGTTTATTTTCTCATTATTTTGTTTCATAGACTATATTTTAGCCTCTTGATGTTTTGAAAGTAGAAAACCTAATCTTTATGTTTATTACATACAAATGCCACAGAAACTTCTATAATTCAAAGAGTCCAAACAGAACCGTAGCTCATGGCTCCCCCATGAAGGCGAGTATATTTAATGTATTTTAAATACTTTTTTCTGGCACCATTTCCTTGTCATTATTAATTTAATCAGGTATTATATGTACACTTTCTTATCATGTAATTATTTCTCAAAAGAGTACGGTATTTAAAAATAACTTCTAATTTCTATTCTGTAACCAGAGTTAACATGGTTATTTTTATTAATAATATTAATAGGGGGACTTCCCTGGTGGCACGGTGGTTAAGAATCCGCCTGCCCAATGCAGGGGACATGGGTTCGAGCCCTGGTCTGCGAAGATCCCACACGCTGCAGAGCAACTAATCCCGTGCGCCACAACTACTGAGCCTGCGCTCTAGAGCCCGCGAGCCACAACTACTGAGCCGTGTGCCACAACTACTGAAGCCCACGCGCCTAGAGCCCGTGCTCCACAACAAGAGAAGCTGCCACAATGAGAAGCCCGCGCACCGCAACGAAGAGTAGCCCCCACTCGCCGCAACTAGAGAAAGCCCACGTGCAGCAATGAAGACCCAATGCAACCAAAAATAAATAAATAAATTTATAAATAAAAATAATTATAATATTAATAGGATCGATAAGAACTGTAATGTATTGGGTACTGGCTATGTGCCAGGAACCACATCAGGCACTGAACCTATTTTTTCTACATAATCCTTATAGAAATCCCATTTTTCAGTGAGGTTTGTAAACGTTAGATAACTGCCGACAGTCCCACAGTCAGTACGGGGCAGAGCTGGGACTCAGCGGCTGGGCTCCGATCCCTGAGCTTGTTCCCTTAATTATTATGCCCTGGCTCAATGTAATTGGGGTCAAATTCACTATTGGTCCATTTTATACCATCCCAGAGTCCTTGATTTTGATTCATTTCAAGAAACATTAAGGAATAATTGATTCACTGTCTCAGGAGGAAGACAGGAATGGTGTGTTTTCAGAGACCTTATATCTTCACATCTTTATAATATCTTTCCATCTGAATTCCATCTTATTTAATAAACCAGTTCTTGGGGGGCTGTCAGCTGGCACACATGTGGAATGCAGGCCAGGAATGTGCCTCTCAATCCATCCATTCCGTGGTGAGAAGTCCACTTGTTCTTTGATGTGTGCTCTTTATTGATCCGTAATGTACAACGCGATTGCCAATTTAAAACTCGCTTGTATACGTACGGGTGTTTTATTTGGAAGTTTTTAGGAAGCATATCAGGTGGGTTTGGTCTCCTGCCATTTTAAGAAGCCAGTATGGATCTTCTAAAAATTTTTTTTCTCTTCATGGCCTCACTAATCTCTCCCAACTTTGTGTCTTCAACAAATTGGATGTTTCCTTTCTGCAATTTCAATGTAGACTGTGGACCAGACGTGAGCCCCTGGCATTGAACTGGAGACCTCGCTCCAGACTGACAACGATCTATTAATCCACATTCCTTGATCAGAGCTGGTCAATCAATCACAAACCTATTTCACTACATTTTTCACAAAGAAATCATGATAGATTTTCCTACATGCCTTACTGAAACCAATGCTCTCTTAAGAATTCTTTTGAGCTAAGCCTAGTAACCCCACACAAAAAGAAAATCCAGTTAATCTGATGTGTTCCTAAAATTACTGATTTCTTCCTAAAGCGCAGATGTGCCATCTCTCAGGGAATCTGTTCTAAGGGTCTGCCAGGGAGTAAGCTTACGCTTGTCGAGCCTCTGGACCTGAGAAAATAAAAATGTTTGCTTGTCAGGTCCCTGTAGCTGTTCCATCGTTTCACTGAGCTCACATCAGCAGCTCTAAGGAAACCTCAGGAGGTTCGTCCACTATTTAGGGGAGGATCGGTTGAGACAGACTTTAACCCTCTACGACAGGCTGATCCTGAATGTACAACGGTCCGGCTCCTCCGTAACGTTCTGGCTGTGTGTTCTAGCCAGAGGCATCCTCCCTGCTGGAGGCTGAGTCCCCCACCTCCTGCCGTTGTTGCAGGAGCCCCCGTGGTCTCTGCGTCTCCACAAGCCTCTGCTGGACAGGCTCCTCCTGAGGCAGCATTCCTTCCAGAGACTCGTGGAGTCACCAGACCGCTTTCTTCTCTGCAGTTTCTGGAGCATCCTCTCCCAACGTCTGTGGGCTGCGCCGTGCGGAACAGTCTCTCCTGATGGGGGCAGGAGCCCAAGACCACCGGCCACTCCCGCCCGCGATGGCCTCCCCCACCAGCCACTCTTTGTCAGAGTCCAGCTCGGCCATCTGGTTCTGCTCCCCTTTCTCTCTGAGGCTGGAACTCCCAGAACCCACGGCGGGAGTACGCGTAAATGCTCTGCTTTGTAACCAAATGAGGCGTCTAGCAGAAGCGAGACTGTTTTGCTTCTGCACCTATTTTATGAACTGTAGTAAAGAAACGATTATTCAGACCATTGTGTACACAGGCAGCCTGTGGTGCGTTCCCATAGCATAAGTCATGCTCCTTCCTCTTGCTCCTCGCTAAGCCTGAGTGGGGCCCCCGCACTCAGGTTTACGGGTTTACAAAATAATGGGGGACTCACATCCATGGTCGCTCCAACTGCTCCCACTGAGATGCACCTTGTAAATGACGCTCACTGCCCAGGCTTGAGGCGTAAACGCTGCATTTCCCCCTTTTGCACGAACATTCCTTATAGGCATTATTCTACCATAGATCTTACATCATTCACCTAGAGACCTTCAGAAGCACATCAATTATGGGAGAAAAAGAGCTAAAAGGGGCCATCAGCCTTTACTCTGATATCACCTCTGACTAAGGTCTGAGGACCCAGCATGGGAGCACAGACCCTGGGCCGGGGGCTGGGACAGCTGGCTGAAGAGTCAGGGCTGTCCTTGGAGGAGGCCAGGACTGGTCCACACTCTCTGCTGTCCCAGCTCTCGGTGCCCCGAGTCCCCTGGCAGCTGGGCTCCGAGGGGGCGGTGGCCTGACTGCTGTCTGAGCGTCCTCTGCACCCTCTTTGGTGGCAGCTCTCAGGGACGCACAGACCCTCTTTATCTGCACAACCCCCTCACCTCTTCTCTCACCAAGAAGCCCAGGAGGATGAGGACGCCCCCTGGCGGAAACGGCCCCCAGGGTATCGTCCATGACCTCCTACATACACATCATGGTCCTGCTTACTCAGAGGTCACCCCCAGAAGGAAGGCCGACAGAGAAGGCTAGGACACAGGAGGCTGGGAGGGTGGGGGGAGGACCGCACGTATGCTGGGCACGTGTGAACGAGCCCAGTGGAAGGGAGAGGAGCCAGGGTCAAGTGTCCTCAGACAGCTCTGACCATTCCCACGAGCACCGGTAGGTGAGTTATGTGGAATGGGCTATGGCATTAGTGAGCCAGCTCAAAATAGCGTGGGTTTTACAAAACCAGGAAGACAGGAATGATACAGAGGGAAAAGGATCGTTCTAGTGTTTTCCAAGATCTTGCCAGCACATTATCGGAGCAGAGAGGGGGATTTCCAGGAGAGCTGGAGGCCCTCCAAGGCGGCTCGTCGCCTGGCCGCACACGAACTCCTGGGGACAGACGGGGCTGAGAATTAGCCAGCGACAGGGCACGACAAGGAGGCAAGAAGCTGGGGCGGCTCCTGGCCTGAGGGCTGCGGCCCCCAGAGAGCCGAGGTGCAAAGACGTGGGGTTTTAAGAGCTCGCTCCTGATAGAAGAAGACAGGTCATCTCCAACACCGGACACCTGCTCCCCCGAGACCATCGTCACGTGTGACTAACAGCGCCTTCCAGCCACTGGGAGGGCTTTCACGAAGGGACTTCTTTTATGCAGAGGTTTTCAGAGGGTGAGAAACCACCTCTTACCACCTGATTCACATGTGGGGAGGAAGAAGCCCCCCCCACCCCGAGTCTGCCCGGGCCGTCAGCCCTGCTCAGCCCTCCCTCCTGCCCATCACGTGTCTGCAGCCACAGGAGCGAGAGAAGGGCCACAGGCCGGACATGGCTCATGTAGAAACAAACATGCTTAACCTGTAAAACTCCACTCTCTCAAGAACAGGACTGAGTACCCACCATATATTCCACACAAAAGGCATTACAAGACCGGTCTCTGCCTTCCAGAAGATAAGTCCAGCTGCAGAGGATGGACAGACAGACACACCACACACACACACACACACACACACAC
This sequence comes from Monodon monoceros, assembly GCF_005190385.1. NCBI lineage: Eukaryota > Metazoa > Chordata > Mammalia > Artiodactyla > Monodontidae > Monodon > Monodon monoceros. Next base: position 1,098,914 of record NW_021703783.1, read on the forward strand.
ACACACACACACACACACACAC
>NW_021703783.1:1098945-1126051 GCF_005190385.1 Monodon monoceros
CACACACACACACACACACACACACACACACACACACACACACACACCTCAAGGAGGACACTAAATTAAGCCCTGAATGGTGCCATCTTTAAATAAACTCGGTGCAATGTCAAGGAACGGCAGGAACAGCTTGGATCGCTCCACGGAAGAGAAATGATGTCAGTGTGCCATGAAAACAAGTGGGATCCAGAGGATGAGGGAGGGGCGGGCACCCAGGCTCTAAGAGACCCCTGGGCCCACACCGCAGCACGCAGATGTGCGCATACTCTGCACTCGAGCCCTGGCTATGACACTAAGATCCCCCAACCAGCCTGTAAGCAGCAGTGGGCGTCCTGCCCTCAGCTCCCCACCCCCAGAGCTAGTGCAGTGCCTGGGGCCAGAGGGACACACTCACACACACACACACACACGCAGAGCCCCCACTTGTAAACATGCACAGTGAGCCAGGCACTAAATAAGACACCTTATAAATAGGACATCTAATACCTATGAATAGCCTGTGAGGTAGAGATTATTGTTCTAATTTACAAGAGAGGAAATGGAGACTTGGCCAAGGTCACGGTTAATCAGAGGCAGAGCTGGATGTCACCCCATCTGTGCCCTTCCCTGTGCTGTCATGTCAAAGGTCTACTGTGCAGACAGTTCAGCCGTGGCGTTGCTATCCAGTCTGCCCATCGCCTTTGACCTTCATTCTGACCATCTAAGCCAGTTCACCTGGAACCCATGTGTAAGCACTAGGATGTGGCTCAGCTGCAAAAATGAAACAACAGTAATAGTGACTTTATTCTTCTCTCAGACAAAGCCACCTACAGGGAGGTAGGCTGGGGCAGCAGCTGCATGGCTATCGGGGCCCAGGCTCTCATCGTTCTGCTTCACTGACCTCAAGGCCTGGCTTCCAGCTTATGGCCGAACATGGCTGCCAGGGCTCCAGCTATTACAACTGCAATCCAGGAAGCAGCAAAGAGCAAGGAGGGAAGAAAAAGGGCTTATCTCTTCCCTTTAAGGAGCTTTCATTAAATTACCGCATACCGTTTTCATCTCTCACTCGTCAGAAATTATCACCAAGCCTTACAGGACATGGAAAATCTGGTCCTTTTAGCCTACATAGCAATGTGCCCAGATGGAAATCAGGGTTCAGCTGCTCAAGAAGAAGGCTAGATCAGGTGCTGGGGCAGGCAACTTGAAATTTTTATTATTTTTTTTTAAGTATCAGGGTGTGCCTGGTTTTCAAGAGCTCAAAAGCAAAGTTAATAATTTCCACTGGAGGCCTTCCTCCCTTCCTTCCTTCCTTCCTTCCTTCCTTCCTTCCTTCCTCCCTCCCTCCCTCCCTCCCTTTCTTCCTCTCTTCCTAGTACCACTGCGGTCTGGAACTCAGCAGGGATAAAGCAAATAAGGCCACGAAACAACGATCCCCCCCCCAACATTCTTATTCTCCCCATGAACAGCACACTTTGATTCTAGCCTCCACTTTAAAAACATACAAAAACTGTTCCAAGGCCAAAGACCAGGATATGTAGTTGGTACACTGCCACCAAGTGAAGGAAAGCCTGCCTGTGGTCAGAGTGGTGAATGGCAGGTTGGCATGTGGCCGAGCCAATGGAGACAGGGACACGGTGTATCTTTTCCTACCTGTCCCAACCTCCCAAGACAAGTGACACAACGAAAAACATCACTGGCGTTTAAATGTTCATCTATGAACTTCTGCACAGAGTCTGAGGTCTCTCCAAGCACTGCAACTCCTCAAACAGCCAGCAGGGGCAGAAAGGAGGGCAGAGGCGGCAGAGGCCCTGGCTCAGCAGCTGCAGGAGCGGAGATGCAGCTCGACTCCCAGGCTCTTCCCCCTCTGGTCCCGAGACCAGCGGAGGTGTGCGGAGTCATTTCGAGGGGCTTCCCGGTGTGGACACTCCCCAAGGCTGCTACCCAGGGCCCAGTGGCTGTCCCGAGATATCGAGGACAAACGTGGCACCTCCCGGCTCACGCTTGAGTGGGCCTGGCGCCATGGAATGGTCCACGAGGGCCGGGGGCAGCACGGACCCTGGAGGGCGCCCAGAGAGGCTGGTGGGTGGCGACAGCCCTGAGGATGCCGGCGGGAGAACGAGGGATTTGGGGCAGAGTCTTCTGTTTCTCCAGGTACCGGCCCTCAGTTCTCAGTGAGCCAAGCGTGAGCTGCCTCCGGGGGGAATCTGTTAAAGTCAGACTCCTGGACCTCCGTCCCTCCGTCCGCCCCTCCCCCCTCCCTCCCAAGGTTCTAAACTAGGAGATCCAGGCGGGCCCGGGGGACATGGGTGCTGCTGGCCAGACCCTGATGTGGGGGCAGTGATGGACCCGTGGGCCAGCTGGTTCACAGACAAGGTTTCCTTCACCATCCCGTGTGGCGAGACCTTGGTGGGAGCTCCCGGGGCCCTCCTCTAAGGTCACCACACCCCCTGCAGCCTCATGCTCCCCTACTGCCACCTCATGCGGGAATGGGGAGCTGGCTAATCGCCAGCCCCCAGCCCCTAACCCTCCACGGACACGACGCCTGTTACTGCGTCACCTGCCAGCCCGCTCTCCTCCCGGGACCCCCCATCTGCCGCCCCTCCCCCAGCCCATCCGTCGTGTGCACGCTCTCCTCCTAGTGCTTTCCCAGCCCCCCAGCCTCCCCACATGTCTTTGTTCCCAGTTCTTCCCTTGAACGGTTTGTGTCTTGTGATATTAAAAAAAAAAAAAAATCCCTGCTCCAAAAGTATTCGAAGGCTATTTTGACAGGATTAATTTAAGAAACCTGCAGCATCACAGCAATCTGGAAAGAGGGCAGGTTGCTCAAGAAAGTCTAAGGAAAGGGCTACAAGGACGACTCCATCATCGCCATGGAAACACACCCCAAAAGTTTCTGGGTACCTGCTAATAACAAAGAAGGCATGTCTACGGGGCTGGCCCACCAGCGAGCCAGGAAGGACCGCTGAGCAGCGGTCCCCACGGATGGAACCCTGGCCGGGACGCTGGGACTCAGCAACAGAGCCAGATGGAAAGAGGGATGCGAGGGGCGGGTGGGTCGTCCGTAACCCTGGTGACAGAGACACCCTTCATCAGCACTGATTCCCTCGGGAGAAGATATTTAAGGGATGCAGCACCTTCTTGAGACTATGATAAGAATAATCAACCGTGTGGGGAGGGAAGAAAAGAAGGGAGAGCTCAGCGGTTAGGGCAGACCCGTCTCTCCCAAGGACAAGGAGGGGGAGACGGCAGTCCAGGGGGCAGAGGGCGGCAGACGAGGCTGGGAAATGAGAAACGGTTTGCCCCGCAGCCTCCCGAGTCTGGGAGAACTGTCCCTGCTCCGCCCGGCGAGGAGGGCCTGTGGCACTTGGCTGAGGAAGCTGGAAAGTGGGCATCGGGTTCTAGAAAGTTCCCGAGAGGTGACCTCACCGAACCGCCAGGTGGGCGAGGGTGCCGCTCATCTCCACCACCCACCCACTGCCTGTGGTCGCCCCGACGGTGCAGCTTCCAGAATGTATCTCCTAATTTAGCTCTTCTCTCTTTTTGAATACTTTCTTAGGTGCCGTTTTGGTCTTCCCAGCGAAACTGGCGTTTATCAGGTACACGTTCCTAAGACTCTGGGCGCTGAATTTGGAGACCACAGCTAGTTCCTGGGACGGCTCCTCACTCATTAAACGTGTCCCTGAAAAAGGCTGTAGATCTTAGCCTTCAGCTCTGGGTCCAATAAATGGAAAGGGTTGTAATGAGATTTGAAAGAGCCAATGTAATTATATGCCAAGAAGTGTTAGCCGATTACGAGTGTGTGGATCTCTCTCTGTGCTGGCTGTACTGAGGATGGGGCAGGGACAGAGACAGGGAGACACAGAGACACACAGGGGCAGGAGGGACACCCCCGGCCCCGTCGAGAGCAGCGGGGTAGGAAGACCCGCACCCCTCTGGCGATGGCGGCTCCTTCCTGTCCTACGATGAAGCCGGGTGGCTCTCTGGGAAAGCCTGAGATGAGGTATCACCTGTCACCTTGGCTCGCGGCACATGTACATTTGTGCACACACGGGCCTGGATGTTTCAGGTGTGACTATGGTAACGTCCGCTGGGGAAGTGCGGCGTATGTAGCTGTGTTTTCCTTTTTAAGGAGAAAACAAACACAGGCTGACTCCTCTCTCCTCGCAGGTCCTTCTCCTGTAATTTTAGATCCGCTCGAGGCCAGGGAGGAGAGCTGCGGAACAGCAGCCTATTCCGGATGGAACAGAAACGCCAATACTGACAAGAAGGAAAGCTCCGGTTCCAATCTTGTCCAATTTGGGCTCCAGTCAGTGAGCAAAAGAGATCTCATTCCAGAGATGGCTTAAAACACCCCGGCAAAACGGCCTCGTGTTTTCCAGACCCCACGGAGAGGACGGCGGGATGGGTAGAAGCCTCGTGGTTGAGAAGAGGGAGGGCTGGAAGGGGCGGGTCTAGCTGCGTTGAGTTCAGCACTAACCAGATTCTCAGTCCCTTTCAGACACAGTCCCCATCCCACCAACGTCTGGAAAGGACCGCCCGGTGCGCAGCCGCCCTGTGTCTCTGGCTGGCGGCTTCGCTTGCTCTTCTGAAGAAGCACCGGGCTTGTCCAAGTCCAGGCAGGCGGCTGCAGAGCCCCCCCGAGATGCTGGAGGAGGCATGAGGGGGTCTACTCTCCTTCCCCTGCTTTGCCGGCTTCCACAGCGGCTCAGGCAAGGGGAGCAAAGATGCGAGGGCTGCAGCCCCGGGGGGGGTGCTCCCCTCCACCCGGCTCTGCTCCAGCCAGGCAGGGCCCTTCACAGTCCCCAAGACAGCCTGTCACGCCGGCCCCGTGCCTGCTTCACCTCCCTCCCCTTCAGCTCCTGCTGTGCTTCCTCCAGGAAGCCCTCCAGACCAGACCAGCGTGGGCTCCCTAACCCCTCACCACTGCGGGCCGGTCGGCACATCCAGGGCAGACGGTTGGACCACCTCCTCCCTGGGACCCTTTGGGCTTTGCTGTGCTCAGAGCAGGCCCTCTGCACTCCAGTCCGCGGTGAGCCCGGCCCTTCCCAGAGCTCCGGGCCCTGGTGCTGAGCACGGGGACCGCTTCCCAGGAGGGTCATCGAGGCGGCAGTGCAGACACGTATCTGCAGGGGACGCGGTGGGGATGCAGGGGCTGAGCCAAGGAAACCCAGGCCCCCACCCACCCCTTCGCAATGTCCTGAAACCAGGGCCACGGCTGGGGAGACTCTGGGCTGGCTGCCTGTGCAGGGTCCTCGTCCCCCTCTGAGATCCCGCCCACCGGCCAGGGCTCAGCTCCTCCGGGACCACAGGCCCCGGCGTCCCAGCCGTGGGACCTGGTCCTCCCTTCCCGCTCGGGATCTCCCGCCGGCACCCGGCACTCCGCCCCTCAGTGCCTTCCGTGTGTTGAAGAGGCGCTTGTCTCAGTCTCCCTTGACACTGACCACTGCTCGGAGACAGGCAGTGAGGACGTGGTTCCCAGATTCACCGACGGGCAACACTGAGGCTCAGAGAGGCCCACGGCCCTCAGGGCCCACGTCACGCCCGAGGGCCGGGCTGACACTCGGGTGTCCACGGAATCTACCCCCAACAAAGAGTCTGGCGCCGGCTCAGTGGCCCTTGGGGTACCCAGCAACCCCGCAGGATGGGGAATGAGCCTCCTGGTGGCAAAGGTGGGGAACCAGCAGTGGGAGCGGGAATGCCGGCGTCTTGCAAAGGTCCCCAGACCTTTTCACCAAGCCTCCCGCAGGCCTGCTCTCATCGAGTGCAGGCAGCCGGCTTTGCATGATTTTGATGAAGCCTTTTTATAACCTAAGAATTTAATTACAGGAGCTGCATTCCCAGAGGGCCTGTCACGCGAGTTCTCACCAGGCAGACCTTCCGACAGCCTCAGGCAGCCGGAGACACGGGGGCGACAGGGCCGCACGGTGCCGCGTCCCAGGAGGGCATCCTGCGAAGGCCCACCGTGGGTCTGGGCGACGCGCGGGGAGCATCTGACCGGGGGTGCGCGCTCTGCCCGCGTCCTGGCCGAGCAGCTGCAGGGCGCCCGGAAGGCAGGGAGGGATGGTGTGGCTCTGGGGACACGGATGGCCGTGCTGCACTGGGGTAGAGCCAGACGTCTCAGCTGACATGTCTGTGAGTCAGGCGGCACCGAGCAGGCAGGCCACACACTGGGCAGGGCAGGACAGGGCCGGGGCGCTGTCCCCGGGGGGAGCGTCGCCGGGCACGTGGGGCTGGAACCGGGCAGGGGGAGGCCGGGCCTGGGTGGGCTCGGGGTTCGGGAGGGACCGCGAGGCCGGCCCTGGGCTCCCGGGCCCCCTCGTCTGGATTCCCTGGTGCTGGGGGGCACCTGCTGACCAGGTCAGCGGCGTCAGGCCAGAGGCTCTGACATCGGTGGCAGGGTGGCCGCAGGCAGGGCCTCTCCCAAAGCCTCTACACCACAGGTGAGCCTGTGGTCCCGGCGCCTTCAGGATTCCATGAGTGCACCCCGCACCCAGATGCCGGCTGACGTGGAAGCGACAGGAGGTGACCTGGATGCGGCCACAGTGCTGGCTCCTTCTCACGGCGGGGGCTGGGAAGGGGCCACAGTCCCTCCCACGGGCCAACTGCACACACCTGGCAGGTCCCGCCGGGAGGGCAGGCAGCCAGGCCAGGTCTCTGCCCTGGAAGGACTCAGGGGGCGACCAGCACAAGGGGGGCAGGCAGGACGGGGGACCCCGTTCACTGGGAGGGGCAGTGGTGCTGACAGTGGGGGAAGGGCCCCTCTGGACCAGCATGCCGGGAAGAGCATGGCCCGGACAAAAGTCCAGACGTGAGATGGCTTAAATCATGGGCCCCCAGAAGGGCCCTGAGCGAGTGAGACACAGAGACGAGCATCACACTGGCAGGCTTTGGGTGCATCTGTGTATGTGCGTGTACCTGTGTGCAGCTGTGTGTCTGTGTGCACACCTGTACACCCTTGTCGTGGAGTGGACAGGAGATCAAGGTTTAGCAGAAATACACTAAATGCTTATTTCCAAGTGTTCCCTTGTGTGGGCTTCCCGCCACCCCTGCTGAGACCGGCCAGCCTGCACCCTGTCCCCTTGAAGAGGACAGAGTCGTCCCTGGATGCCTGCAGCGGGTTCTGGAGGGAACGGGTGTTCAGGGAAGCCGAGGGGCTGGGCTGAGCCGCCATCCTGCCCGTGCCAGCCTCTCCTCCTGGGGTCACAGATGTGAAAAATAGCAAACCCGTTGTCGGGAGCATTTCCTGTAGGACCTGGGAGACGAGAGCGGTTCCAGGCTGGCGGAGGGGTAGAGCACACGGGCCCACACACAGGCACACGCGTGCAGGCACAGACACACACGCGAACACAGCCGAGCCGCGGCGCTGCCTTACAGGAAGCAGCGTCTCAGGACGCTTCCCGAGAGTCCAGGAGGGTGGGCTCCCCAAGACCCCTGGGGGCCGTCGGTGGCTCTGGCCGGACAGAGGCAGGCGGTACATCCTAAACGCTCCTGAGTCTGGTGGCCACACGTGGCCCTTCACACACTCAGCCATGTTGGGGTGACTGTGGATTTCCTGTGCTGGGGGCCTGGGGGGGTTTCCCCTTTCCTTCCTCCAGGTCTGGGACCTTGGGCTTGGCACAGAAGAACGATGAAAGGAGAAAGAGGGGCTCCGTGGAGGTCCCAGCAGCCTAACCCTTTCAGGACCTCAGGCAGAGGTCACACCATGACTCAGACACCCCAAGGTCACCATCCTGGGAGGAACGGCTTGTGGCGGCCAGTCCAGACCAGCCCGCGGGGAGCAGAAGAGCGCCGGCTTCAAGGTGAAGCAGAGGACTCAGCTCTGCTACTTTCCAGACCTGCCTCAACGGCCCTGTGTCTCGGTTTCCACGTCTGTGAAATGGGGACGTTGAGAGGATCTACCTCCCAGAGCCACTGATGAAGGTTACCTACGTGACTACAGGTAATGCAGGTGTAGGGTTTGCCTAAGCACTTACACGAGTAAAATACTTCGGAACTGGCTGGATAACAGCCGCTGTCCTCGGCCCCTGAGGGGTTCGGGCGGGGACCTTCCCACAAGGCAGCTGCTGAGCTCGCAGCACCCGAGGGCTGTGTCTGGGTCTCCTGTGTCACGGCCCCATGGCCTGCACGTCACCCCTGCTCCCAGACGCCTGCAAGTCCTCCTCTGTCCCCATGTCCCCCGAGAGGATGCCCTGTGGGCACTGGAGCCGCAGAGGGAGGAGGGCTGCAGGGCATCTCGTCACATGCATCTGCTGTGACAGGCACTCAGGGAAAGTGAGTTGCATGTAAACTCCACTCGGGAGCCACCTGGGCCCTGATCTGTAACACAGACCAGCCTCAAGACGAAGGAGGGACTGAGACACAGATGGGGCACCCGGCGCCTCCCTGCTCCCATGGGTGGGATGGGACCCACGGTGCGGGCCACACTGAGACGCTCACACACCTGGGGGGGGGCGCCCCACGAAGGCGTCGCTCCACTTAACGGGCCGGCAGTTAGCAGTGGTCAGCGCGTCCAGAAACCTCCTCTACCTGGGATCTTCCCGGGCAAACGCCCTCATAGCTGGTAGCAATCAGCCTTAAAGCAGGACTTGTGAGGTCTCAAGAATCTCCTAGATTCCAAGAAATCCTGGACTTCCTGGAAGATGTCGTTAGAAACCTAATTCCATCTTTAAGGCAGGTTGCTCCTTAAATGTGCTGCCTGAGGGAACCCAAGATTCTTGGCAATCACTGTCAGAGGGACTGGGGCGTGCGGGAGGGACCCAAGTGATCACTGCATCAGGCAGGAAACGTCACTTTCCTTCAGTCGAAGTGGGTGACCCTCCTTTGGTGTGAGCCTCACCCTTTGCCAGTTTGCTGTCTTTTTTCACTTAAGAAGCTCCTTCTCCAGCAGGCAAACCACTGCCCCACTGCCGGGTAAACAGCTCTTCTTGCCCAGGAAGCGTTATCTGACTAACAGCATAGATTTTGCAACACCCGCCCATTTACCTTCCCAGCTCCACTCTCACTCAGGGCACGTCCATCACTGCTGTACCAAGACCCCACACGCAGCACGAGCTCTGCTTTTAGGGCTGCAGGTAAGACACAGGACACAAACTAGGTGTGAATGTTAGACAGGCAAAAAGTAATTCTTTCCTTATAAGTATGTCCTTTCCTTATAAGATATTACCTGGGAAATATGTACACTAAAAAAATTACTTTTAAAACTAAAAATAGAGTTGCCATATGTTCCAGCAATCCCACTCCTGGGTCTAAACCCAAACAAAACCATAATTCGAAAAGATGCACACACACCCACGTTCATAGCAGCACTATTCACGATAGCCAAGACCTGGAAGCAACCTAAATGTCCATCGACAGACGAATGGATGAAGAAGATGTGTCACATATATACAGTGGAATATTACTCAGCCATAAAAAAGAATGAAATAAATAATGCCATTTGTAGCAACGTGGATGGACCTAGAGGTTATCATACTAAGTGAAGTATGTCAGACAGAGAAAGACAAATACCATATGATGTCACTTATATGTGGAATCTAACATATGACCCAAATGAATTTATCTATGAAACAGAAACAGACTCACAGACGTAGAGAGCAGACTTGTGGTTGCCAAGGAGGTGGGGTGGGGGAGGGATGGATTGGGAGTCTGGGATGAGCAGATGCAAACGATTATATAGAGAGTGGATAAACAACAAGGTCCTACTGTAGAGCACGGGGAACTAAACCATCATGGAAAGGAATATGAAAAAGAATGGATATGTACGTATAACTGAATCACCTTGCTGTACAGCAGAGATTAACACAACACTGTAAATCAACTCTACTTCAATAAAATTTTTAAAACAATGAAAAATTATTTTTTATCTGAAATTCTAAGTGGGCATGTTATTTTATATTTATTTTGTTCTTCTTTGCTTTTTTTTGTTTTTTGTTTTTGCTAAACCTGCTACCCACCCTCCTTGCTGATAGAGCAGAGAAAAAGAAGAAAAGGTCTGTGAACAGCCAATAAAGAGAGGTCACGAAGTCCGTGTGCTTGAATCTCAACCCTCTCCTCGAAGGGCCTTCGCCCCGTCACTTTTCTTTTTTTTTTTTTTTTTGCGGTACGCGGGCCTCTCACTGTTGTGGCCTCTCCCGTTGTGGAGCACAGGCTCCAGACTCGCAGGCTCAGTGGCCACGGCTCACGGGCCCAGCCGCTCTGCAGCATGTGGGATCTTCCCGGACCGGGGCACGAACCCGTGTCCCCTGCATCGGCAGGCGGACTCTCAACCACTGCGCCACCAGGGAAGCCCCCCGTCACTTTACACCCCACCTTCACCAGCCCCAGGGAGCAGGTGCTGGAGCCGGCCCAGGGAGAGCCCAGGCTGGGGGTCAGAGGACCAGGTTCTGAGTCCCTCCGCCCCCTCGACATCCATGTGGTCTTTGACTTAGCTCTTAAAAGCTTCAGGGTTTTCTTCCTCTCTTTTCATCAGCAGATTGGAGATGATCCTATCTAACTTGCAGAGCTGATGTAAGGACTAAATAAAAGAATGCATATATGAAATGTGCTAAATAAATGTAAGACACTTATTATCACAAAGAGACATGTTGACAGAAAAGGAAGTAAGAATCCCACAGTTTCACTGCCAGGAAGGAAACAAACTATAAAAATCAAACACAAGAGCCACAAAGACAGCCTCTGAACTTATTTCAGGCAAAGAGCCCCACATGTCCCAATAAAACGAAGGTGACACTCATTCCACAGGCAGTGATGCTCAAAATGATGGCTTTGAGGTATCAGGAAAGGACTAAGTTATATTCTATGTGCTCTGCTTACGAAAGCAGCCAAGTGCTTCATCCAGGCGAGTCTGTCTGGGCCCAAAGGCTTGAGAATGTGACCCAGCCCCACCAAGAACCGAGTGCTTTGTAAAACAACTCACTGAGTACCTACTATGTGCCAGGCACGGTGCAGCCACGTTCACACCCATGAGCTCAGAGAGAGGCTCTTTGTTCAAAGCAACTAGCTGTCGTCCCTCTAGTAAACAGTTACGGAATGAATGAGGAAGCGGATGGGTGAATTCCCAGGGTGAATTACAAAGTGCTGGAAACATAAAAGGATCCAGGATACACCTGTGGCCGGACGAACACCCCTTATATGACAGGTGACAGCACAGGGCAGGGAAAAGAAAAGGCATCCATATGTGCATGAAGTGAGACTCGGACGGTTTGCTCCATTACGAGGGCACAGCGAGCATGAAAGCTGGGATCACAACTCGGTGATCGCACGCGTTTTGGGATCTGCCAGATCCAGCCGCTTGATGGACCAAAGGGAAGACATTTCTAAAGATAACATCCCGGTGGTTAACGAATGAGTCATCCTACTTCTCTAATATTTGGAAATAACCTGTTCTGTGTTGTTCTCCTTAACGAATGGCTGAGCCCTTTGACACTCCCATTGTTCTAACCCATCAGGGCAGGTGGAGGAAAGCCAGAGCTGCCTGGGGTTAGCTCCTGTGAGAGGTACACGCAGCTACACGCTGAACGGGGGCCTTGGGGCTGTGCACATGGGCTGAAATAGGCCAAGAGCCAGCTGCAGTGACCAGGCCATCACAGCCAGGACCAGGGAGGCTGACCCGTTGAAATAAATTCCCTGCCAGGCAAACCAGTTAAGCCTGAACGTGGTCCATCCCACAGGTGCACGGGAGAGGAGGCGGTTGGAGTGGGGTGGGATTGCCAGAGGGGGAGAAATGCATCTTCTAAACCGGACGACGAAACCCCCGAAGGTAGGAAGACAACCGCAAACATCGACTACAGCAGCACATGGGCTACGGCCCCGCAAGCCGGGCGGTGCGGCAGGATGCCCGGTGGGCTAGGGCGCGTGCGGCCCAGGAGAAAGCAAAGCGAGAGCTTCACCACCTGAGCTGATCCACAGCTACTCGAAACCTGCGCTTAAAGGGTCAGGACCTCACTCACGCCGACTTGAAATCCTAAGGAAATCAGATCTAAAAGGGTTTTGGGGGATCAGATAACCGAATCCCTCATTTGAATGGATGATAAAGCCACAGGGCAGGAGAGGAGTGACTATACTGTGCAGAGCTCGTCACAGCGGTTCTGAGAGGTGGACACATGGTCACCGGCCTGACCCCTCCCGAAGTCACACAGCCAGCACGTGGGTGAGACCCCAGGGCTGCTGCCCAGGCTCCAGCCCCACAGGCAGGGCGGGAGGGCCTGTCCAGGCCCAGGACCCGGGCGCACAGCCAGGCTCAGGGCCCTGACGGGGCCCAGTGGCCGCCCCACTGCATACCTGCTTCTCCCAGCCCGCTCTCGGAGGCGCTGACGCTGGCCTGCATCCCAAGTCCCACGCAGGTCGGGAAACAAAGGCCCCGGGGCATAACTGAAACTGCTGAACGTTTACTGTGATGCCTTTTTTCAAGGAAATTCCAGATATGGATGAAATCTACTCCCTCTCACCACATTCCTAGGAACTATGCAAATTCCTTTCTCCACAACAGGCCGAAATAAGGGGCCCCTGGCTGGGGTCTGACCATATTTTGTCAGAGGTTTTACAGGTGCCTCTTCGGTTGTGTTTTAAAAGCATGAGGGTTGGTTCAGAAAACTTTTTCCAGGGAGTCTACGGGGGGGCAGAGGAGGGTGTGGTCCCTGCGGCTTTCAGAGGAGCCAGAAGGCCCGCATCCAGCCTCCCCAGCATCTTCCCCGGGTGCCGTGCACGCGACGGCCCTGTCCTCGGATGGCACGGGGGGCTCTGTGAAGCCGCACAGGCCTGTACAAATGCTGGTCATTGTGATTAACCGGCCGAGGCAGTGCTGCGCCAGCAGCTTAGTTCTTCTCAGCTGAACACGGCAATCCAGACGTTTCACCAAATACCAAACAGGACTTTGTTATTTAGGGAAGAGATTCAGGAGGAGCTTTCATGGAACACTGGAAAATCTAAACAGTGGCTAAAAACACCACCGTCCCAGCTTCCAGGAGATGCCTCCTCACTTGGGTGGGGCTGGGGGCCTCTGACCTGTGGGACCCTCGGGCCCACACACAGAGAGGGCCCGCGGGCACTTGGCGCCTGAGGGTCTTGGTCTGGGGAGAGTGTGAAGGAAGAGTGCTCATGTGACCAAAACCAAGGGCCCCGCTTCCTCTGGGTTTGTTTATCCCCTGATGAACCCGGAGTTCCATCCACCCCACACGAGCAGAGCCTCAACGGAGACCAGCCCAAGTGCCAGAGTTCCCGACGGCCGGGAATCCTAAGACCTTAGCGTGGACAGGACCTTGGTGCAGGATTCCCTCTTCCTGTCCCCCCTCCACCTTCCCCAAGGGGCCCAGGACACAGTCAGCTTCCAGTCACTGTGTATACTGGAGGCTTGCACAATCGGGCGGACGGACGGACGGACGGACGGCTGGATAGTGAAGGGGAAGTGAATCCTATGGCATTTCTGGTCCAACAAGAAGAGACCAACCTGCTGCTTCCTCTCTTTCAGAGACAGCCAGCTTCTCCTTCCAGCTTTTTTTCTCTTAAAAGGGAGAAACCTCCTCCCCGCGACCCTCCCCTGCCCGACACCTGCTCTCCACCCCTTCTTCCTGCCCCATGTCTGCCGGGGGTTGGGGCAGGGGAGGCTGCTCTGTTGACTCTGATGCGACCAGGAGCCTCCTCAAGTGGAAGGCGAGGCCCGGGCGTCAGCCGGCTCTTCCCGGGTGTGGGATGAGCGCCTGCAGGGACGAGGGGAAAGCACCCACTGGAAGGGCACAGACTTCTACGTAAACACGGTGTTTTCATTTCAAGAGCCCCCCTTAAAGCCCCATATCCTGGTGAAGAGACTATTCCTGCTCATCTGAGTCACGGATCTCTGGGCCGCCAGACCCTCTGACTCACTGGTGGTTGAAATCCCGGATTCACAACATCACAGAGCTGCTAAAAATAGGCACCATGTACCTGAGCCCCACAATAGGACAGAGACAAACACGACTGCTCTATCTGTAGCAGAAAAGTCAAACAGGAACCATAACTGTGCTCCTTCATACGACCTGAAACGCACTAAAGCCACCGCGAGCCCTTTGGAAAGCAGTAGGCTTTGTGGGCAGCTACCATAGACAGAAAGACAGAGGGGCAGAGTTGGAAGAATTATCCCTAACACATTCCGGTTGTTTTTATCAGAAAATTCTAGTTCTTTAAATTAGCATAGGGGTATTTTCACAGCAGTGGCAGGGCATCCATGCTTTGATGGTGGTTTCTCCCTTGAGAATCAGCGTGGCTTAAAACAGTTCGGCAAATTGTCAGAGGGAAGCGGAGGGGATGCTGAGGCTTTTCTGGAGGGTTTTCTACTTCCCTTCAAGGCTTTTGCGGTCTCCCTGTGTAAAAATCTTACAGCTTTTCCCACTGCTCACAAACTATTTGAACTTGAATGGCCTTAGGACCAGCCTTGATTTTATTTCAGCCGTACTTTTGGGGGAAAGACACCTACACCCCCGTCACGTATCCTTTTGGGTCAAAGTTGTGACACTTTACTTCACTCTGAATCTCTACTCTAGAATTTACCCTGGGCTTTCACCCGCTCTGCCTCATTTGACCTCACAACAACCTGGAATGGGGTCGGCAGATGTCGTCACTCTTGGTGTACAGACGTGCCCAGAGGGATAGGCGGCCCAGCGGCCGCGACAGAGCCGGGCTCTGGCCCAGGATCCCAATCCAGGTCGTTTCTCAGCTGAAATGCTCGACACAGAGCAGGTGACCTAAAGGAAATCCCCTCTGGAGACTGTCTTCCAGAGGAAGGAAATGGCTTCTGACACAACACATTGCAGCTGTTTGTTTTACTGCTGTTTTTTAATCCCCAACGATTTCCGGCAAGTGGGAGGCTGCAGGCCTGCGGGCGCGGTTACGGGTTACGGGGCCCCTTGTGGAGCCAGACCGAAGCTCTGGCAGCTGAGACAAGGCTGCTGGGCGAGTGGGGGTGATCGTCAAAGTCACGCCGGCCTACGGGGGCTGGAAAGCAACGACCACCAACCCCCAGGTCATCCCGAGCGGCCGTCGCCAGCTCGGAAGCGTGTTTAAGCAGTCCCACGCCGGGCTCCTGGGTGCCTCATCCTTGACGCACGTGCGTTGCTTACGCGGCGCAGCGTGGAAATGAGCTTAGGACGTTTAAGAAGGAATGATGGACTTGTCTTTCTGGAACACACACTGGCGCCGACCCTTCATTTAGGAGTGGAATGAAAGTGCCGTGGTCAGTTGTGGCAGGCCTGTGGGACCTGCCGTCTCGTGAAGCCTCACAATCACACCATGAGATACTTTATTATTGCCTTTATTTTGCAGCTGAGGAAACCAAGACTCAGCGAGGTTAAAGAATTCGCTGGAAGTCACACACGGAGGAGTGAGGGCGGCATGGAACCTGACTTGTCAGACCTCAAAACCCACATCTGCCGCCCGACGGCACAAGCCCCCTCTCGGAAAGCGCACCCCATCTTCCAGACGAAGCAGAGCTCCGAGTGGACTGGCACCGCCACCCTAGGAGCCCAGGGCAGGTCCTCGCGATCGGCCACAGCCCGCTCTCCTCCCTCAGGTCCTACCCGTCCCCGAATCCCTGCAGCGTCCTTCCCACGCCGAACTGCAGGGCCGCCCCAGTGCCCCCGTTTCAGGGTGGGCTTCTCTAGACCAGGAGGAGTTGAGGGTGGACCTCCTGCTGCGTATGAAGCTTTTCTACTAGTTGGGGGTGATGTGGAGGCCCACCTAGACGAGACAAGTTAGACCGTCAGGGAGGGAGCAGCGTTGGCCATGATGCAGCCCATCTCCCCGCCCTGGTGTGGGGGGATAACGGGGATCCCAAGGGCGAGAGGAGCGGGGTCCACGGGTCAGAAGGCATCTAATCTCTCAGTTTCCTTCCCGAAGGGGACAGTTCTGCTGTGCCCAGGAGATGTGCAAAGAAGCTGCCGTTTCTTCTCCTGGCGTCTTCGTGTGGTTCACTTCTGTACCCTCACTCTGACCGCTAGAAAGTCTTCTGGACGCCTGACTCAACCTCCCCAGCAGGCCCCTGCAGTGATGCCTTGGGAGGTGATGGCCACCTGGGTCAGCGTCATCCTACCTGGGAGGCTGCATACATCACCTGGGGACATGGACCGGAGGGTGTGTGATGCTCCCACACTTAAGCAAACATGCTCCTTTCCCCTCAGCCTCTGCCAGACGGCAACTCCAGGAGGAAAAGAAGAGAAGGGTGCTTGTTATCTAACGATAAGCTTGAGGACACCAAGGTGGAGAGGACGAAGCTGCCTGGTCAGGAAGGTCAGGGGCAGCCCCCTGGGTCCACCCACTGCTGAGAGCCGGCCGGGCGGGCCTGCAAGTGCCGTCACAGCTTCTGGACTCACTCAGCCTCACTCAGAATCCCAGTGAAATCTCTCATTAAGTGTTGGCCTTGGGTAATCACTGAATCTCTCCAGGACTCCACTTCCTTCTCCATCAGGGAACTGATGAGAGTCTGGAGTGCCCACCATGGCCCACGGGAGGCCACTGCCCCTCTGTCACCTTGACATCAACGGCCCAGACTCCGCCCTCTGCCTTCACCCCTTTCTCAAGAGCTGGGACCCGGGCGCGTCCAAGGGGCTGCGTCACAGCTGCCCGGGCGGGGAGGAGGGAACCTGCTTCACGTGGCCCCCGAGAGGCTCAAACTCCTGCTGCTCTTCTATCTGTTGTTGCTGCTGTTTTCTGTGTTAGAATATTTGCTCACGATTAAGAAACGCAATATTACTGAAAAGAGTAGGGAAGGAATGCTACACCGAGAGGCATCCTCTTAAGATTTTCTTCCACACTTTTTTTAATGCATACTTTGAATGTAATCGAGATTCCACTGGTTGTCGTGTCTTCTGGTTTCATAGGACACAGGGGTGAGCATCTGGTCATCGGTGACAATGATCCCCGATGTCATTGAGGGGCCATGATGTTTCACAGCCGCCATACCAGCCCCTGTTGTGGAATATTTAGGCGGTCTCCGATTTTTTATTTTTGAAAGCAACACTTCAGTAAGACATTTGTATATAAATCTTTACGTGACTGTATATTTTCTGTGAGCAGAAGTGGGGCTAAAATATTTTTAAGGTTCTCAATACGAACGGCCAAGTTGCCGCTCAGGAAAGGCTGGGAGAAGCTACCAACAGGGTTTGGGAGGCCCTGCTTTGCTGTCACACCCGGCTCCTCTCCTTCCTTATTCCTGTTCCTTCTAGAGGCAGAACATGGCCCTTGTTATTGTTTATCTATTCTGAAATAATTTCAAGCTTATAGAAAAGTTGCAAGAATAGTAAAAGGCACTTTCATATACCCTTCACCCAGATGACCCAATTGTTAACATTTTGCCATATTTGCTTTCATTCTCTCTCTAAAGATAGATGGATAAATGTATAGATAGATAGATGGATTTAGAGATACACGCTAGTAACATATCACAGACATAAAGACATACATAATGTTTTTCTGCGTCACCTGAGACTAAGTAACAAATACCCCTTTATATCTAAAAAATTCAGAGTATATTTTATAAGAACAAAGTCATTCTCGCATAGTATGATAAGCAAAATCAGGAAATTTACTTTGATAAATACTGTATCTAATCTGAAGAACTTAACTTTCACCCGATGTCCTTGATAGAACAAAAATCTGGTCCAGGATTCCACCAAGGTCATGCATTCCATCTAGTTGTCACGTCTGTTTAGTCTCTTTAACGTGGAACCATTCTCTCCATCTTTGTCTTTCATGACCTGACAGTTTTTGAAGAGGACAAGCCAGGATATTTGGAGAAATTCTCTCGATTTGGGTTTGTCTGACACTGCCTCACAATTAGGTTGCGTATTTGGGGCAGGAACACACGGAAGTGACTGTATGCAGTACGCAGCTCTGTGGGTCTGTGATGTTGGCTTGTCCCATCAGTGGAGAGGCTAACCTGGGCCACTGGTTGAAGTGGCGTCCGGGTTCTCCACTGTGAGGTTACTATTGAACTGATGAGCAACTTGGGGGAGAATATCCTGCTCCTCCTTAACGGTTCACGTACTGGTTTCGGTCCAATTCCTGCTTGAAGCAACGGGACGGTGACGGAGTGGTGACTTTCTAACTCCGTCCTTCCTTCCACATCTGTTGGGTAGCATTTTGTTACAAGAAAAGTGGTCTCATTCTTGCCCATTTATTTACTCATTAATTTCAATCAGTATAGACTCACGGATTCTTACTTTATTCAACCTGTTAATGTCATTTATTATGAAGCTCAATTATTTCAGATTTCGCCAGAGAGAGTCCGCTCAAGCTGGCTCCAGCGTCCTTGACACGTCCCTGCCGTCCCGTGAGCGCCACCTTCTGGCACCAGATGTTGAAGGATTCTCTTGTGCTTCTTTGCCTTTGATTCCTTTATAGAAGAACATGAGAGACCAAGATCTGAACGCTAAGTGTGCTCATCGCTGCTGGGGTGTCACTTCTAAGTCCTTTCAGCAGCTACAGAGCCAGGAAGTGTGTGTGTGTGTACAAAACTCATATGTGGGGCTTCCCTGGTGGCACAGTGGTTGAGAGTCCACCTGCCGATGCAGGGGATGCAGGATCGTGCCCCGGTCCGGGAGGATCCCACATGCCGCAGAGCGGCTGGGCCCGTGAGCCATGGCCGCTGAGCCTGCGCGTCCGGAGCCTGTGCTCCGCAACGGGAGAGGCCACAACAGTGAGAGGCCCGCGTACCACACACACAAAAAAATGTGTATCTCTATGTATAATGTGTATGCAATATATAATGATTTAATATGTCATTTCTGTACAAATTAGAATTTTAACAATTACTACTTAGGTTAAATACTTTTCCAAATGTTTATTACGGCACTGTATGGGACTTTTACCCATTTATCTATCAGAATTTTTGAAGTTCTTATTCCTTTAGATATATTTTTAAACACAGATATTAGGCAAAATGTTAACCTGTGGTAAATGTTTTCTCAAATTCATTGTTTGACTTTTTATTCCTGACGTAGAGATTTCTGATTTTTTGAGGTTATAACTGTCATCAACTTTTGTAACATCTACCACTGTTTTGAGCTATTAGACCCCTCCCCCAGCCAGAGGACTGATACTTACTTCTATTGTCGTCTTCTTTTTCCATTGGCCTATTTAATCAACTTGGAATATATTGTAGCGAACTGTGTGAGATGAGGACCTCAATTGCTAGGATATTTTTCTAAGTAGCTAAACAATTTTCCCAGCACCATTTATTATATAATCCTTCCCATCATCACTAATTTATTTATTTTCCATTTTTTTAAAAAACATCTTTATTGGAGTATAATTGCTTTACAATGGTGTGTTAGTTTCTGCTGTATAACAAAGTGAATCAGCTATATGTATACACATGTTCCCATATCTCCTCCCTCTTGCGTCTCCCTCCCACCCTCCCTACCCCACCCCGCTAGGTGGTCACAAAGCACCGAGCTGACCTCCCTGTGCTGTGCAGCTGCTTCCCACTAGCTATCCGTTTTACATTTGGTAGTGTGTATATGTCAATGTTACTCTCTCACTTCGTCCCAGCTTACCCTTCCCCCTCCCCGTGTCCTCAAGTCCATTCTCTACGTCTGCGTCTTTATTCCTGTCCTGCCCCTGGGTTCTTCAGAACCTCTTTTTTTTTTTTTTTTAGATTCCATATATATGTGTTAGCATATGGTATTTGTTTTTCTCTTTCTGACTTACTTCACTCTGTAGGACAGACTCTAGGTCCACCCACCTCACTACAAATAACTCAGTTTCATTCCTTTTTATGGCTGAGTAATATTCCACTGTATATATGAGCCACATCTTCTTTACCCATTCATCTGTCGATGGACACTTAGGTTGCTTCCATGTCCTGGCTATTGTAAATAGAGCTGCAATGAACACTGTGGTACGTGACTCTTTTTGAATTATGGTTTTCTCAGGGTATATGCCCAGTAGTGGGATTGCTGGGTCATATGGTAGTTCTATTTTTAGTTTTTTAAGGAACCTCCATACTGTTCTCCATAGTGGCTGTATCAGTTTACATTCCCACCAACAGTGCAGGAGGGTTCCCTTTTCTCCACATCCTCTCCAGCATTTATTGTTTGTAGATTTTTTGATGATGGCCCTTCTGACTGGTGTGAGATGATACCTCATTGTGGTTTTGATTTGCATTTCTCTAATGATTAGTGATGTTGAGCATCCTTTCATGTGTTTGTTGGCAGTCTGTATGTCTTCTTTGGAGAAATGTCTATTTAGATCTTCTGCCCATTTTTGGGTTGGGTTGTTTGTTTTTTTGATATTGAGCTGCATGAGCTGCTTGTAAATTTTGGAGATTAATCCTTTGTTGCTTCATTTGCAAATATTTTCTCCCATTCTGAGGGTTGTCTTTTCGTCTTGTTTATGGTTTCCTTTGCTGTGCAAAAGCTTCTAAGTTTCATTAGGTCCTATTTGTTTATTTTTGTTTTTATTTCCATCTCTCTTGGAGGTGGGTCAAAAAGGATCTTGCTGTGATTTATGTCATAGAGTGTTCTGCCTCTGTTTTCCTCTAAGAGTTTTAGAGTGCCTGGCCTTACATTTAGGTCTTTAATCCATTTTGAGTTTATTTTTGTGTATGGTGTTAGAGAGTGTGCTAATTTCATTCTTTATGTGGCTGTCCAGTTTTCCCCGCACCACTTATTGAAGAGGCTGTCTTTTCTCCATTTATCAAAAATAAGGTGACCATATGTCATCACTGATTTATCATTGTTGTTTTTAGAAATTGCTTTTTGTATCTCCATCTGGCCAAGTGGTTTTTTTTATAAAGGTTGCCGGGTAAACTGGTTTTCTTTCCTAAACTCACACAGTTTAGGTCTTTGGGAAAGGAGCACAGTGGCTAAGCACGCAGCGTCTGCACGTAAGCCAGGCTGCTGGATTCAAACGCAGGTCCCCAGCTTCCCCACCTGTGAAGTGGAGATAATTGTACCTACCACATAGGATACCGTGAGACTAAATGAGTCAAAATGCTTAAAGCAGTACTTAGCATACAGAAGAGCTCAGGAAGTGTTAGTCATTGTTATTCTTATAATTGTTTTGTTGTTTTTTGGGTTTGTTACCTCCTTCCTTTCTCCAGTGGGAGACTGAGGCTCAGAAATGTGTGGTGACTTTCCCAAGGTCACACATCCTGGTCCTCTCTCCCTGGCACATCTCCCACCAGGAAGGCACGTCCTCTTTGCATCTCCTACTCAGGTAGTGCCTCATCACCTGTGCTTTTAACTTATACAAGTTCTACTACAAGAGAGCGAGAGGGGTGGAGGGAGGGAGGGAGGAGAGGCAATTCAAACAGCACCCGAGATGCACCCACCCCTGCACTCAGCACACTTGCATCCCCTGTAAGTGAGGAGACACCAAGCAGCTGGCCCCCATCATCCTTCTTTGCTCTGGTGAGCCTTTCCAAGAGGCAGCATCTCATCACACTGGATGGGTTGCCAGTATTTAAAGATACTCATTTTTTCAAACAGCTTGGCCCCTAAATGCAAACCAACTACTGTACTTCCATCTGGGGCTCAACTGCTGGCAACAGACGTCTAATCTGTACAGAGCAAAACCAGCTGCTGTGGCCTTAAACTAAGAAGTGGAATGCCCTTCTGCACTTTGCCGTAGGATTTGGAGGGGGATTTTTATTCACCGCAAAGACCATGACAGTCACGTCACGGCCACCTGCTTGGTCCTTCTCTGCCTTGGGTTCCCCTCCCCAGTTCTATTCTCCAAAGTAAACTTCATAAGCACATGTGGACCACATCTTTCCCAGGCTTAAGACTTCTCACACGTCCTGTCTTCAGCATCCCTGGCTGGTGAACAAAAATGGTTTCCTTTTGTCAAAATGTTAAAAACAAGATTTTTTTTTGACATTTGAAGAGTCTAAGGTGACAGGTCAGAGGAGATCCCATGGCACATGAAGAATGGGACCACTTACTTGACGCCTGGCCTGAAGGTGGTGTGTCTGTTCACGAGGTGGGTCCTTGGTGACTCACTGCCCCAAGGGGTGTCTGGTGCCAACAGGCTTCCTGTGACTGTGGATGGATGGGCCCCGCCTCATGAGCAAGACTCCCTACTTGGCTTGAGTGTGGCAAATGGCCAGTATAATATCAAGACAGCACCTAATTCTGGCTAATACCCTACAGAGTTCTGTGGGTTTGAAAAATTATAATAATTAAACAGTATAGAAAATGTTGATGCTATTATTCCACTAATCAAGACCATTATGCAATCCTGCACAGAAAAAAGACATGATTCCAGTGGAGAAAACAGGTGGAGACTGGATGTAGTTGACAGAACACTGGCACCTGTCAGGGACTGTGTGCCTCCTACTCATGGTCCAAGATGGCAGCCGGAGCTCCAGCCATCACATCCACATCCCTGGCAGAGGATGGAGGAAGGGACAGAGAGGGATGGAGAAAGAGTAAGAATGGATACTAGAGGGTAACTAATGTATCTGCACAGCCCTATGGAAAGAATGTTCACCAAATCACGAGCCTCCTGGAGTTTGACCCTGTGTATTTTCAGAAAGCTTCCTGAAGGGTTGTTGTGCACACGCCTGCTTAAGGACAGTCAGACTCAGTCACCTCTTGGGGACCTTCCAGCCATAAGCCACACTGAGCAACAGGAAGCAAGTGGAGAGCAATGAAGAATCACACCAGGCTGTGTTCCGGGCAGTAAATCCAGTGAGCTGACTGACGTAACAGGGCCTTGAGCAGTGGAGAAACGCGGGCTGGGCCCTTGCAGCCAAGAGGGATGCTGAGAGTCACCGGGGGTATTTACCAGGAGAAACAGCACTGCTCTGGTGAAAGCACACGCTCTAATCCAGGGGGCTCCTGAACCCAGGACCCACCCGGGCTTTCCCTGGTAAGCGCTGCGCCCCGCTCACCCCAGAGTGGGCAGCTCCGTGCGGCGAATGGCTGGTAAACACGCACACACGTGCGAGGGGCCTCAGTGCCCTAGAACACGGGTTAAATGGGTCTCTCAGTCAAGCCCTGTCGATACATGAGTTTTGGCTACTGAACCAAATGTGATCCTGCAGCCAGGCCGGGGGCCCTGGCGGGATGCAGTTGGTCACTGCAGGGGGGAACTCTGGTCTCACACCCAGGTGGCCTCAGGGTTCTCCCCAAGCTGGATCCACGCTGTTCCCTGGAGGCAGGAACCGGGTCCTGTCCCGACACGGTCTGCTCTGCATTAGGGGATCCCGCTGCCTAGAAAGCCGTTCCTCACGTGACATGTGGCTCTTTTTTCCTCGTTTGAGTTTCAGCTTCTCAGGGACCCCCGCCTCAGCCCCCAGCCCATATTACTCACTTTCTTCTCAGTCCACATCACTGTCTGACATCACCTTGTTTGTTTACTTGTTCACTGTCTGTCCCCTCCACGGCCCCCGCCCAATACCATTAAATGCAAGCTCGGCTCTACTGCTTTATCCCTGGAACCTAGAGCAGTCCGTACCTGACACCCACGGTCCTCACCAGAATTAATGAGCTAACTAACGAATCTCAACACAAAGCCAAGTGGGATTGCACTGAAACATCCCGTCTGTCCAGTGAGGTGGGGACAGTCCCCCCTTACAGACGAGGGCCTGGCTGAGATCCTGACCCAGGGCAATGGGAGCTGCTGGAAACAAGGCTCCACAGCTTACAGCAGGGGCGGAAGGCAGAACCGCCCCGTTGAACCCAGGGGACAAGGAGGCACCTGCTCCTCCCCACACACCCCTGGAAGCCAGAAAGAGGCGCCCCAAACGTGGCAGGCTGGAAGAGCCAGGGCCCGGCGCCCAGGCGGCAGCAACCACACGGGCCTGAGCCGAGTGGTCAGCAGGAGGGCGAGGCCGCGTCTCACACACCTGGAACTTCCAGAAATGTCGCGGCTGCAAATATGCGATTATGGCCACACGCAGCCTGGGCCCCCATAGCTCCGGGCAGCTGTGATGCATGGGCACGACCTTGACGCCCCTCCTCCGGCCCAAGGGCTTTGGGGACTTGGCTAGTATGTGCTAGGGGGATGCGGAGGGCGTGGGTGTGCAGACGGGCTGAGGTTTCCCAGCACAGCGTCCGTCTTCTGCTCCTGTCCCTGGATGCTTTGGCCCGAATGCCTGAGGGAGGCTGCAAATCTCAGAGATGGGCTGACTTAATACCCTGCTGCCCTTGAGGAAGCTGTGTCCTGAGGGTGGGTCACGGACAAAGGCAGCCTTAGAGGGGGGATGCGGCAACCCAGGGGGAGGGATCCAGGGAGTCAGCCCCCTCCTCCCTCCTCTGCGCCCCTTACAGCATCCTCGACACCCAGGACGGCAACCGGAGGGGGGCCCGAGGGCGACGGATCACATCTGCTAATTGCAATGACTGCTGTTTAACGCTCTGTGTACATTTCCTCAGACCCAGAGAGCGGACTCAGCGCCTGGCGGAACAAGGTCATGTTGGTATCTGGGTTGCTTTCTTTTATCTTTTTTACTAAAAATATATATTCCACAAATGCATGGGAAATGAATGAAAGCAAGGCAAACAGACAGCGGTGGAGGGCAGAGGGTGAAGGCTGTGAGCAGGGAGGAGCGGGCTGGACCCCACAGGACAGGGGTCCAGGCCTGGAGTGTAGCCGCCGGCTGACCACTGCAGATCTGAGTTTTCTGCTCAGCTTGGAGGTCAGCAGCGGTGTGGCTTGTCCTCCGGCAGGGGACGCGCCCAGTGGCCTAAGTCCTGACCAGTTGGCGGCAGCAACCCCAGAGGCCAGGGGTGGTGGGCACTGGCGGTCTGAGAAGGAGAGGAAACGAGTGATGGCAGAGCTGATACCATCCTGCAGCAAAACCCAAGGGACCACGCTTTAGACGGCGCGTCTGGCGCCAGGACCGGAACAGCTGTGGGGCTTCCTCAGCTCTGGGAGGCAGCCTGCGTTTTCTCTGAAATGTCAGAATGACTCAAGCATAAGGAGCTGACGTGTCCAGCCGGGCCCTCCGCTGTAGGGGGTGCCTGGCCACGTCTCCAGGGTCCGGACCTGCCACCAGCGCTCCCGCCTTCCTCCCCGCACAAGCCCCACCTTCCCGCCAGCCCCACATCGTAGGCGCGTCAGATGGCCAAAATCCACAGCAGGAGCAAAGCAAAGAGTGAAAGCGATGACCAGAGAGTGTCTGGCCGGCTAGGAGAGGCGAAGGATGCAGCCACGCCCATGCCCGAGGGAGACCCTGGGGTCCAGCCCACCGGCGCTGCCAGGCCCTGTTCCCAGTCACAAGAGAGGGCGGGAAGCTGGGGATGACAGGAGCCTGGGTCCCCCGAGGACGGCCTGTCTGCCCCTGGACAGCTGGGGGGCGGGGACCCTCTCCTGCGTGATCCCTCTGGAGATGGATGGCTTGTGCTCAGAAGACAGCACCGCTGTCAGAAAAGGAGCTGGACTCCTTCTCCGTCCTCGTTCAGAGAGTAGGATGGGGGCAGTGGGCCGGCCTCCCCCTCTTGCCTGCCTCTCTCTCCCCGATCCGTCCCTTCCCCCCTCCCTCTGGCCGCTCTCTCCCCGCCGGGCTACTCCCGGTGCTGCCCTGTGAGTGCCCACCTGCCACAGGGCACCTGTCAGCTCACGCAAGCCCAACGTCCGCAGTGTCCAGCAGCCACCCTGGCTCCTCTGCCCTCTGGGACCCTCGGCAAGGACCCCTCGAGACAGCGGGCCCCTTGACGGCAGGCACCGTGCCCTTACAGACCGTGCGGCCAGCACAGTGTCTACACAGAGGAAGCACGGGAAGAAGGTGGGCTGGTTGGTGGGGGATGCCCGGGTCCTGGGATCCACCAGCCCCTGCTCTTGGGCCAGGAAGGAGGTGTCCCCCGTTGGAAGCGAGGCCTGAGGGGCGGGGGCTGCCGACCTGGGTATAGGAGCATCCCCGCTGTCACCGCGTGGGAATCACTGTCTGTGCCTCTAGGGGGTAGGATGCCCCCTCACCTGTCAGGGCTGTAATTACACCTTGCCGCTCTAACAAGACCATTCCCGATGGTGCCGCAACCCAGGGGCCTACAGATCCTTCTTTAAACACCTCGTGGGTCTGATTCGGGGAAGGTCAGTTAGGCTCCGACAACCGGGCACTTTTCTGACCACGGGCCAGTGAGAGCCAGGCCGCTCCAGCCTCCGGCACCTCCCCAGCCCCAAGGAGCCTTCCCGTGGGTCGGGGACCATGGCTGCCCACTTCCGGCCTGGCAGCTCGTGTAGATGCCTGCTTCCTCAGGCCGCCGTCTCCCTGCTTCTCCGCTAATTAAAACGGGATGTCAGTTATCTCATCCTTCCACTGGGTTCAGGTCTCTGCGTCACCACCTCTCCCGGGCTGCTTTCAGTTCGACTATGACACAGAGGAGATTGCGTCTCTCCTGAAATCTCTCCGTCTAGACCGAGACAGCCAAGGGCCTGGGAGTGGCTCCCACCCCCTCGGAAACGGCCTCTGCCCTCTCTGTGTCCCCAAATCAAGACCCTCCCGGCTGCCCTCCAACACGTTTCTTCGGTCCAGCTGGATTCAAATGCAGCAAACATTTATGTATTGTTTCTTTTAAGTTTTAAAAAAAAATTTTTAATAGTGGTAAAATACACATAAATATAATATTTACCATCTTAACTATTTTTAAGTGCGCAGCTCAGTGGCGTTAAGAACGTTCACCCCGCTGCGCAAACAATCTCCAGAACTCTTCATCGTGCAAAGAGAAACCCTGTCCCCACTAAACACTCACTCCCCCCCCCCCCCCCCCCCGCCCCGGGGCCCCCGCGCCCTTTCTGTCTCTAGGGCCCTCACGGAAGTGGAATCAAACAGTACTTGTCCCTTTGTGTCTGGCTCATTTCATTGAGCATCATGTCCTCGAGGTTCATCCATGTGGCAGCCTGTGTCAGGATTTCCTTCCCTCTTAGGTACATACAGACCATGCCTTGCTTATCCATTTTCCACCGATGGATACTTGGGTTGCTTCTGCCTTTTCCCTACCGTGAATAATGCTGCTGTGAACATGGGGGTACAAATCTCTTTTTGAGACCCTGCTCTCACTTCTTTTGGATAAATACCCAGAATCAGAGCTGCTGGGGCATATGGTGGGGAACCTCCACCGTGCTGTTTCCCACAGCCGCTGCAGCACTTTACATTCCCAGCAACAGTGCACGAGGGTTCCAGTCTCTCTGCTCCCTCATCACGAGGGTTCCAGTC
>NW_021703783.1:1126061-1208564 GCF_005190385.1 Monodon monoceros
CTCTGCTCCCTCATCACGAGGGTTCCAGTCTCTCTGCTCCCTCATCAGCACCTGCTATTTTCTGTCCGTCTTGCTTCGGTTTAGGTTTTCACAGCAGTGTCCTGGTAGGTGTGAGGCAGTGATTTCCTCTCCTGTTCAGGCACTGAATCATCTCACTGAATCCACAAGATGCACGGATACTCAATGGCGGTGGCCACTTTCTCCCCCATCCCGGGTCGTCTTTTCACGCGTGTGCGCGTTTCTCCCCATGGGCACACAGCCCTCTGCCCAGCACGCGCTGCACCTGTGTGGGGGGCCAGCCCACCCCGACCTCGCAGAGGCTGGTGAATCAGGGAGCGCATGGTGCTCCGGGTACTGGCAGGGCTGGGCTGGGCCTTTGGCCAAAGGGCTCTGTCTCCAAGGACCTGGGCATGCAGGCGCCTCGCCAGCTGAGCCCGAGCCTGTGCCCGGCGCTGCGTCCAGAGCTCCCTGTCCAGCTAAGGCAGGAATGGCCGGCCCTATCAGAGCACCGTCTCAGCCCGCACGGGAACCAAATGCCCACATGCACATCCTGAAGCAGGTGCCTCAAAATATCTCCTGCAATGAGAACAGGAGACATGCTTGACTGTTTTCCATGCACCCTGCATTTTACACACCCTGACTGATTTAATCCCCAGAACAACCCAACAAGGGAGCTAGGATCACCCCCATTTTACAGAGGAAGAAAGTGAGGAACCCAGGCACTTCCTTGAGGTCACATAGCCCAGAGGTCGCAAAGCCGGGCTTTGACCCTGGAGCCCGTGCCCCTGACTGCTCTGGCCGGCTTTGGGGGTCTGCACCACCCCCCAGATTAGTGAAAGGTGAGCAGGCCCAGACCCGGTTCTCTTAGAGGAGCTGGTGACCTCCCGGGTCGGGGCGCAGGGCCCCCATCACCCGCTCTCTGTTCACAGAGGCCCTTCCTCTGCCTGCAGCCTATGGTCAGAACTGGCTCCCAGAGGCCAGGAGAGTCTTACGTGCAAAGAGCTATAACACCCATCTTTCTGTTGATGACAACAGGCCCCCAGGGTCAGGGGACACTGAGGCTTTGGGCAAAACACCATAAATGTCTAAGTTCTCAACCTAAGGAAGATCTCAGAAGATCTCTGTTCTGGGGATGCCGCGAGAGCCCTTTCACTTGTTTTACAGCAAATCGTTCATTCATTCATTCCCTCAGTCGACTGTGTCCACAGGTCGAAGTAATGCCCAAAACATCCTCTTTGCTCGATAAATAGATTTTCTGCCCTCTCACACCCGTGCCAGGCCCTCCTCGGATGGTGGGTGATGACACAGAGCACCTGCAGCTCCGATGGGCCCAGGAGGCATGACAGTGCAGGCGGCTTGGAGTTTACACAACCCCAAAGGGCCTTTACCTGATCATCCTGCTTTTGCATTTGGGGGGAAATTGCTCACAAACATAAAACTGACCATCTTAACCATTTTTGAGCGGACAGCTCTGCAGGACTAACTAAGTACATTCACATCCTTATGTCACCACGCTTTGTCTCCAGGACTTTCACCCTACTTTTCAGTGTCTTCATGAAGTTAAAAAATTATTCCCCAAAGCAGTTTCTGGTTTCACCAGCCTCGGACGAGATGCCGTGGTTTTCCCTGCAGGCCCCCATGGGTGTGGCTGGCCCCCACGTGCGTACTTGTTCTCCGAGTTAAACGAGCTCCTGACGGCTCACACAGCAAGAAGAGGTTCATGCCTGTGGACGTGCGGTACCCAGTTCTGCCGCCTTCTGTTTGCTGGCGCAGAGGCAATGGCTTAAGAGGGCCCTTCTTACGTCGGGACGGATGGCCACCCCTGGGGAACCGGGTCAGCCTGGGTCCAATTTCACTGCTTTCCGAAGGCAAAGGCAGAAAGTCATCATCACGGGTCCACGTACACCCCAGTCGCTCTGCTGGCTTGGTGTCCACCTAAACGGTTAATTGCAGGCCTGCAGGCCTTAGAGAATACAGGGGAGCTGTAATTAATTCCAGTACACGCCTCGCAATGTTTACATTCCAAATTACCTTCAAGTCAGAAGTATGTGGCCCAGAACCACAGTTTGGGGGCAATAAAATTCCACTGGCCGCTGCTTCCTGCATCTGGAAGTCATTTGCTAAAAGAGACAGAGTTTGCTATTTGGGAAAGTTAGACGTGCTTTGGGAGAGAGATGAGGTGACACTGGCTTTCCCCCAAGCTGCTGATGTGAGGAAAGAGCTCCAAGCAAGAGCGAGCTCCAAGCAAAAGCGATGCTTGCGGGTCCTGACCGGCGGTGGGGGAATGGGGGGTGCCACAACGTCTGCTGTCATCAGCCAGAAGGAAGCCTCGACAAGAGCCCGGGGAAAGACGTGACACCAACGACAGGATCAGA
The DNA here is from genome assembly GCF_005190385.1 of Monodon monoceros. Taxonomy (NCBI): domain Eukaryota; kingdom Metazoa; phylum Chordata; class Mammalia; order Artiodactyla; family Monodontidae; genus Monodon; species Monodon monoceros. The sequence goes on from NW_021703783.1 coordinate 1,128,437, forward strand.
TTTCCAGAAATTATTTCGTGCCATTACAGACGCCAGCGCTGGGTGTGCCAAGCTGGGGGTGTCCTCCTTCCCCTGCTCTCTATCTCCCCGGCCAGGTGCCCCTTCCTGGACTCACAGGAGACTCCATCTGCAGTAGGAAGGGTGACGGAGGCAACAGTTGCTTTTCTGACGTTGGATTGAGAGCATCACGAGCTGGCTGCACGATCTCTGCAGACGCGCTGGGGGCCCTACGCGTGGAACGCGGGACCCAGCCAGGAAAGCCCTGTGAGCACAGGCCCGGCAGACACCCCTCGCACCCTGCCGCAGGCAGGGCTAACTGTCCTCTCAGCGTTTCCCTCTTCAGATCGAAGGCAGGAGGGCTGGGTTATGAAAGATACTTTGCATTTGCTCCTTTGGAAGTCAAATTTCCAAATGAGTCAACCCTGTCACGGGGCTTTCAGTATTTCTCTAAACAAATCAGAGCTTCACGTCAGCCCTATCCTTTGTCAACGCCTTTGCCCTCTTCTCATCTAAAACCCAGTAGGGTTTGTCGGAGACACGCTTCAGGAATTCTTGTTTCCGTCTCTCTAACCCCGGGGGCAGGGGACAGGGTGCGGCCCCGTCTGCCCGGCTGTGGGGACAGAAGGGAATGGCGGTGGGCCCCGGGGTCCAGGAGACCTGGACTCGGACCCGGCCGCTCCGATCTCCGTTTCCGGCGTGTGGGGCGGAGGCGGCATCGCGGCTCCTCCCGTCGCGGTGCTGAAGGGTCACGGGAGCCGAGAGTCCCTTCGTACTCCGGACACGGCCGCCCGAGTGGCCCGAGCGTGAGCTGAGTGGCTCCAGGGACCGAGCAGCGAGATGCCCGTGCAGATCTCGTGGGCCCCGCCCCCCCGGCTGCTGCCTACAGCGTTGGGTGCGCCCAGAAACTGGAGACCCAGCCACCTCCCGGGCGCCGCATCCACCGCCACTCCCGCTCCACGGCCCTCCTCCCGGATTGTGAGTCGCAGAAGGCGGGGCCACATCCGTGTGGACGGCTGGGCGTGGTGCTTGCAAGTGCTTCCTGCACAGCGCGCCTCAAGGTGCTTTTGAGAACGACCGTCAGGGTGACGCTGCTGGGTTACGTGGTCCCCACCCTCAAAACTAACACTGGTTTCTCCTCTAACCCGCTTGGACAGCCATGGACCCAGGTTCCTCGCCTCACAGCCCAGCGTGCGGGTGTTGGAAGGGTTCCTGTAATTAAGCGGTTTGGGTTCATTACGACGTGCGTCGGCATTTCACCAAGTGGCATCCGAGGATGAGCCGCATCGAAACCACGTGGGGTGGGGTGGGCGGCAGTGTGCTGGTTAAAAATGCAGATTCCTGGCCTCCATCCTGGACCTTCCGGACCATCGTCCCTGGAGACAGAGCTAGGGACCTTCCCTCGAAACAAAGCCCCTCACCCCAGCATCCTCTCTGGGCTCCTGGGGCTTCTGTTCCTGCCCTCGCTTTTCAGAGTCTGCAACTGCAAGCATCTGTGTTGGTCTTTGGAGTGGAGGGGCAGCCAGTTAGCTACAGACGTGGGCTTAAGCCAGAGGGATGTGACCCCCTGCCCATGAAGAGACTGTGCAGAGAGGCCTCTAGGTGCTCCAGGGTCAGCAGTGCAGAAGGGACCACCGTCCAGGGCCTCACAAGGCGAAGAAGCATCTTTCCGGGCAGCGTCCCCGGGTCCGTCCTGCGTGGTCCTCGTGCTTCAGGATGGATGGCTCTGTATGTTTTAGAACGTGCCCTGGATGGCCGTGCTGCCTAGGAAAACTGAGAACCAGAGCTCCAGGCCCTGCACCTCCGCCCCAGTGACGTCCGCCGAGAGGCACAGCGGTACAGCCATGAGCCTGGGAAGCGGGGAGCTGCCTGCCCTCCTGGCTCTGAGCCTCCGAGGAGCTGTGTGATCCTGCATTGGTCCCTGAGCATCTTGGAGCTGTAATTTGTCTCAATAATAAACAAAGGGAGTCAAACTAAGTCGGTGACTTTTAGATTTTGTTTTGGGGAGTGAAATTGTTTTTGCCACAGGCACTTACACGGTACCTGGATACAGGCAACGAGTTAAAGCACCACCCCGAGCACCACCTGCGGCAGCCCAGGGCCTCTTCATCAGGACCCCAGGACGCCACGGAACACAGCCCGGAATCCCCTGGGCCCGCTGACCGGGTGTCCAGGGCAGACCCCAGGGGTAGCTGGGCGGGCGGCCACCAGCACGACCAAGAATGGCCATGAGGAGCTGGCGGTGGGGAGGTGTCTCAGGGTCTCCGATGGTACCCTACGGGTACCACATGTGGGCCCGGCTGCCCCAAGTCCACGGCACGGGGTCGTGGAGGCCCCAACAGCCTAGCTCTCCGACAGCACACGGCGTCATCTCCTTCCCCATCGCTGCCGTTGCCGGAGCTGATCTCCGACAAACAGGCCTCAGAAGGACCTCGTCGTGCATGACGTGACGGGGCCTCAGCTCTTCCTCCGACGCGTGTTAAGACCCCACGAGAATTCCAGGGGCAAATTGGCTCATTCAGCATTTCTAAGGCAGAGGGACTCAAACCTGGTTTTGACTGACAGATCTTTTTACTAGTAAAGTTTATCCAATATTCTCTGGAAGACAGTTTGTGATGCACAGAGGTGGTTTCAGAAGAGCTCGAGTGTGGGTTTTGGGAAAAGACTGACATTCTGAGGATTTGGGGGCGAAGGGGCAGAGGAGGAGTGAGCTTAGGGATTTTCCCTTGAATTGTATACCGTGCAGCACGAAAGGCCACAGGGCCTGACCTGATGATACTTAAGTCCTAGCACCCGAATGAACTACTGGTGAGGGGACTCCAGTTCCCCAAGCCCGCGTGCTCTGCTGGCAGAATCTCGGCATGAGACGTGGCCCGAGCAGGTGGGCCAGGCGTCCCTGGCTCCTGGGAGGTGCCTGCCGACTCGGGCACTTTCTCATCCACCCGTGTGGTCCACCCTGCCCGCACCCCTTTCCCTCAGACCCCTTCTTCGATGCCGAGTAAACCCCGCCTGAGTTCAGTGTTTGGATGTGAAGCGCACCTTCTGAACCTAAGAGCAGCCGCGGTCCTGGCAGGACCTGAGCCCAAGCCTGCACACAACACTGGCCCGGGGCTGGACACACTGGGCCACAGGGGCCCCTCTGTGCCTTTCCTGGGCCGGGGCGAGGGGGGCACAGAGTCTGCTCCTCTGGAAGCTCACTGTGCCAGCTTTGCGGACCTGCTCTGGGCCTGCTCTTGGGGTGTGGTGGCGACAGCTTAGGGACAGGTGTGTCACAGTGGGTGATGTCACGTGTTCAGAGAAACCAGGCCTGGGGGGCTTCCCGCAGCATCACTGCTCAGGGAGGCCTGACTCGGCGGCAGGGGTCCGCAATCCCTAAGGGCCTCCTAGGCTGGGTGACGCTCCAGGTTCCTTCCAGGGCCTCGTGCCTCCTTAACCGCCCTTCTGCCCCGTCACACGGACACACACAGACACACACATGCACACACATACATGCACATACGCACACATAGATGCACACCTGCATCTGCAGGCACACACACACACGCGCGCACACACACACACACACGCGTGCACGCACAGGTGCACGCACACAGGGGCGGACTGCCCCGTAACTCTCTTTACCTCCGGAGCTCAGAACCCTGGCAGACTCCCGTCTGTCCTTGTCTGAACCCTCAGAGCTGTGACAGCACAAGCGACAAACGCTACCCACTCCCCACCCACATCCAGCAGCGAGGGGGGCTGAGCCACCCACCCAGGCCCGCGTCACGGCTCTTCTATGGAGGACAACGCCTCCAGGGGGGCGGCAGGGCCACTGCGAGGGTGGCCTCCGCGGTCCCAGTGTCCCACTCACGGGCACAGGCTGCGACGGGACCTGGACACGGGCTTGCCTTCTGCACGGCCGCAGGCGGTCAGGCCCGTTTAGACAAACCCACCGACGGATTCTGCCACAGATGAGCACGCCCCCAAGCTCACACGGTGAAGCCCAAAGCCCCAGTGCCTGGGAGTCAGGGAGACAGACGTGGTTTTCACAGAGTAATGAAGGTAAAATGAGGTCATTTGGGGGAACCTCGTCCAGTCTGACTGGTGTCCTGATGAGAAGAAGAAGTCTGGACACAGGGAAGACTATGGGGACACAGGTGGGGAGACGGCCATCTACACACCAAGGAGAGAGGCCTCAGGAGGATCAGCCCCGCTGACCCCTGATTCAGACTCTGGCCTCCAGAGCGGAGGGAACACATTTCTGTCGTTTAAGCCACCGGCTCAGCCCCAGCAAACTCATTCTTCAGTCTATCGGATGCTGGCAGGAGAGGAGCCATGGCCACAGAGGCCACCGTCATGCCTGAAGCCGCCCCACCACGTCCTGGTTGAGAGGAGGTGCAGAGCAGGGTGGTGAGAAGAACAACGAGGGTCCCGGCCATGTCCCCACAGCGCCGGCATGAGGGGCCAGCCCGCCTTGTGCTCTGTGTCACGTGTTCTGCACCCACCAGGCCCCCGAGGAGGGGCAGCGGGTCCAGCCGGTGCACAGACTGAAGGCAGCGAGCAGGCCCAGAGCCAGGAGGCTCCCCGTCCCAAATTAGAACTCGAGGGCAGGGGAGCAAAACAGACCAGACACCGTTCTTCTCATGAGGGAATAGTTCCTAAAGAGTTTATAGACACGGAATGAGTCTTATGTAAGAGTCAACATGCTCAGAGCACTAAAAATAGGCCTGCGCACACGAACAGGCGATCGAAGTGTTGAACCTTCCTGAAGAAGGGGCACACGTGGGAAGGGGGGTGAGGGCCACGCCTCGCCTGCACCCACACCTGGCCTCAGACACGGGAGCACAGCCCAGCAGAGCAGAAAGTCCTCAGGCTCCCAGGAGGGCAGACATGAGGGAAGCACCTCCAGGAATGGGCAGCTTCCGGCTCACCTTCAGTCGGCGGGGGGCCGGGGAGGCACAGAGGATGCTCCAGGCAAGGCTTCTGCAGCCCCTCCCCCGACTCCTCCGGAATGGGAGCGCGGCCTCTGCACCCAGCACCGGGCAGCCTGGCCCAGCGAGGGGAGGGAACCACGCCCCTCTCCACGCCCCTCGCCTCTCCCTCCTCTCCCACCAAGAGGCAGGCCAGGCCTCTCCCTCCTAAAGTCCCAGTGGTGGGAGAGGCCCCCGGCCGAGGGCCGAGGATGGTGAGTGGGTTAAACAGGCACGAGGGGGCCTCAGGTAGGAATTCGTGGGGCTCACCAAGGAGCAGACGTGGCCGGAATTCAGTTCGTAAATCATCCAGGCTCAAAAGCTGAATCCTGGGCTTTCCTGGTGGCGCAGTGGTTGAGAATCTGCCTGCCGATGCAGGGGACACGGGTTCAAGCCCTGGTCCGGGAAGATCCCACAAGCCACGGAGCGGCTGGGCCCGTGCGCCACAGCTACTAAGCCTGCGCGTCTGGAGCCTGTGCTCCGCAACAAGAAAGGCCGCGACAGTGAGAGGCCCGCGCACTGTGATGAAGAGTGGCCCCCGCTCGCCGCAACTAGAGAAAGCCCTCACACAGAAACGAAGACCCAACACAGCCAAAAATAAAATAAATAAGTAAATAATAATTAAAAATGAATATCTGCTAAAAAAAAAAAAAGCGGAATCCTTTTCAGAAACCCAAATGCTTCTTCTTGTAAGCGAACCAAAGTTTACAATTCTTTCCCTAATAAATCAGTCGGATCATACTCTTTCTGTGAAATTACGGACCCAGAAACAAATCTAAAATGTCTTCAAAATAGCCTCCGACCACGGGGATATCTCCTTCCAGTCCCCTCGCATCCTTATTTCTGACCGGTTTTAATACCCGAGGAACGTTAAGCCAGGAGCAGGGCCCGGGGCTCCCACCTCTGCCACCGCCAGGCTGGGGAATCTTGGGAAATCCTCCTCAGCACCCAGGGCCTCCGTGTGTCTCACGTGGGAAAGGAAAGGGCAGACGGTATCTCTAAGGCTCCTTCAGCCTCTGCCTTGCAGGACCTTCTTATCCGGTTTTTCCAAAGGAGATTAGCCAGGGACGCTGGTGTCTCAGAAGGTCACAGGTGCTTGTGGGAAGAAGGGTTCTAGGATCGAGAGGTCCTTCACGGAAAGACGTCTCTGAGCCTTGACAATGTTAATCCTTGTGATTTTCCAGGAATCAAGGCTGCAGCATTTCTAACGTAAGGTATAAAATCTCACCATTAAAAACACTTTTATAAGGCTGGAAAGCTTTAAAGACCCACAGGCACAAAAGCAAGATGTGGAGACGGCCTTCTGGGACGGGGGGTTCTCCCGACGTCCCCTAGATGGTGGCACAGAGGGGCGGGTACCTGCTCTTCTGCCCTGAGCCAGCCCAGCCCTGGACCTGAGCACTTTCCCCGGCTGTGCCCACCTGTCCAGGCAGACCCAGCAGGACGCTCGTAGACCATGGGGAGCTGTCCGAGGCCGCACAGCAAAACAGCCCTGAGTAGAAGGGACACCGGGCAGGCTGGCGGCCCCTCATCCCATGCTGGCTGGTCACGCTTGTCCCAGGCTGCTTCCCCGCAGCCTCTCCTTGGACTTTGCTTGCTTTCGGACTTGCCCCCAGCTCCCTGACTCGGGCCTTCCACACTTCTCTCACCACCTCCAGGGCGCACTGCATCCCTGGCCAGAATGGAGAATGGAGAATCCAGTGACACAGTTCAGCTCTTAATTACACATCCTCCCCTCTGGTCCTGCTCTTCAAAGGTGCGAATCGCTCTCCAGACTGGGCTGCAAATGCCCCAGAGAAGGGAACACTGTCCTTTTCTGCATGACGCCCCCAAAGCTGCAGTAGGTACTCAATAAATGAAATCAGTTCACTTCGGAACAGCCATCAGGACCGCACCGTTTTTCCACGGATGGTTTCATTCTTTACAAACACGTTTTGAGCGTGACACGTATGGTCTCCCTCCAACCCTCCCCAGAGAAGCAAGTTCTTGGTTCAGACACAAGTTCAAAGCTAATCTATCCCCTCTGACCCCTATAGCTGCCGCCGACTACAGGGCCAGAATTTTTGACTTCATACTCCTTAAACGTTATGAGTTTCTTTCTTAGGCTGTAGCTTCTATTTGAGTTACAAAATGATAACACCAAAGAGGATGGTTCTTACTTATTGAGCCTCTATGACTGCCAAACACTTTACATGAATTAAGTTGTTGAATCTTCCCAACACTTATATAAAGTGGGTACCACTGTGGTTCCCATTTGACAGATTGAAATGAAGCTGAGGGGGGCTGACTGTTTGACCAGGTCCCACAGCCCATAAGTGGTCCATCAAGGGGACTCAGCCACCAGCTGATCAAAAGGAAAGATGGGGGCTTCCCTGGTGGCGCAGTGGTTGAGAGTCCGCCTGCCGATGCAGGGGACACGGGTTCGTGCCCCGGTCCAGGAAGATCCCACATGCCGCGGAGCGGCTGGGCCCGTGAGCCATGGCCGCTGAGCCTGCGCGTCTGGAGCCTGTGCTCCGCAATGGGAGAGGCCACAACAGTGAGAGGCCCGCGTACCGCAAAATAAAAGGAAAGATGTAAAAGTGAAATCTTCTTTCATGGAAAATGAGGACTGAGTCTCTGTCTCCCAGTGGTTTCTGCGTCTGGCTGGTTACCAAAATCAAATAATAATGATGGTGATGATAAAACAGCTCCTCATTCCTACCCTCAGATATTCTGTTTCGACAAATCCGAGTGAGGCTCAGGAATCCATATTTTCTCAAGGACGATTGGGTCATTGCAAAGATCCTTCAGGACTGAGAAGCACCCAAGCTGTGCCCCTCTGTCCACAGGCCCTGGGTCCAGCCAGGCAGGTGGCAGACAGGAGGCCCTGGTAAACACCCACCAAACAGCCCCCCAGCAAGCAGGAAAAGGGAAACCGCTGGCCGACATGCCTACCTTTCCCCCATCCCCTCCCCTGTTAGCCCGTGGGCCTCAATCCTGGCTGCATGCGAGAATCACCATGAGAACTTAAAAAACTACTGATGCTGGGGAGGGCGGGGTGGGGGGGCTGAGAAGAGGTGGGTTCCGGGGCAGCCACGTCAGTATCTTCAAGGAGATTCCGAGGTGTAGTAACCCAGGCACTTGGCTTTTTTAGGATGAAAGACCCTGGCATTCAACCCCGGCCTCAGGAAGCTCCTCTCACACAAACAGAGTGAGCGGGGATGCTGCAGTCTCACCACCCCGCCTTGCCTGCACTGAATTAGGAGGAGGAATAAAACAGGACGTGTCCACACACACACTGGAACTCGGGGACACGGTCACCTCTAGGGCCACTGGGAGGGCCATCGTGGGCCTGCTGCCCATGTGGCTGGCGTCCCCGGGGCAGAGGTCGGCTTGGGGGGGACCTGGGAGCCAGGAGGGGACGGGACCAGGACAGGACCCACACCGTGGCCGCAGCCGGCGTGGGCCCAGGACGGTCACCTGCAAGGCTCCCGGAACCCACTCGTCGCTTCCAAATGCCGGGGGGCTCAGGATGGCCTGAGGGATGCCTGCAGTGCAAGCTCCAGCATGAGAAGGCCTGCTTCCTCGTCGAGGAAACTGGGGGCCCTGTCCTCACAGCCATCAGGCCAGGGGCAGGGGGAACCCGAGGCCTGGAGTGGGGGAGCGTCCCGGGCCAGGGACACGACGCCCACGAGTGCCTGAAGCCCTTGGCTGTGAACCCAGGGAGCACATCCCCGTCAGACAAGCCAGCAAGGACAGCCTGAAAGAGAAAGACACCTCCACGGCCATGTCCTTCCTTGTCTCCCTGCTCCCTCCCCCTCCCTGTCTTAATGTGTGTGTGGTCTTTAATTTTTTTTTTTTTTTTGTCAAGGGCTGGAGTGTGGCAGCACATCTATATATAGCCACCTGTTCAAAACAGATCCAGGTGTACACACATTATGTACGTGAGCACATGCGGGGGGTTTGGAGAAATATTTGAACGTAAGGTGTATGAATATGTGCGTCATCCACGTCTATACATACATATCACACACACATATAATATATATATTCACACACACCTATACATTTGTACAGATGGTCAGACACATATTATATGTACACTCAGACCGAGAAGGAGGAGAGGCCCCAAGATGCTCGCGGAGATGCCACCTCGCGGAGTGATGCCAAACACCACACTTCGCAGGGCGCCCGAGGCTCTGCACTGGGAATGGGGTGCCTGGCGCTTGTACTCTGCGGACGTGACCCCTCAACATCACTGCCTTTGCCTTTCCTCTCGGAAGGCGGACGCGAGCGCCCAGTGTCTCTCGAGGACTTAAACATCACAACCACTACAACAGCCCTAGTGAAGCCGCAGTGCCATCCGCTGTGACAACTTTCCGACTCTGTCCTCGGCTTCCTATTTGTCGACATCGTCCTGGCGCGGACACTGTTTCCCTCCCAGCCCAGCCTCGGCCGCCTCTGGACGCTGCGTCCGTCAATACGTCAGCTGTTTCCCAGACTCCCGTCTCCGGACAGTGAGGGTTGGAGGGCATAACACCCAAGAAGCTCGCAAACATAACCGGGGGTGGTTTATTACTGAGTTGTTTGCTTCCAGGTTCTACACGCGACATCTTTCCTCTTATCATGGGTTATTTCCTCCCAGGGGCTAAGAGAGGACTGCCCCCAAGGCAGGACCCAGGAAACGGTGATAAAGACAAGGCCTTTCCAAGCCCTTCCCACCCCTCGGTCCTTCCGTGGATTCATTTGATCTGTGATGAACTAAGTGATTCTGATAAGGGTGTTGGCAAGTTAAAGTCTGCTCTTTCCCCGGAGGATTACGGAATAATGGAGGCAGAGCGAAGCTAAAATGGTGGAATTTCAGCCGTGGGCGTTTACAAGGAAGACAAGTTCCCACGCAAGCAGAAGGAGGCTTCCATGTTGGACCGCAGACCGACGGGGGTATTTTGCACCGTTGTGTGTCCCTAGAACCCCTGCTTCCTCCCCTTCAGGAGGCTGGGGCAGAGCGCCTGGCATCAGGAGTGGGTGATAGTGGGCAGTGGTGGTCCGGGCTGAGAATATTTTGAAAGCAGCTCCAAATACTCCTGTGGGTTGACCTTGGAGGGGAAAGAAAACATGGGCCCGGACCCCTTTTGCCCTGTGACCTTCCTCCGGCCTCCTACCCATCCCAGGGCAGGACTGAAAATGGCCTTGGACTTCTGGAGGGCCCAGAGGGTAAGGAAGCAAGGCCGGTGCCAGGGTTAGTATCACACGACCTGGTCACAGAACGACAGAAATGCTGCAGCCACGGTTTGCAGCCAGACCCGTCAGCTTCCTCTGTCTCGAGGGGGAAGATTCCCGGGGCTTCCGCACTTTTCAGGCGGGATTGTCCCCACCGTTAGAGCAGAGTGGCCGTCACACCCCTGCCCATCAGCATGGATAAGCACGTGTGCTCACCCATCACCCGGCAACACTCTCTCCCTGCTCCCTCGCCATTCCTCCATCTTTCCTCTGAGGGCACGAGTCATCCATTTTCATGACGCCTGCCGAGCAGCCTCATTCTTCTGCCCACTCTGGCATGTGACACCCCTTCCATCCTGCCTGCTGCTCCCATATTGGGGGGGGGGGTGTCAAAGCCCCAATCACAGGGATAAAGAAACAACACGTTCACAAGACAAAACAAGGAGAAAGCCCCATGCGATCTAGCACGGGAGATCGGACAGAGGACGCGCTTTGGGGGTGGGGTGCGGCGGTTGGGACAGACAGCCGGTCCCCGCCACATCCACCATGGACATGCGGGCGACCCCGCGCGTCTGCAAGATGGGGGTGATGCCGACCCGGGGGTGGTGACCTCAACTCGATCGTGTAACGACTGTAACGGGCCCGGCACTGGGCCTGACCCGTTGCCCTCAGTAAGCGGTAGGTGTTGTCATTATGCTTAACCCTTACCATTCTTAATACCATCTGGCCCCTAGTCGGCCCCCTCGGTTGAGCCAGAACTATCATTACCAACGCACATTCATTGAAAAGTAATTTTTAGGAATTCTGCTAGGTTCTGGGAAAGCAAGGAGGTACGAGACAACCCCCTGCCCTGGAAAGAGAAGCAGGGGCACACGTGCCACGAGCCAGACACGTGAGGTGCATCGCACGGGCTGCCAGCCTTCAGAGCAGCGTGCTTCCAGGAGGAGGCTTCTCGAATGACACCTCGGGAGACAGAAGGGGGAGGGGACCGAGGTGGGAAGGGGCGTGATGTGAATGAGAAGTGAGGAATTGATTAGCTTGGCCGTACTGGCAATTCTGACAGGAGAGTGACGGCGAACAGGCTTAGGGGGGCTGCTAAGGGCCACCTGCCAGATGAGGGCTTCTAGGAGCCAAAGAAGTTTTTCTAAAAGGGCAAAGGAGGCTGGGAAGATGGCCCTAGCAGAGGCGTGCGTACAGGGCTGGTGGTAGAGGCTCATGCTGGGAGCCAGCTGGGGACCACTGCAGTGATCCAGGCCCCGGAAGACACGGTGGGAGAGGAGACAGGAAGGAGGGCAAGACTGGAGATGCCAGACACGCCCCCCGGGAAGGGCGAGCCCAGCGATGCTCGCTGGCCGTGGAGACCCCACACCTGGGCAGCCGTGACCCGCACACACCCAGTGCCCGCGTGCATGGAGACTGCCGGCCCCCGGCGCTTGGGTCTTCTGCGTGACCGATGGGGAAAGTCGCCTTGACCGCTGGTCTGGGTCCCAGCAGCCGCCAGAGACACTTCCTGTTATGGGACACGTCACACATTGACTGACAGGGCACCTCACCAGCAGGTCTGTGTGACCTCGCCTGCTCGGGGGGCCTAAGCCCCACCCTCGCGGACTGTCTCCCCTTTCCGCTCTCCACTCCGCGATGTGCCCCCACAGCCCTCAGACTCCTCCACCCGCTGTGGGCCTTTTCCTGTCTGATTCCCCCTGCCCCCGACGCCGCAGGCCAGGCTGCTGAGCCCTCTGACCCACCACGGGACCTCCCGACCAGTCTCCCTGCCCCCTCAGACCAGACGGCACCCCCCCAGTCTCAGCAGGACGGAGCCCGCGCCTCCCGGGACACTCAGGGCCTTCGTGCTCTGGCCCAGCTCCCTCTCCCCGCCCCCCAGCTGCCCACCCAGTGGTCCCCAAGCACACAGCCACGGTCACAGTCATGCCAGGAACACAGCCCTCCCCTCTGCCTGTTACTCTCCTTTCTCTACCCACCGCCAACAACTTTTCTTCTACCTCCTGCTTACCATCAAGGTCCAGATCAGATACATCCTCTACGGAACCCTCTCCTTTTCCATCCAGCAAAAGTCCCTCCCTCCATTTTAATTATTAATGCACACTCCATATTAATACATTATTAACTGATGTTTCAGTCTAAATTACATAAAGACTACAGACATTTAGTTTATCCCTCTGCCTACTGACAGAGCCACACTTCCGTCCACACATCGCAATCGGAGGAGAGTCACTCGTATTTACAAAAGCTTGCTGCTGACAAGCAAAGTGGTGTTTACCTGTATCAGGAAAGCTATTCTGTCTGTCCTCGCACCTGTGCTGAGCTGGAGCACATTCCTCTCACTTTTGGTCTCCAGGTGACACGTGAAAAGTAGTGCTGCTTCTCTTTACAACAACCAAGACATGGAAACAACTTAATTATCCATCGACAGAGGAATGGATAAAGAAGGTATGGTACATGTATACAACGGAATACTACTCAGCCATAAAAAAGAACGAAATAATGTCATTTGCAGCAAAAACAATGGAGCCGGAGATTATCATACTAAGTGAAGTAAGTCAGAAAGAGAAAGACAAACACCACGTGATGTCACGTATATGTGGAATCTAACATATGGCACAAATGAACCTATCTATGAAACAGAAACAGACTCACAGACATAGAGAGCAGACTTGTGGTTGCCAAGGAGGTGGGGTGGGGGAGGGATGGATTGGGAGTCTGGGAGGAGCAGATGCAAACGATTATATAGAGAGTGGATAAACAACAAGGTCCTACTGCAGAGCACGGGGAACTATATTCAATATCCTGGTATAAACTATCGTAGAAAAGAATATGAAAAAGAACGTATCTATGTGCATAACTGAATCACTTTGCCGTACAGCAGAAATTAACACAGCATTGTAAATAACCTATACGTCAATTAAAAAAAATGTAGTGCCATATCCTTGCAAGAGGCCTTCACGGGCACGAAGCTGCCACTTAGCACCTCTGACCATCCACTGTCGGGACGGATGTGCAGACAGCTGGTCAAATGGACACGTAACCCCAAGCCCTCGGTATCCAGGTGCCCTGTCCACTCCCCTCCAGCCTGAACTGCCTCCCCAGGGCCCCCAAGAAAAACCAAGTAACACACACAAGTGTCTTTGCCTGAGCACAGCCCCAAAAGGTACAAAGGAGCTGCTGTGGGAAGTGGGATTTCCTGAAGCGCCAAGGGCTTTTCATACTAACAAATATGCCCGAAAATAAAAGAAAGGCAGCAATTAAGGAAGCTCCTCGGCAATGCCCTGAACCAGAGCGGGTCCCCCCAACACTCGGCGTGGGTCCGGCGCTGCCGGCCCAGACGGCGGAACGCGAAGGGGGAAAGGCAGGCGGGGACCCTAAGACATGGGAAACACACGGCACCTGGCCCTTCACCAGGGGCTGCCCCTTGGGGCACAGGCTTGGCTACTGGGAGAGGTGGCTTTGCTGAGTCGTGCTGCTGCCACCGTCACCTCCTCCCGCACGTCCCCTCCCCCGTGCCTCCAGCCCCGTCCCTCTGGCCGGCGTGCGACGGCTCCACCACACCCGGGGCCCTCACCGTGGGCACAGGTCAAGGTCACACGGCTGGTCAGCGCTGCCCCTGAGATGGCGTCCTGACACCGGGCTGTGCTGTGTGGGCAGGGAGCGCATGAGGTGACGAGGGTCCCGCCCTCCCCCTGCTCCACCGCAGAGCATCACAGCCACGCCCTCCACACAGAGAAGGACACGTGCGCCTACGTGGGATCGAACCGCTCCTCCGACGTCAGGAGCCACGTCGGACCACGTGTCCCTTATCTGAGATTCCAGAGGAGTGTGGGCCCAGCTCCTGGGTTCCTGCCCCTCACTCACGTACACCTGCTGTCTCACTCCCGAACCATCGTCTTCCTGAGGAGGAAGCCAGGCCTCCCCAGGGGCAGCACCAGGGCTGGCACTTAGGGAGCCTAATGGGTGTCTGTCCCCTATTTCCCATCCTGGTGACGCCCACCTGGGGTCTTACTGACTCAGGCTCACAGCAGCCCCAGACCCAGCGTGTCATCAACCCGGCTGAGCAGCGAGAAGCTCAAACAGCCACTGCTTTGCCTTCTCGGTTGGAACCATGCTTCCCGGCCAAAACTCAAAATGAAACGTGGCACGGCTCCCTAGTGTGTATCTCTCTCTCCCTCTGGCTCACCGAGGGTTTCTGGAAAGGTCTCTCCCTGTGCGTAGTAAACAGAGGTGACGTTGATGGCGAATGGACGGCTGCAGTGCCTCGGTGACCTTTTCCTCCCTCGCTTCTCGGAAGGGACGGCCAGTGGCCTGGGGTGCTCCCCAGAACACGCCCCTTCCAGAGGCCGTCCCTCGGAAGTTGCGTCCGGCTCAGTCACCGCCAAATCCTGTCTCTTCGCTGCAGGAGGCTGCCCTGACAAGTTTTAATAAAACTACACTTACGCCGAACACAAGGCTAAACAAAATCTCCGGACCCTAACTAAGATCTTATTTACATCGCAATCTGAAGCAATCAAAACAGCTGCAAAGCTACTAGTTACCTTCCTTTCCTCCCCCTCCCCTGGGGTCCTGCTCACCAGGGAGCCAGACCCAGGGAAAGCGTTTGGAGTTTGTAGGAAGTCCCGGTAGGCGGTGCAGGGACTCCTCCTCCATCCTTGGCTCGGGGCCGGGCTGTGGGGCAGGTAAGCTAAGCCCTCCGACAAATACCCGTCTGGGCTCCATTTTGATTGTCTTGCCTGGTGTTTCTGGATTTTGAGGCTCCTTCATTAAAAGACTGTTCCATTTCCAAATAACTTTTTTTTTTTTTTAAGCTTCAAAGGAAGGAGCTTTTACTGTTCCATTCTAATAAGGGTTACCATTTTCGGGCTTCCTATGAGCCAGACCCACCGCTAGGTTGTTAGATATAATTAGTCCTTGCAACAAGCCTAAGATGTACGAGTTATCACCTCATATGATAAAGGATCCAGGACTCAGCAAGGTTTAGTGACCTGCCTGCATGGTTGGCGGTTGATAGAACCGAGGATTGAAATCCAGGCTACAGAACCCAAAATCCACGCTGTAAACCACCACCATTTCTCCTCCATAGACTGGCAGACACAGACAACCCATCCGAGAAAGCCAAGGATGAGATCAGACACTGGAGCAGCCCAGGAGGCATCCCTACGGCCCAATTATCCTGTAAGCAGTGCCGACAATGCCGGATATTTCAGTCCCGGAGGATCGCTCCTTTCCCTCACGCAGCAGACCCCGTGAAGTGCACGCCTCCTCCAGACAAAGCTGACGCCCTGTCTGCGCACAGCCTTCATCCTCATTCTCCACGACACCAAACAGAGCAGCACTGGTCCAGCAGGAGGGGCCCTGGGCCGAGTGGCCCCAAGCGTATTCCCCTAACAGAGCCCAGGCTGAGTCCCTCTGGTCACTTGTCACGGACGGTACAATGAATCAAGTCCCCCCTGCCCTCTGGTCACCTTGCCAGGTCTTCAAGGTTGAGTCAAGAAGTTCCTTGACACAGATCATTTCTTTCCCCCAAAGAGAGCATTTCCTCTGCCTCTGACTAGCACTTTCTTCTCATTCTTACACCCATCCTCGAGCGCTTCACTCACGGGGCTACCACCCTGCAGGGCTTCCCGGAGGGACCGGCACCACCCCCTCCGGAAACATGCACCTGCCGCCCTGCTGAGCCGGGGACCCCAAAAGGCCGTGTCCAGGCCTCATCCCCCTCCCGGTGCCCCACCCCGCTACCATCAGGACATCTGCCGAGGAGCCAGTTGCCGGCCAGAAGGCCCACTTGCGACGCTGGTTCTGCACCTGCTCACACTTACCCACCTGCAGACTGCAGCTCTGCTGTGCCAGCTAAAACATTACTCCTTCAGAGCGAGAGCAGCCGGCCACCAGCGCCTGAGAACGTCGCCTGCCTTGGCTGCATGTTTGCAAAGGTGACACGATGAGGGAGATCAAAGTAGTACCGAGTTGGGAGTGAGGAAAGCAGCTGGCGCCCCGATCTTCATCGCTGACTAGCTGCACCGCTTTGGACCATTTCCTTAACTTCTCTGGCTCCAGCGTCTTCCCGTTTAAAGTGGGAGGCTTGGGCACGTCCCTGGCGGTCCAGTGGTTAAGATTCCATGCTTCCAATGCAAGGGGCGCAGGTCTGCTCCCTGGTTGGGGAACTAAGATCCTACATGCCGTGCGGCGTGGCCAAAAAAAAAAAAAAAAAAAAAAAGTGGGAGGCTCGGACCAGGTGACCCTTCAAATGCGAATATCTGGAGTCTTTGTGACACAAACCTCCCCTTCTCAGGACAGTAATTCAGCCAGGTGAGTGCGAGCCTGTGAATGGCAAAGCAGGGAGGCGGGTCTTTTTGTGTGTGTGTGTGGTACGCGGGCCTCTCACTGTTGTGGCCTCTCCCATCGCGGAGCACAGGCTCTGGACGCGCAGGCTCAGGGGCCATGGCTCACGGGCCCAGCCGCTCCGTGGCATGTGGGATCTTCCCGGACCGGGGCACGAACCCGTGTCCCCTGCATCGGCAGGCGGACTCTCAACCACTGCGCCACCAGGGAAGCCCGAGGCGGGTCTTCTGTAAGCAAAAAAATAAATGCAACAGAATACCTGGGTTTGATCACCTAGGACCCGGAAAAGTCACTGCATATCTGGGCATCCCCGGTTTGCACTGCACGCCTGGCCCCATACGTGTACAATGGCGGCCCGCTTCTGTCTGTGTCCTCCAATGGCACAGCGACCTCAGGGCCCGGGCCATGTCTCTCTCCCCGAGGACGCCCTGCACCAGTGCATGGCGGACGTGAGCAAACCCTTGCTGCTTGTTACAGAGCTGAGTCCTGAACCTACCAGAGTCCAGGCGGCAAACACACATTTCACGGACTCTGCGCCTCTTCTCCATCCCTTTTCTGGAGATTTCTACAGGAAAGAGTTCGAAGGGGGCCTTTGCCGCCTGGAGATGGTGGCTCCCCTCCCCTGGCCCACCCCTCTCGGGCTCCAGCAAATAGGGTGCCCGGCGGGCCAGCGGGCCTCAGGCTGTCCTCCCCACAGCTCCGTTCTCCGCCCGAGAGCCCGCGTCCCACCCCTGCAGCCCCTGCACCCCCATTGCGATGCCTGAGAGGAGGCCTTGGCTGCCCCAGCTCTGCTCTCCAGCGCGTGTCTCCCCCCTGGGCTGCCTTTGCTGCATAACGGATCCAAGGCCTCCGATGTCAATGAGCTCCCGTGCTTCCCCTCCGTCCGCCCTGCATGAAGGAAGCCTCTCCACTGGGGCAGCCTGAGCTTGGCATTCGCATCCTCACAGGCAGGCTGAGCCGGAGGACAGACTTTTAGTTAAAGTTCGTCTCCCACACGTGTTGCCCTGCTGCTCCCGTTGTCATCCTCGGGTCACACACGCACACTGGCTGCTGGAGCGGCTGCCGGCCCACGAGGCTGCCCCACAGAATCCGCTGACCGGTGCCGCCAGGCCACGGGGCCACTCACAGTGTGGACACCCGAGAGCGGGGCAGGGAGGGGTCCTGGGGAGACCAGGCCAGGGAGGCTCAGTCCCTCCAAGGACACGACACACAGGACACGAGGGCAGGCTCTCAGCCTGGCACCCAAAGTGGGCAGAAAGGGCCCGTCCCGAGGCCTCGGCAAATGCAGAGCCCATCAAGGAGCACAGCCCAGGGCCCAAGGGCTGAAGGAGGAGGACGCAACTGCAGACCCACTCAGTGGGGACGGGGGTGGTGGGCATGGCCTGCATGCACCCGGCTACCCCAGAGCAGCCGACTGTGTCTCTGGGTCCCGGGGCCACTGGGTGATTTGTCCTTGGTCCGCACGGGAACCTCAAACCTCCAGAGCGAGGTAAACAGTCCATCCTCACGGCTTGGCAAGGCATGATCAGACCTCAGGGAGAGTCTGGCTCGAGGGGAAGGAGGCTCCGGGCAGATGGCTCCGGCCACGTCCTGCACATTCACGTCCGAGGGGCAGGGCTGGGGGTGTACCTTCACCTCACTTCTCAGAAGGACAAGGGCGACCACCGTGTCCCGGGCAGGGCTGCACACCCCTTGGCGGCTCAGGGGTCAGAGGCCCCCCAAAGCCTCCTCCACCTCCACGTGGCCCCTGGTATAGGCTGAGCAGTGAAGCAGGGACCCCACGGTTGGAAGCAGCTTTTAGCCGTGGCTGCACCTCAGAACCACCTGGGGAGTCTGAAAAAATCCTGATGCCTGGTCACACCCGCAGAGAGGCTGAGTCGTCTCTGAGACCACAGTGTGATTCTCTGAGCGTGGTCCCAGACTGGCAGCGTCAGCAGCATCTGGGAACTTGTTAGAAATGCAAAATCTCACGCCCCGTTCCGGAGCCACTGAGGCTCTGGGGGTGGGCCTAGGAATCTGTGTTTTCACCTGTCTTCCAGGTGAGTCCGATGCCCATTCCATCTGGGTCTAAATTAGCCTGTAGTGTCCAGTTTTTGTTGTTTTTGTGAATCTCAGGTGATTCTGATGTGTGGCCACTGATAAGAATAATTAAAGAATCACGTGGCCCCTCCCAGTGGCGCACGAGTCCTTTACCCAGAAGCACAGAACTGGAGGTAGGTTGTCACGGACAAGACCACGTCCAGACCATGCAGGCTGCAGCTGGACTTCAGGGAGCTGATCTCAACACTACACCTTCTTACGTAACCACTCATGGCCACGCCGTTCCCCTAGGATTAACCTCAAGGACGCTGGTCACTGGTCCAGTGACATGGCAGGCAGGCGCGTGTGGGGACCACAGTCGACATGGGCAGGGGTGACCCCGTGCTGCCTACAACCCTCCCCTCACGGGAGCTCATGCGAGGAGGGCACTCATCCCCGGCAACACCCCTCTAGAACAGTCCTTGGAAAGAAGCTGGAGAGAAGGGGTTAAGAATACCAGGAGACCACAGGCAGGAAAGAAAGGCTACCATGTAAGGAGCCCTGAACGGCCCACAGACCCTCTGCCAACCGGGGGCAGGCACATCCGGGCCCCGGGAGCCCCGCTACGCAGGGGTGACCGTGGTCCAGCCCAGGCACAGGGCACCCATATTTCTTACACAAGCCCCCACCCATGGACTTTGGATTGTATTGCCCAAAAACGAGAATAAAAATCTGTTTAAAATTCCACTGGGGTTCCGGTATGCTTAGTAAGTCTGCTACCAGTTACTGTCCCGGCCAAGGTCAGGTCAGCACCTGAGACACATTCTTTTGGAAAAGTGACGAATTCCGCTATCCTGTAATGACTGTCACTCAGTAAGAAAAACAACAGACTTGTGAGAATGATCCCCCGACTCCCTCTCTCTCCCCCGAGAGGACAGCCATCTGTAAGAGCCCAAGCGAACGCCTCAGTTACATCAGGCGTTCTCCTCTCATCTCCACTTGCCTCCTGCCGTCCAGGGCAGGGACCAACGGCCGGCACATCACCCATGTCCGTCAACACAGGCCGCTGCAGGGACCTCCCAAGCCTGGTCTTCCTCGGCCAGAGGAGCCCCGAGGCTGGGGTACAGCAGAGCAGCTGGTCCCGGGTCACAGGCCCCCTCCCCACTGTGTCTTCCCCCCACCCCACCCCCGGGCCAAGGGCTGCTCCGCGGGCATGTGTCCTGCAGACGCGGGCCCTGAGGTCTGGTGTCCTGCTCAGGCAGGCTCGTCTCTGCTTGCTCCTCCCCAAAAGAATCACATTCGAGGAACTCCAGCCTCTGGGACGTTTCCCCAAGTTCCTTTGTTAAAGATGATCCCCAGAGGGTCAAGTTCTGGCTCCTGAATCCCTTCTCGTGTAAACAACCAAACCTGTTTCTAAGGGAGTTTTGACATTAGCTCTAAATGGAAAGACTAGGTTCAAAGTGCTTTGCAAAGAAAAAGGACAGGACAGAAGTGGCTGGACTCAAGGGATGGGGATTCCGGGCATGGTCACTGTGTCCATTCTAGAACCTCCAGCAAAATCCCGCGGTCCACACGAGCCGAGTGAGAACACGGGCAAAAGGCCCAGGACGCCCTACTTTAACTCCTTAGAGTTCAGCCCCGGGAAACCCCTCTGGGCCTCTCAGCCTCCTCGCCTGTGACCCTGTGAAGTGGAGGCTGGACTAAGGTCTCTAGGGTGACCTCCGACCCTAAAAGGCGGTAACTCCAAATATTTCAAAGTCTGAAAAGCTGTGCATTTTAAAAGCACTTGCCCACCTCCAGTGGAAACTGACGGAAGTCCACCAGCGGTGAGGTTTTCCTTGGACTTTTAACTTTTACCCCTAATAGGACCCCCCTCCATGCCCCCAAAATAGCCCCTGGCAGGCAGCCATGATCTCTGAGTTGGCAGCGGGTTGGGAGCAGGGAGCAGGGAACCCTCAGGTAGAGACGGGGTTTGGGGGACTGGGGGCAGAGGGCCGGAACTCAGAGAGAACAACGGTCTACAAGTCAGCTTGGGGTGATGCCAGCTCTTTCCAAAAGAACTGGGTCAGCCCCTGGGGGTAAGGAGGAACCCGAAGAGGGTTCCAGAGAACAGGCTCCAGGTTCCCAGAGCTGCTCAGCGGGACCAGCACGGGAAGGAGGGCGTCCCCTCCACGCCATGGGCTCCCCACTGCAGCCGCACCATCACGAGTGGCTCCGGCCATGCGCCCCCTGGGACGGTCTGCAGCATTTGCTCCAGGGCCCCCTCTGAGTGCCTGCTCTGATGACACAGGGTGCAGAGTTCAGAGCTGTGAGGTCTGTCTGCTCTCCTGAGCCCTCGCGACCCACATGACCCAAGGAGGGGGAAGTTCCTGCTAGGGAAGCGGCCAGTTTCGAGAGCGGGGACATGGTCTGGGAGACATGCGGCTCCAGCCTGTGGTGGTCCCCGCTCCTCCCCCCGGGAAGAAGCATCTGGCAGGCCCGTCCCGTCCAGGCCCCTGTCCCTGCAGAGAGGTGGAGGGAAGCAAGGGGATCCGCGGGGCCCGGCCGCCCTGTGGCTGCCAGGAAGGTGGCGGGGAGGGGGCCAGGGGCACCGAGAAAAGTGAAGTTTGGGGGTCGCCAGTGGAAGTGCATTATCCCTGCCCTCGGGGCAGCGGGCGGTGGCTGCAGCCTCCTGTTGGGCAAGGCTGACCGAGAGCCTCGTAGCTCCGGGCCAGGACGGCCATCTGGTCCAACTGCCATCGGTCGGGCTCCAAGCAAAGCAAGGACCCCTGGGGAGCGAGGCCGAGTTACCGTAAATCAGACACGATAATCACACAGTAATCGCTCACATGTCGACGCGGCTCACAGCGGACACGGCACTCGCCCAGATCCCTCCCGTCTTTTCCTTTCTGATCCTGGGAGGAAGACCCGTCTAGGCAGTTCCTCTCCTAAAAGCCTGCAGCACAGAGCGGGCAGCGAGCCCGACGGGGAGAGGGGAGAGCGGCTCCACCGGGGCCCCGGCCCCCCGCCCCAGTCTCTCCCCTAGTCAGCTCTTATTCATTCCATCTTGGCAGTGGCCTCTTGTGTAACTGAAACCGCAAGAAACTTTTTGTTTGGCTTTTAATTCAGAAGAAATTCCAGTAAATCAATTCCCGCTACTTAAAAAAAAAATTCCAGAGCCCAGCTCTGGAGAACTCAGCTCCCACCTCCCCCCCCACCCCCCAATATGGGCTTCTTGCTCACCCTCCCTCCCTCCTGACTCCCTGCCTGGGAGGCTCAAGCATCTGAGTCCAAGGCCTTGCATAGTCGCCCAAGGGTCCTCGCACCCCCGAAGGCCAGGCTGGGACGGTGCCACATTCCTGCTTCCCAGCTGGAGCCAAGCGAGTTAGGAGCTGTTGAAAGATTAGCTTGGCTGGTCTCTGCTCTCACTTGGGTACGCTGCTCACTTTTGTTTTCAGCAGGCAGGGCCCGGGGAAGGCAGGGGTGAGGTCTGCAGGCCTCCAGGTCCCCTGCCCGGAGACACAGGGGACCCGCCCGGCCTCCCGCCCCAACAGGTCAGTAACCAGGATCTGCCCACATCCTCACACACAGCCGCTCGCCCTGGTGAGTCAGGAAGAAGGCCTTGACTTTGCATGTCCTGGGCCCTTTCTATTCAAAGTGGGATCCCCTGGAAGCTTGTTTAAAAAGCAGCACCCTGTGTGGAGAAACGGGAACCTTCCTACACCGTTGGTGGGAATGTATATCGGTACATCCACTATGGAGAACAGTACGGAGGTTCCTTAGATAACTAAAAATAGAGCTACCATATGACCCAGCAATCCCACTCCTGGGCATATACCCTGAGAGAACTCTAATTTGGAAAGATACATGCACCCCAATGTTCACTGAAGCATTATTTACAATAGCCCAGATGTGGAAGCAACCTAAATGTCCATCGACAGAGGAATGGATAAAGAAGATGTGGTACATATATACGATGGAATATTACTCAGCCATAAAAAAGAATGAAATAATGCCATTTGCAGCAACATGAATGGACCTACAGACTTAATAAGTGAAGTAAGTCAGAAAGAGAAAGACAAATACCATATGATATCACTTATATGTGGAATCTAAAAAAAATGATACAAATGAACTTATTTACAACACAGAAATAGACTCACAGCAATAGAAAACAAATCTATGATTACCAAAGGGGAAAGGGGGGAGGAATAAATTAGGAGATTGGGATGAACAGATACACACTACTATATATAAAATAGATAACCAACAAGGTCTTATTGTATAGCACAGGAAAGTGTACTCATTATTGCATAATAACCTATAATGGAAAAGAATCTGAAGCTGTACACCTGAAACTTACACAATATTGTAAATCAACATTTAAATATTTTTTTTTTATAAAAAAGGAAGAGGAGGGCTTCCCTGTTGGCGCAGTGGTTGAGAGTCTGCCTGCCGATGCAGGGGACACGGGTTCGTGCCCCGGTCCGGGAAGATCCCACATGCCGTGGAGCGGCTGGGCCCGTGAGCCGTGGCCGCTGAGCCTGCGCGTCCCGAGCCTGTGCTCCGCAATGGGAGAGTCCACAGCGGGGAGAGGCCCGCGTACCGCAAAAAAAAAAAAGCAACAAAGGACAATCCCTGAGACATGGAAAACCCACCAGGTGGACCCTGTGACCACTCCCCTGCTGCCTTGTTAAGAGTTTTCAGGCCACGACATACACAGGGGACCTGGGTGGGGTCTGGCAGACGACTGAAGGGACGGAGCTGAGAGTCTGAGGAGACCGAGGCAGTCGGACCTCGAGGATGGACCACTGGACAGGTAAGAGCCGCCCTGCAGAGGGTCCCCTCGGGTGACGGACGCACGTGAGTGAGGGGCCACTTGGGGCCGAGAGCAGAACCGGGAAACAAATCACCACAACCTTAATGGTTAAAACACTGCACACTTATTACCCCACGGTGTCTGTGGGTCAGGAGTCCAGGCACGGCACGGCCGGGCCCTCCGTCCACTCTCACAGGCTGTACTCGAGGTGTCGGCCTGGGTGCGACGTCATCTGGAGAAGCATCTGTTCCAAGCCCAATCTGACGGAAGGCAGGATCTGTTCCGCGTGGCTGCAGAAAGCCTGGGCTCTAGAGGCTGCCTGGCACACAGACCCTCCAGCACAGCTGCTTGCTTCCCCAGGCCCCTGGGAGGCCTTCCAGCTCCGGGTAGCTAAAGTGGAGTCTTACATACCGTAACCTGATCACGCAAGTGACATCCCATCACCTTTCCTATAACGTAACCTGGTCACAGAAAAGGCCTCCATTACTTTGTCATAGTTCATTGGTTAGAAACGAGTCACAGGTCCTACTCACACTCAAGGGG
Source organism: Monodon monoceros (assembly GCF_005190385.1). Lineage (NCBI taxonomy): Eukaryota > Metazoa > Chordata > Mammalia > Artiodactyla > Monodontidae > Monodon > Monodon monoceros. Next base: position 1,152,290 of record NW_021703783.1, read on the forward strand.
AGGGGGCTACACAAAGGTCTGAACAAGCAGAAGCAGGGGGTCGCCTTAGGGTCCTTCTGCCACAGACCCCTCCAAGAGGATTACAGGGAACAGTACCCCATACACACGCAGAGCTGGGACGATGCCCTTGAACCAGACTGTAAAACTCATGATCCACAGGGCAGAGGACCCAAGGGGTCTGGCCTCAGTCATGGGGAGGACTTATCCCTACACTAAATGCTACACGGACTCTGCCTCACAAAGTTCAAAAGCAAGACAACAAAGGATCAAACTGCTTCCAAGTCGCTTAACTGAGTCCCAAATAAAGTTTGAGAATATTTATAAAACTATTAGTCCCAAATAAAGTTTGAGAATATTTATAAAACTATTTTGAATTAACTGAATTTCAAAGAATTCAGGGGCTTCCCTGGTGGCGCAGTGGTTGGGAGTCCACCTGCCAATGCAGGGGACGCGGGTTTGTGCCCCAGTCAGGGAGGATCCCGCATGCCACGGAGCGGCTGGGCCTGTGAGCCATGGCCGCTGGGCCTGCGCGTCCGGAGCCTGTGCTCCGCAACGGGAGAGGCCGCCGCAGTGAGAGGCCCAAGTACCGCAAAAAAAAAAAAAAAAAAAGAATTCAGAATTATTCAAGGTAAAATTTGCAATGTCTGGCATCCAGTGCAAGAGAGCAGGAAAATGCAACTCATAGTGAGGATAAAAATCAATCTAAATTGACCCAGAATCACACAGATGTTAGAATTAGCAGACCAGGATATTAAATCTGTAGTCATAACTGTATTCCATATGGTCAAAATTTAAGCAGAGACATGAAAAATAGTTAAAAGACCCAAAAAGTCCTTCTAGAGATGAAAACTACAATGTCTGAGATAAAAAAAAAATACATTGGTTAGGATTAACATCAGATTATGCACGGCAAGAAAAAAATTAGTAAATTTGAAGATATAATAATAGAAACTAACCGAAATGAAAGAGAGATTCGAAAAACAAAAGAAAAAGAAAAGAGCGTTAGTGAGCTGTGTGAAAACTTCAAGCAATTTAATATATGTATAGTTAGAATTCCCACAGGAATAGGGAAGTGGGAGATACTGAAAAGAAATTTATAGAATTAACAGCCAAAACTTCACCAAATTTAATTTTGAAAGTATAAACTCACAGATTCAAGAAGTTCAATGAATATCAAGCATGAGAAATATATTAAACATTTTACACACCAAGGCACATGATAATCAAATTGCTCAAAACCAGTGATTAAGAGAAAACATTGAAAGCTGCTGGAGCATAGACATGTGTACGTGGAGAAACAGAGGCAAGGCTTACAGCAGACATCTTGTGGGAAACGATGTAAGCAAGAGGACAGTGGAAGGACGGCTCAAAAATTACTGAAAGAACGTCAACCTAGAATTCTATACTAAGTCAAAATATCTCTCAAAAATAAAGGTGAAAAAGAGAGACTTTCTTCAGACGTAGGAAAGTCAAAAGATTTCATTACCAGATACTTTCACTACAAGAACTGTTAAAGGAAGTCCCTAAAGCAGAAGGAAAATGATACGAGATGGAAATGTGGATCTACATAAAGAATTAAGAGCACCAGAAATGTATATGCGGTTTTCCTTTAAAAGACTACTTAAACAAAGATAACAACAATGTATTATGAGCAAACATTATAAACAATGTATATGTTTATAACAATTGACAGCAAGAGCATAAAGGCCGTGAAGGAAGAAATGTAAGCAGACTATTATAAGGTTCCTATACTACATGTCAAGTCATAAAATAACACTTGAAGGTAGACTGGGAGGAAGTAAGAACGTATATGATGAGCGCTAAAGCAACCATTAAAACGACAAAACAAAGAATTTTAACTTGTAAGCCAACAAAAGAGATTAAATAGAATAAAATAAAGTATATGAGTATTGTTTTTCCAGAAGAAGGCAGAAAAGGACAAGGAAACAAAGAACATATGGGACTAACAGAAAACAACGGCAAGATGATGAACTTAAATCTAGTGTCATATGTCAATGATCGTATTAAATAAAAATGATCTGAACACCCCAATTGGAACTCAGAGACCATCAGACTGGATAAAACAGCACGACCCAACTACATGCTGATTTTACAAGAAATGTGTTTCAAATACAAAGACACAAACGGGATAAAAGTCAAAGAGTGGAAAAAGCTACACAATACTAACACGGATCAAAAGAAAACCAGAGGAGCTATATTAATATCAGGCAACTCAGAGCCCAGAGCAAAGAATTCACCAGGGAGAAAGAAGGTTTTCTTCATAACAACAAGGGGGTCAGTTCGTCCAGGGCATGTAACAGTCATAATGTTTATGCACCTTTAATAGAGCTTCAAAATACATGAAGCAAAAATATTTTTTTTTTCAGAAATTGGCAAGCTGATTCTAAAATTCATATGGAAATGCAAAAGACCTAGAATAATCCAAACAACTTTGATAAAAGAAGAACAAAGTTACCCTTTGGGTAACTAACATACTTGATTTCAAGACTTACCGTAAAGCTATAGTAATCAAAACAGTGTGCTCTTGGTGTAAAGACAAACGGGTCCATAAAACAGAATAGAGGAGCCAGAAACAGGTCCACACATAGATGGAAACTGGTTTCTGACAAAGATAAGAGAGAGGCGACAAGTCAAAGACTGAGATAAAATAGTTGCAAAGCACGTATCTACTCAAGAACTAGTACCTGGAATACACAAAGATTTCTCAAAATGCAGCATTAGGAAAACAACTCAATTGTAAAATGGGCAAAAGTTATGAACGGACACTTCACCAAAGAAGATACAAGTCTGGCAGGTAAGCACACGAAAGGTACTCGATGTCATTAGCTGTTAGGAAAATGCAAGTTGGAAATGCAACGAGATACCACTGTGTACCTATCACAGGAGCTAAAATGACAAACACTGAGCTCACCAGCGTTGGTGGTGGGGTGGAGGGACTGAGACCTTCAAACGCTGCTGATGGGGTGTAAAACGGAACAGCCACCTTTTCTTTATTGAAGTAGAGGTGATTTACAATGTTGTGTTAATTTCTGCTCTACAGCAAAGTGATTCAGTTAGACATATACCTACATTCTTTTTTCATATTCTTTTCCATTACGGTTTATCATAGGGTATTGGATATAGTTCTGTGCCAGAGAGTAGGACCCTGTTGTTTATCCATTCTATATATAAAAACTTACATCTGCTCACCTCAACCTCCCACCCCATCCCTCCCCCAACCTCCTCCCCCTTGGCAACCACCAGTCTGGAACAGCCACTTCGGAGATCAGCTCGGCTACTTCTTCAAAAAGTTAAACATGCGCTTACCGCCTGCTGAAATCACTCTATTACCCAAGGGGAAAGAAGGCATGTGCCCAAACAAAAGACTGGCACACAAACTTTCACAGTGACTTTTTACTTAAAGAGCCCAGAACCGGAAACAGCCCAGATGCCCATCAACAGGGGAACAAACTCTGGTCTACTCGTAAGACGGCACAGCCTCGGCAGTAAAGAGAATGACCTATCCACACGTCCGACAACACCCATGAACCTCCAGGTGATTATCCTGAACGAGAGAAGTCAGCCAGAAAGTACAAACACAACAAGATTCCATTTATATCAAACTATGGAAAGTGTAAATCCACAGCGACAGAAAGAGAGGGGAGGTGGGGAGGGCAGAGCTGGAGGGGTCACCCAGGGGCATGAGGAAGCTTCTGTGGGCGACAGCTGTGCTCACCCTCTTGACTTTGGTGATGGTTTCATGGGTCTACTCACAGGTCAAAACTTTCCAAAGTACATGCTTGAACTATGTGGTCTGTTGTATGTAAGCTATACTTCAATAAATCCATTTTAAAAAATTCATGGAAGTGTAGACCTAAAACAGGAGAATTTTACCGTATGCAAATGATACCTCAGTAAACAAAAACATCTTGAAAAATTAATGGCGGATATAAAACCAGGAGAAAGCATCTGGCTTCTGGTGACTCCGCCCATTGGTCTGTTCCCCTAGAATTTAAAATGGGGTGCAGTTCTGAGCCCTGTGTGGACAACACCAGCTGCCGGGACAGAGTTCCTGGAATCCACCCCCCGGCTGGGCCTTGCTGAGGGCCTTGACCGCCAGGCATCCGTGCCCCCGGGAGAAATAATAATAGTAACAGCATCTCACGGGGTGCTGGGAGAACCACCCGGCCTCAAGTGCTACTCGAACGTCAGTCTCAGCATGAGCTGAGGGCGTGGCCTCTGATAGGAAAGCTTAATGCTATCATTCTTCCGGGAACTGCAGCCCCTGTGACGTACGGACAAGCATGCAGGCTGAGGGAGAGGCGCAGGGTGTATATTCTCCAGGTGAGGCCACTGGGCAACCAGAGCGTATATATCAGACTTTCTCTGGTCTCGCTGGCTGAACTTGCCCTTCCCACGTCGCAAACATCTCCTTCTCTCTCTGAGTGTCTCCTAATGAAAACTGTCCTGTTGGGAAGCCCATTCTTCCATCGTCCGGGTCTCTGCTTTCAATTACGCTGACAAACATATCCACGCTCGGGTGTAGAGCTGGGAATGTCTTCATCAATTTATCGGCCTGGTAACAGGAATCTTAACTGCTTTCTCAGTGTATCCCATGGGGCCCTAACGGCGCTGGAGAGACGTCTGAGGGCCTCCTTGGAGAACTGGGGAAGCCGAACAGGTAAACTCTGGGCCTTCCATCCATCCCTCCACAGGCCACTGAACCAAAGCACCCCTGCCCTTTTCTGTCCTGTGGAAGGGTTTCTTAGAAGAAAGGGTTCTCTGGCAATAAACGTTTGTTAATCCCCAATGTGCTCCAAAAGGCAGTGCTAAAGGCAGAATCCCAGGGAGGAAAGGGCACATGCCCCAAACCCCAGCACCCGGGCAGCATCTACTTCTATCCTGAAACCGACCAGCCCCCTATTGGATAGAATGCCACGGAGATCCGGGTTCCTGTCTCAGAACTGCTGCCGACCAGCTGAGCGCCAAGCAGACCCCTGCGCCACCCCAAGGCCTCAGCTTTCTCCTCTGAATAATGAACTCACTGGCCCCAAGGACCTCAGAGATTCCTTCTGGCTCTAAAACTCTTGTTTCTGGAGTGTTCACTATGGCAGCCCTCTCCCGAGAGGGCCTGCTCATGAGCGCCCATCCAGCAAGGTACCAAGCATCTCATCGTCTACAGGGCGGCTCCCTCTCCATCTCACGGTCTACACTGCCTGCCCCCTCTCCTCCACCTAAGCTTCCATGGCAACGTGGCGGCTCCCTTCTTCTCCTGGCCTGACCTGAGAGAAAGGCTGCTACACAGCTGGAGTAAGACAGCAAGCTTCGCACGCACAGCGTGCAGTGGGTCCGTGGGCAGAGAGGTGTCAGGCCCAGTTCTCTGGGTACCACGGACAAAAGCTCTGGGAGTGGGTCCAGGCACCTGCAAGCAGATGGAGGTGGCAGGTCAAGGGTGGATCTGGGCCCATGGGGGCTTCGGGCTGGGATGGAACAGATGGGGAGCCGCCCGTGGGCTGGAGGAGAGGGTGGGAGTCTGGGTGGAAGCCGGGGCAGACGAGTCTAGGGACAACTGTGCGGGCGTGAACCTTCTGGGAGGTGGCAGCCTGCAAGACACTCTCCTCTCGATGTCCTGGTGAGAAGCCAGGGGACGGACAGACATACAGACGCACAGCTATCCTCTCCCTCTGCCCCGACACACAGAAGGGGACACAAGCTGGGAAAAGGAGAGGAAAGTCACCTTTGCTGGGCCTACACTGCCGCTGCTGACTGCTAGCTAGTGGGATACACACCAAAGGCACTGCAGCAACTAATTTTCAAGAAGATCAAAATAAATCAGCAAACAAAACCATCCTGACAGCAGAGAAACGTGGCAACGTGCTGAGGTAATTATAGTCTTTTCCCCCTTGTTCCACCGCGTTCCTGCTGCCACTGGCGCAGGAGCTGAATCCCAGCTGTCACTCCCTGTCAAGGGGCCCGTGCAGGCTGAAGGCACCACGCTGCGGCCGGAATGCCACCAGCATGCCACTGCCTGGGGACCCACGTCTTGCAACAGAGACATCAGTCCCATGCCTGGCACTGGGGGCCGAGGGACCGTGTCCCAGCCCAGCCAGGAGCCCTTGTGCCGGCCAGCTCTGGACTCCTCCCCCACCCCCGGCTCCTTCAGAGCAAACCCACGGCCTCTTGCCCCACCGGTGCTCTGTGCTGTGGCAAGAGCACAGCCTGGGAATCAGCCCCGGCTTGACCTCCAGTTCCACCAGCTCCTAGTTAGGTGGCCGGGGAAACGTACTGGAGCTCTACGGCCTCAGTCTCCCCGTCTGAAAAGGGGACATACGAATGCCTACCTTATGCAGTTGTGAGAATTAGAAATCATGCACATAATCACTAATCACTAGAGAAATGCAGATCGAAACCACACAGAGGCATCACCTTATACCGGTCAGGACGGCCATCATCAAAAAGTCTACAAATAACAAATGCTGGAGAAGGTGTGGAGAAAAGGGCGTTCCCTGCACCGCTGCTGGGAATGTAAATTGATACAGCCTCTATGGAGAACAGTATGGAGGTTCCTTAAAAACTAAAAATAGAACTGCCATGTGACCCAGCAATCCCACTCCTGGGTATATATCTGAAAAAAAACCCAATAAGTCAAAAAGATACATGTACCCCAATATTCACTGCAGCATTATTTACAGTAGCCAAGACATGGAAGCAACCTAAGTGTCCATCAGCAGAAGAATGGAGATATAAAAAGGAATATTACTCAGCCATCAAAAAGAATGAAAGTTTGCCATTTGCAGCAACATGCATGGACTTGGAGGGCATTACGCTAAATGAAATAAGTCAGTCAGAGAAAGACAAATACTGTATGTTATCACTTACATGTGGAATCTAAAAAATAAAACTAATAAAGGAATAAAACAAAACAGAAACAGACTCGCAGATGCAGAGAATAAACTTGTGGTTACCAAAGGGGAGAGGGAAGGGGGTGGGGCAAGATAGGGATAGGGGATTAAGAGATATAAACTACTATGTATGAAATAGATCAGCTACAAGGATATATTGTACAGGAAGGGGAATTAGGTCCATTATTTTGTAATTACTTCAAATGGAATACAATCTATAAAACTATTGAACCACTGTGCTATACGCCTGAAACTAATATAATATTGTAAATCAACTAAACTTCAAAAAAAAAAGAAAAGAAATTGTGCGTGTGAGACACCCACCCCTGGCAAGGGTTGCCGTGTTCATCCTTTGTGCTCTGACTGCTTTCTCAAGTCTGGACTGAGCCGTCACAAACTGCTCTGTGACCCTCTGACCCCAACCCAGCGAGGCTGCTGGTGGAGTGTCTCGGGGCCCCTCTCAACGAGGCAAAGCTCACGCTGCCTTTTCCAGAGCCTCCGCTGTCCCCTGAAGGGAACGCTCACAGCTCGGAAGAATCGGTAGCTACTTCGCAGCTGAACAAATGATGCAAACAGGGGCTGTTCTTATTAAAACTACGGAGCAGTGTGGGGACCTGGTGGAGGCCCGGGCTCCTGAGCGCTTCTGACGTGGCTGGCGGTGGGGGGGGGGGTCCAGGTTAGAAATGGGGCCGACAGAAGGAGGCCTGGGTGCACCCTCCTCCTCACCGATGGAGCCCCGAGAGTGGTCCAGGGCCGAGGCACCTCCTGCCCCTGTAAACCCACGTCCCTCGCACTGGGAGTCCATCAGCGGTGCTGACCAGGGTCAAGGATGGAGCCGCCTGCTCGGGATGTCCAGGCCCTGGTGCCCAGGGAGGAAGTCCCCTTGCCACCCACCTACCTCTGACCCACCCAGACCCCCCTTCGGTCTGAAAGCCCAACCACCCCTCGGGCCCGTCCCAAAGGAGCGTCCAGAGCATCTCCGGCAGAGCGGAGCCCGTTCCAGCCAGTGTGTCCCCGTCCCCAACAGCCCCTGCCTCCTGCCAGTTTCTGCCATGAAGAATCGGGTCCTGGGGGCCCCGTGGGGACCTCTCGTCCCCGCGCCGCTCAGAACCCGCCCAGCTCCTGCTGGGACTCAGACGAGCTCACGGAGGGCGGGGGGCGTTCCACCGAGCACTCCCTCCCTGAACCTCACCCGCCGCAGCCAAAGGCAGCTCTCCACAGAGCTCACCCGCTTCGTACCCGCCCAGGGCTGGGGGGCAGCGTTTGTGGGATCCGCAGGCCCCAGGACAAGAGCCAGCATCTGGTGCTGGGAAACCAGCCAAGGCAGCAAAGCAAATGGGAGATGCTGGGCTCACTCTGGAAGGTGGAGTGTCCTTTGAGGAGCCCTGAGCAACAACAGCAACATATAATGATCATGCTTATTACTGTTAGTAAAACTTGTGGGCACTCTGTAGGCGCCAGGTCCTGTCCTGAGCGTGTAACACGCCTGAGCTCCGGCAACTCTTACGGCCACCCTGTGAGGTGGGGACCGTGATCGCCACCAAGCTGCCTGAGGTCACACGACTGAGCTGTGGCAGGCTGGCTGCCCCCAGGACCCAGGCCCTCCCCGGGCCTCCCATCCGTGTCCACCTTTGCCGTCGCCTCCTGAGCTCAGCCAGGAAGGCGTCCTCGCCCTCCTCTGCAGGTGCACCCTCGATGCCGTCGGGTTTGCAAGTGTCTCCCTCGGCCACATCTTGGGGAGCTCCATGCACAGCCCTCTGTTGGTCTGGGCTTCCTCTGCTGAGCGACTCCAAGGGGCCTACATTCTTCTGGTTTCACTTCGATCTGACTCCCAGGAAAGAGCAAGACCCTCTCCCCAGGTCTGAAGGAACCAGCGTGTGCCCGGGGTCCCAGCTGCCACTGGTCCTGCCACAGCCCCAGAGGAGCTGCCCGGCTGCGGACAGAGCAGGCTTCAGGGCCCAGCGCCTTCCCTACCACTTCTATTTCTTCCCTTAAGGTCATCCTGGGCTCCGGGGTCCTCACTTTGGGCTACTGATGTTTAGATTGGAGATGATCAAAAAGTCATCTGAGTAAATAACCCTTAGCAATTAAGCTTCGCGTTAACAAGCCAAGGTACCATTGAGACACTCTGCTTCCAACAGAGACAGGATCAGTGTCTACATAATACAGTTTCTTTTTAAGGGCTGATGTCAGAGTCTTATTTGCCTGTAAATCGACTTCTCTTAGCTGTGGACTTATTTGATTCAGGTCCTGAGTCCAATACAACAGATAAATACTTCATCACACTGCTCGTGCCTCTGTTTCCGGAAAAGACAGAGTCAGAGGCAGAAGATGCAGCCCCGGCCCTGCCATCTCTCAGCATCTGGAATGTGTTATAATAACAATGTATTGGGAGAAAGGAGAAGTCAACCCCTTGGAGTCGATACTCCCTACAAATCCAACTGTGCAAATCTCCGTGGCTCCTTTCTCCGTGTTCTTAAGAAAGTGTTACAAACACAGATGCCAATCCTGAGCTAACAGCAAGCATGTGGTGTCAGGGCCCGCAGATTTCCCCAGTGAGGCCAAGGGTCCGCAGCAAGGAGCAGGTCAGGCTGGGAGCCGAATGTGGGGAGGACCAGCCCACGCCCCAGGTAGGCAGACCCACTGGAGGTTTCTTTCTTTCTTTTTTTTTTTTTTTTTGCGGTACGTGGGCCTCTCACTGTTGTGGCCTCTCCCGTTGCGGAGCACAGGCTCCGGACGCGCAGGCTCAGCGGCCATGGCTCACGGGCCCAGCCGCTCCACGGCACGTGGGATCTTCCCGGGCCGGGGCACGAACCCATGTCCCCTGCATCGGCAGGTGGACTCTCAACCACTGCGCCAACAGGGAAGCCCCCACTGGAGGTTTCTTGATGAAAGAGATGTCCAGGGATGCTGGCCCCTTGGTGGCCTCATGGACCCCAGAGCCCTAGAGCCCCAGGAGGAGGCCCTGCCCAGAGAGCTGCCTCGGGAGAACGAAGCGATGGTTCTCTTGCTCCTCTGGGAGCTGGGCAGTGCCCTGCACATGCTCTAACCCCCCGTCCCCATATCAGTGTCCCTATGGTGGACACGACAGCTGTCCCCATCTTGCAGATCAGGACACCGGGGAACTGTGGCGTTAGGTAACCGGCACCCAGCGAGAGGTTACAATTGCACCAGCAGCCTTGAACTCAGGGCCCGCTTGAGGTCTGACGCGTCACTGCCTCGTGGGGGGAGTCTCTCTGGGGCCCCTCCCGAGGCCTGGGCAGCCTCCATTTCTGTTTTGTGCCAAAAGGGAAAATACTGGCTCCAGGGTTGCACCTTGGACTTCAATCCACAGACATTTTTTCCATTCGGGATACAACTGGGAAAGAGAAACGAGAGCGGAGGGAAGTCTGCATTTCACCCAAACTGGCACTGGAAGCATGAAGTGGGTTCCACACGCCACCTGCCCGGGCCCTTCCAGCCACCCCATGAGGTCGTGGGTGACAGAGCCCGCTGGCCCCAGGACTCCAGGGACGAACGGCGTCCAGTGAGATGCCCCCGTCCCCACGGGTCCTTGTCATCCCGGAGAGCAGGCCCCAGGCCACCAGCCCTCGGCACTAGGTGCCTGGAACCCATCCTGCCTTGTCATCCTCACCCAGCCAGGGCCTGGCCCGGGAGGGATGACCGTCTCTGGTCCCAGCAGAGGTGCTAAGGATTCCACACACCACCCCCTGACCAGTGCCAGGTGGACCTCACGGGCTCAGGAGGGTGGATGTGGTCGGCCTTCAGCCAGAAGGACACGGCTGACTCCCCGGGTCCTGCTGGGCTGCAGGGCTGGTCCTTCAGCCGGGTCGGTGTACTGTCACTTATAGAGAGCTTGTGGCCTCGTGGAGCCAGGCCTGCCCACTATCTCTCGCTGGAGGACTCAGGCCACCTCGTCAGCCCCGAAGTGTTAGGAGGGTTCCCTGAGCCAGCGGGTTCTATGAAGTGTAGGGCACACGGGGCTGTCCCGTCCCTGCCCTCAGAAAGCAGACATTTCAGAGAAGGGAGGTGGGGGACGCATTTCAGAGTTCCACTATGGTTTGTTCAACCAGTTTCGCTAGGCGGGCAGGCAGCCTGCCTTGGGGACAGAATAACCTGAGGGTGGGTAACCGCTGTAAGCTCCCTGCTCAGGAAGAGCTGTCTAGAGCCGGCTAAACTGGGCAAAGGGACAAACAGTCTCTCGCTGCCTGCTGACCCCTCCCACTCTGCACCTGGACTGAGGCCTGCGGACGTGGCTCCCCGGCTTCTGGTTGGTTTGGCCGGTGAGGAAGGACAGAAGCCACGGCCCTTCTTTCCACGCCCACCTGACGTGGCCCCGGTGCTGAGGGTGGCCGCGTCCCTGCACAGCCAGTTTCCGGCCCACGGCTGCAACGTGGCTTCCTCCCTTGGACCTGGGGGGTAACAGCCCCCTCTGTCACTGGCCAGAGGCGCCGCCCCACACCCTTGCTGTCCCCTCATCCCTGTGCAGACAAGCCCTGCGATGAGGCCTTTTCAGCGGAGCCACCCGTGTGGAGCTCCACCTCCCGCGGGGATGCTCGAGGAAGGGTTACAGACGGAGCAGCGCTTCAGGGCTAGGAGTCGAGTCCCGCCTCCGGGGAAGGTTGGGTCCAAAGCTGTCCTGAATAGGCAACCGCCTTCCTCTCGTTTCAAATTCCCAAAAGTCAGCCTGTCTGCAGGACCGTGTGTGACTCTGAATCCAGGACCCAGGGCCCCTGATTCCTCTGCCCCTGACCTTGGTGGTGGGCTTTACTGTCCATTAAGAGAGTAGAAGCTTTTGCAACCCAACCGGGCCCATCTCCTTAAGCATACACATGGAGAGCAGACCTCAGGCGGGCTCTGAGTCCTTCAGGCGGCCTATAAATCAAGTGCTAAGCCCTGTTCCCGCTCCTGGCTCCGGATCCATATTCCCTCCCGGCCTCCAAGGACCATCTACACGTTCAAGTCCCCGCTCACAGATCGCCCTCCAGAGCAGATGCCGAGGCTCCTTGTAACTGTCAGTGTTTTGACAAAGTGCAAGTATTTAATCCTCTGCCCATGACGCCCCCTCCCCACAAGGCCAGGGTGGGACAGGGGGAGCAGAGGGGAGCCCCGACCTGCGAGGAGGTGGCCGCCTCCTACCGGACGCCCAGCTCGCCCAGAGCCTAGGGCGCCTTCTCGTCCACTCGGGGAAGGAATGCTGGCCCGAGTGAGAGAACCAAGGTTAACTGGGACAGAGAGGACCGTCTCGTTCCTCCCCCGCCTCTTCCGGGACTCGCGCATCCTTGGCAGATGGTGTTTCTAGCCACGTCTCCCTGGGAAACCTACCCCAGCTCCTAGCAACCTCCAGCCAGCGAGGGCTCGCTGGGCTCCAGCCTGACGCCCAGATGCTCCCGCCCCAGGCGCCCAGGGCCCCCCCGTCCAGACGCAGCACTTACTGGAGGAGGCCCCGCAGGGACCCGCTCAAGAGCGTGGGCACCAGAGGCCCCATCATCCCTCCTGGTAGCCCCCGCCCCGCTGACACACAGCCCTCAGCCTGCCGGGAGCACTTCCTTTCCGTCATCCCCAAACTCCCCTTTCTTAAAAAGAAACAATTGCCCGAAGCCCCGGAGTTAATCCACGACGTCCTCCAGGACAAAGGCAGCTGCTGACCCGGCCCTGGACAGTCGATCAACAAACACGGCAGAGCCGGGCCCCTTCGGCCCCCAACGCTCTTCGTTCCGGCCCCAAGCAGGGACCTGGCAGATCCTGCCGGTGACCTCGGCCTCCCGGGCTCCCCGCCCGGTCCTGCCAGACCCTGCGAGCTGGGCGCTCCTCAGAGGGACCCAGTGGTCACCCCACGGTCTCTCCCTCTTTCAGGACCACCTGATTCAAAGTTTCTGGAGCAAGTCAGGTTCCAAGTCGAATGAAAGCAAAGTGACCTCTTGTAAAAGCCACGGGCTGTTCAGCGTGATTCTGGGAGACAATCAAAGCCCTAAAACCCTGTCTTAGACAAAAACGGGGGGGAAAAACCCTGTTTTCCGCACTCTTCATTTTACGTGCAATCAATCCTGAGCGGAGTCAGATGTTTGGCGGGCGCTCCGGGAACAAAAGAACAGTCGGAGAGACAGGCTGGAGGCCAGCCAGGCGTCAAGATTTCTCAAGAACCTCGCAGGGGCCCCTCCCGCTGTGCAGGGAAGGAATTCAGCCTGGCCCTCCCCTGCCGGCCTGCACGGCTCTACCAGCCCCTCCTCGGGGCAGATCCCCTCGGAGATGAAAGAACGTGGGAAATTCACTTCCTTCTCTTGGGCTCCGTCGAGTCGGGACTGGGCAGCCCTCAGGTCCTTTCTCGGAGCCTCAGTTTCTCATCTGTGAAGAGGGCGTTAAACTACCTCTCTTGCGGGCTGTCGTGAGGGGTACAGGGCACGTCATTTTCTTGCGGTGGCGGATGGTGGTGCATCCAGTGGGGGCCCAGTTGCTTCCTCCTCACCCAGCCCTGTCCACACCCTAGTCCTGAACATCCAAGGAAGCTCCAACAGACACTGAAAACAGGGCTGATTCCCCCAGCTCCTCGCTGTGTGACCCTGGGCACATCACTTAGCCTCTCAGGGTCGCATTCTGCTCATACTTAAAATGGGGATAAGAACTGTGTGCACCCGACAGATGTGCTGTAGGGATTAAAGGAGGGTCTCCCCTCCTGGATGAGCATGTCTTGAGCACCTGCTGGGGGCCAGGTGCTGCGCTGGCTTAGGGACCCCAACGGTACACAGACGGGCGGAGCCCTGTCCCCACCCCGCTTATCTTCTCGGGAGACGTCACACAAGCCCATAAAAATCCACCATGAAGTCGCAGCGATGGAGATTTTAGGAGGCAAGGAAAGGGGGGTCCCAGCACGTGATAACATTCAATAAACAATAGAGGCACTTGTTCTGTTGTCAGAAATCAGACAGTGGGGTTTATTATCCTTCAGTTCACAGGTGAGTAAAGGGAAACCCAGAACAGCTGGGCACGTGAGCCCAGGTCGTGCGGGACTCAAACCCAGGCCTGCCAGCCCCAGAGCCCCTGCGCTTCCCTCCGAATCCACAGCCCACACACGTGACACTGAGTGTGAACTCCCTGCGTGCCTTCCCGCCCTCACCAGACCCTCACAGCCTCCCCAGGGACCCCTATATCACCTCCTTGCTGCGCACGGGGAGCTGGAGGCCAAGGTCACCCACTCGGCAGGCCGGGGCCGTTTTCACCACACCGGCTTCTCTTGGAAGCTTTCCTGGCTCCCGGGTCCATAAAGGGAGAAGCGACTCAAACACAACACGCCAGCCCCAGCCCGCCAACCCCTCAGGTCCCACGGCCCATCTTTCAGGTGAGCTCCAGGCACGGGAGAGACACGAGAAGGGGCAGGAGAGCTGGTGTCTCCGGCCCCCGGCCCCCTGAACCCAAGGGCACAGCCTCATTACTTTCAGGGCCTGGCCAGGTGCTCGGGCATCCAACTTGGAGCCCCACGCGGGTACCGAGGCCACACGCGCCCGACGTCAGTCTTCCCAGCACAGCCTGAAAAGCCAGCAGGCTCCGGCAGAATTCTGGAGGTAGAGGAAGGGAAAAAGCGGGCAGCTTCGGGGAAAACAAGGGCTTGGGGGCCGGGAGAACGTGCTCTGCCTAATGACACGCACGTGGCCATCCACGTGCCTGCCCATCCCTCCCCGGCAGCCTGTGTTCCCCGAAATCTTTGATGGCGCGAAGGAGGACGGCTCCTCTGTGTACACGGAGCCCAAGGACGAGGCGTCTGTCTCATCAGGCGGTGGAGCCACAGTGTGGGTGTTCTGATGTCATTACTGCGTGGAGGGGAGCAGAGACGCCAAGATAAAGGACACAGGATCCTCCAAAGATCCACAGGGAACAAGAGGACCACAGAGAAATGCAGAACGCCCGAGCCAGAGGCCCGCCCAGCACCCCCTTCAGGAGGAGACAGAGGCCCAGGTGAGCGGGAACCTGTCAGGTGATGCCGCGAGGGAGGGTCCGAGGGTGCCCCGGCCTCTCCTCATCTCAGGCCCATCTGCTGCCCCGCAGGTTGGAGCAGAGAAAGGATTGTTGGTGGAAGCACAACCTCACCCGGCGTCTGCAGGAAGATGGTCCCTGGGGGTGCCACTCAGCAACCACAGAAGAAATAGGTTAGCGTCCCTGTCAAGACGGGACACAGGAGTCCCCACCCTTTCTGACATCCACCTCCTCGACGGGCAGCAAGGGAGCCGTGGGGGACACAGCACAAGACAGAGGGGGTGCTTCCCTCTTTTCCTGGGATGGACACCTGTGGGCTCAGAGAGCCCCAGGCCTGGGTGTTCACGTGAAACAGGAGCAGAGAGGCACCTGCAAGTTCTGAACCGCTGGCCAGAGCACCTCACCTGGAGAGACAGGCGGCCACTGTCAGCAGTTCCCAGGGCCCAGGCGAAGGTCAGTGTCCCTCTGCCCACTTCCAGCAGGGCCACTGACCCTCAGACGCACTGTCCCAGGACCCCTGTTGCTTAATCCAGGTCACTTGAGGGTAGGAATGACCTCAGCTCATCAGGCAGACGTCCTGGAGCTGATCTTTAAGGGGAAATCCAGAGGCTTACTCAAGAAGAAGGCAGCTCAGACAGCTGGACGGGCAGAGGGACCTGCAGAGAGCAGAAGGGACGAATGTGGGCTTGGGCAGGACAGAGGAAACGGCTCGCGACAGGGCAGGGGACCTCTGGCAGATGGAGAACACGTTGGTACAGAGCAAAGCCAAAAAGGCACCATCAATTTCAAGAGAGTTATTTCTTGAGGACGTACTGGCTGCAGAGGAATCCATGCCTCATCCGATGGGGCAGCCAGGTTGCCAGACAGGGCTGGGTGACCTCGGGCTGTCAATCACTCCCTAGATCGCTCTGGCAGCGAAAGCCCCTGTGGAGGGGGGTTGGGAAAAGGAAGAACCCAGCACACACGGCGGTCTCCAAGCCAGCACGTTTGGGAAGATGCTCTGCTTGGCACGGTGGTGGGGGTCAAGTGATTCGCCCCAGGCCACTTCCAGCTTGGGCAGGTCACGTGACCCCCTGGAGCTCGGCTCCCGCATCTGTAAGAAGAGACGGCTGGACAGGACACTCTCCCTGTCAGTCCCGACGTGCCTCAGGTCTAATCAGAGCAGGGGCTCTGGCCTGCCAATCCCAACTCCCTGGATAACCGCAGTCATCTGAAGTGAGGCCCAGGGCAACAGCAGTGCCAGACGTCGGATCTGGGGAAATCAGAGTCTGGATCCTCCCCAGAAGGCCCCCAGGACCCCGCAGGGGCAGCCCCCGGCTTCGGAGACACCGGATCCCCGGCTCTGACATCCAGTCCTAGCAGGGCCTCACCCCCCTGCCCACTCCCTGTTGGCAGGGAGGCTTTGAGCACCGCCCTCCCTTGGTGCTGCCCGAGAGGGGGCACCAAGCGGGGGGCATGGATCCCCGCTGGTCTCGGGGTTTAAGCCCAGGCTTTGAGGATGGCCTGAGATACACTCTGGTTTAACACCTTGACCCAGGGGCAGGACTCAAGAGCCGCTGCTGTGTTTCTCTCCTCCTTTGCCCTCCTCAGTCACGTCCTGCTCTCCTGCTCCAACCTGGACCCCTCCGTCATCTCGACGTCTCCGCTTGGATGCCTCCACCCGCACCTGTCCAAACCCACGCTCGGACTCTCCCCATTCCCAGCCCTCTCCTGCCCATGCAGGCACCTGCTCTCTCCAGCCTCCTGGCTGCTCAGAGCCCCCCAGACCTGACGTCCACCACGTCAGTACGTGGCTTCTGCTGAGTTTCGACAACCCAGCCACGCCTCGCACCTCCGCCGTGGTCACCCTGCTCCAAGCTACTGACACCCTCCTCCTGACGGGACCTCCTGACTCCTGCTTCTACACCCAGCGCCTGCCCCTTCTACCCTTTAAAAAATCGTCAGAGCGCGTCCCTCTTTTGCCTAAAAGCCTCATTAGCACCACGCTTCACTTGGAGGAAAACCTCGGCCCTCACGATGACCTACGAGGCTCTCCGTGGTATGTCCTTGTTCGCACTGGCCTGGTCTCGAAGGCTGCGGCCCGCCCGCCCTGTGCCTTGCACACACGCCCCCCTCGGGGCCTTTGCACCTGCTGCTCCCTCTGCCCCGAGTGCCCCTCCCCGACACCCCACACGCCCATCCTCACCTCCTACAGGTCTCTGCTCAAACGCCATCTTGTCAGTGACCCCTCTGTTTAAGCTGAACCCCCTTCCTGAAGCACCCTGCCCCCTTCTCTGCATTTATTCCCCCTCCAGACCTAATACTACATATTTTACTACTTTTTCCTTTCTTTTCTTCCCCTCAAGAAAGTGTAAGCTCCTTGAGGGCAGGGCCGTTCATCTGTTTTGTCCGTCAGTGTAACACTGGTACGGCGACAATGGTGCCTGGCGCATACAGGCTCTCAGTAAATCTTTACTGGGTGAACGCAGCCCCCTTCCAGCAGGCACCCGGGAACACCACAAAAGCAGGGCCAGAGGCCACTTCCCAGATCTGCCGGGCACCTGATCTTCTACCTGCTGTCACTCTTTCCTGCCCCCTCTGACTTCCTGGCTTCCTACCACTGGTCCCACACTTCAGACTCCCACCTGAACCTGTCCTGTGAGGCCCCCGGGCCTCCTCCACCACCAGACAGACACGCGCTGACCGCACCGCGGATGCTGACCTGCTGGGATGGGCACTGGCACAGGTGTGGTTCTCAGTCCCGGCCCCCGGCCCTCGTGCTCAACCTACGTCTGCACACGCCCACCACGGGGGCTGGAGAGGCAGGTGTGGCTACTGCAACTGCAGGTCCGAGCGCTCACCCCGGCGGGTCACTGTCCTGTGTTCCTCCCCTTGGTGGGAGACACAGAGTGGGGACTGAAAGCACAGCAGGTGTTTAATAGACGGCGAAGTGGAAGGGCTTCCGAGCTCCGTGCCAACACAGCGGCTGGAGGCAGCACTGAGCCCACTGCCCACATTATGGCTTTTGGACTCAAAGAAAGGCCAGGGGAAGTCGTTGGGGGGCCCAGCTGATGGTCACGTGCGTGGAGCCTCCCGACGGAGGCCGGGGGCAGGGGCTCCACCCGGGTCTAGGGGCGACCGACCACCAATTGAGTATCCACGCTCTTGACCGCTAAGCTGCACTGACTCCAGGACCAGCCTGTGGCCTCAGGTAGAAGCAGGTCCTGCCCTCTGGGGGCTGGGCCATCCACACCCCCTTCCTCAGACTGTGCCAGCCAAGTGCCCCATCAGGCACATGTGGCCAGCATGGCGGGGTCAGCGATATGACGGAGGAGCAGGCCGTCTGCTTCCCTCCGGGCGGGGTAAGGCTGCTGGACCAGTGCGTCCAAGGATGCTCTCTCTCCTGGACACAGCATGCAAGCTGGGGATGCCAGCAGGAGGAGGATTCTCTGAGTGTGACCGTGAGAACACCCAAGGAAGCCGGAATTTAACGCACACTGCTGTTACTTACGATTTGCCTATCAATTTTTAAAAGACATAAATCGACTAACTGCTTACGGTAAAACTTTTAATGAGCACAACTCTTGCTGTAGATTACATAAAGTTACACACCTAGATCTGCTATAACTCTTAACCCAGCCCTGCCAGGCTCCCAACCACTTCCTCTCATCCGGAGACCCTGGAAATTCTGTCCTGCTCTCACCCAACACTTCAGAGCAACTTCTGGGCTTTAACCACCAACTCCTAAGTTTTTGGGTTTTTTGTTCTTATAGGACAAAGTTATTAATTTTCCGCATTAACATTTTTCATTCACTCGGAGTCATCTTAAGGACCCAGCTCATATCCGAATGAAGAAGTGGCTTCCAACTGATCTCACAGGTTAGCTTAAGCCAAATGGTCACAAACTCTAGCACGCATTAGGAAAACCTGGTGGGCTCCTTAGAACAAATGATTGGGTCCCACCTGGGGGTGTTGGTCTGCCGTCTGGGACAGGGCCCCAGAACCTGCAGTTCTAATAGGTTCCCAGGTGATTTTCGATGTTGCTGGTTCAAGACGACATTCTGAGAACAGCTGTTTGAAGCTACCTTTCCTGGCATCTTTGTGGCCCCTGAAATTTTTTTTCCCTCCAGATGGAAAAGAACAAACAAGAAAGTAAAGGAGATACTGAGCTATCTGATTTCCCCCAGGCCCATGTAAAACACTTCCAGGTAGGAGAAGCCATCGTTGGAAATCATGCTCAGTCACTGGTGTAATTTCATCTCCCCCACTGATTTCTGGAATTTAAAAGCACATGCAAGTTAATTTATCCTGAATTCATAACCTTGCTTCATAATCCATCTCCCAAATCTACTTTTTAAAAAGGGTTTTGCCTCTTTTCCTCTCTTCTGAAAATTTAAAAATTCATTTTAATGAAACAAAACTCACCAGAATTTGATTGAAAAAAAATACACAGTGACTTCCTTTTAATTAGATGGTGCTCACGCATCTATAATAATAAATAAGATAGAAAATATTCAAGTCTCTTAAAATATGTGAAGTTGAGAGGGAAGAGATTAAAGTGATACAGGGCCGTCTGGAAAGGGCAGCCGGTAGAGAGGAAGAAGTAGCAGGGCTGGATCTGGTCCCGTGCCTGGTCCCAGATACCACACCAAGCAGCCCGGCGGGCTCAGAAAAAATCTTTTAATTCTTATGACCCTCAGGTTCCACATATGTAAGATGAAGGCAATAACGTCTCCCTCAAAAGGTTGTTATGATAGAATTAAAATTGTTTCATCCCACATCATTTTTAAAAAGGACTTGAGAATTTTAAAATTTCACATCTTAAAAAAAAACACTTGAGACAAAAATAACTATCAAAAATTAATATGTAAAATATATTTTTAAAAATATATCAACCAAAAGTATAGTACAATTATTCTGACTAATCCTCAAGGCCTGCCCAAGTCTCCTGGCAGTTAAGCTAAATAAGGAAATTATTATCTAACTTTCATTATCTCATTAATTGAGAGGCGGAAACAAACCGATTCCTCAGAGCAATTAAATGAGATAATGTATGTGAAAGCTTCTAGCAGGTAACCAGACAGAAGATGCCATCATTAAGGTTCAAGGCAGAGGTGAGACGTCCCTCACTTACGTGTGGGACAGAGTGGACCCCAGACGCATCAGGGGATGCGATTTCATTCAGAGAGCCGGCTCCACCTTCCCTCTCTTCCCTTAGGTCTGATTCTCAGAGGAGTCCGCCTGCCATGGACCAGGAATGCACTTCCAGCTAGGGTTCTCGCAGGAGAAAGTTGAGAGTATAATGTTCCACTGAACCCCATGAAAATGCCAGCTGTGTAGGTCAAATTTCAATGGTTTAGCCTGAGAGGAAGCCCAAATGCAGCAGAGGAAGAGGAGAGATGAGGGCAGGTGTGGGGGACACACAAGTTCAAGGCCCTCTGTGCAGCTCTGACACGTAGGAAAGTCTGAAGGCTACAGAGCCTCAGCCAGCTGTGTCCCTCACCGCTCAAGCATCTGGGACAGGCTGCAGGAGGAGGGGCGTGCTGGGGGGCGGTCACCTCACAGGCCCTTCCTCCCAGGTCCCAGGGTGCCTACAGACAGTGTGGCCGCAGGCTGACCCCTGGCCACTTCCAGGTCTGGCCCTGAAAAGCCACCACCAGCCTCCCTGCTCACCCTCTGCTGGCCTGGCCCTGAGTGCCAACTCCCGGGCAATGTGGAAGCAAAGCCTCGGCCCCTGAATAACGAGGACCAGAGCCACCGAGCGCCTGAGTGCACTTCCCTGAATGACCGAAGAACTCACGGCAGTTCCAGGGTCCGGCTCTCGACACGGCGCACGTAATAGAGGCGCGGACGGAGGAGCTGAGGTCCTGTGCCCAGAGGAGAGCTGGACTCAGGGAAAGAGCACCTGTCCCCTATTGAAGCAGACAGGGTTCTGGTCCCCAAACTGGGTAACACACCTCACAGCCACCGGAGGAGCTTTTCAATCAGGACAGATTCCCCTGCGCCCCACTCCGAACTCTTGACTCTTCCCAGGACGTTCTTTACCTCCTCTGTTAGGTGAAGACATTGGTCATCAGGTCGCAATCAAGGGATGGCCGGACAGAATGCAGCTGTGAGCCTGCCCCCACCAACATCTCCATCACTAGATGTCCGGGCGGGACCCTCCTCTGTTCGACGTCTCAGCCCTAGTCCTACACCGCTTTTTCCTCATCTCTAGCTGGATAACTGGCGTATCTTATCAACCCAAGAGCCCTGCAAGCTCTTCAGGGGCCGAGATGATAGCTTTTACATTGCTTTTCTGGACAGCACGCAGCAAGGCAGGTAATAAAAGCTCAAGCAACACTCTAGCCCATCTGATTTGAGTAGGTATTTTCCATACAACCAGGAGAAGCGGGGGAAAGGGCTTCTCTGGCAAACTAGACCCAGGAGGCTGCACTTGGCAAAACCGCTGCAAGTGTACATGGAATTCCCGTTTAGAGCCGGTGGTGCAGGAAGCGGCTGGCCACTCTTCTCTTCAGTGGAGAGGTGGCTGGTTCGCAAACTTTAAGGCACAGGTGGAGCTTATTAAAAATGTAGGTTCCTGGGCTTACCCCACACCCGATATTCTGATGCAGTGGTTTGGGGGTGGGACCCAGGAATCTGCATTTGTGACGGTCCTCCTGCACCTGCCCCAACTCCTATGCAAGTGGCAAGAAACCATGGGTGTGAGGTGAGGCCAGGCCCAGGTCCATCCTGTTTAATGTTACATCACAGGCCTCCCAGGCTGCCCAGCCCACAGGAAAGCCAGATGTGCTGAAGGGGGATGCTCACCTGTCGGACTTGCCCTAGACGCTGCCCTTCCGCCAAGAAGCGAGATCAACCAGGTGACCCCTCTGTTCTCTGAAGGCCACCAGCTCACCGTCACACCCGAGAAAACTGGAAGGGTCCCCCTGGCTGCCTCAGACCCATCTGCCCCGAGTCCTAATTGAGGAGTCCAGCCACGTCTGTTCGCCCTGCCAGGGACCATCTGTACCCAGACCTCCCTTCTCTCTGCAGAGCAGAAGGGCCGGGGCAGCAGCAGGCAGACCGGCCTTGTCTGGGAGCCTGCCTTCGCCCCGGGATGGCCTTGCACCTGGGGGGACATGCCCCTGAGAACCAGGCACAACTCTGAGCCTCCATTCCACGACTACACCTGCTCTCTCAGTGCCTCGGGGAGAGCAGTGGGGGGCTGGCGTCTTATCCATGTCTGCAGACGGCAAACAGAGAGGATATGTGACTTGCCCAAGGTCACACAGCAGGTCAGCTGTGGAGCCAGGGAGGGCAGCCAGGCTCTGCATCAAGAGCCTCAGGTGGACGCAGAGTCACGGCTGCTCTGATTCAGGCTGTGGCCCCACTGGACAGAAACACCGAGCTGGGCCCTGTCTTGTTGAAAGGCCTTTGGGTGGGTCCTTTCAGAGGGACCGCTCCTCAGTCACCATTCACAGAGAAGAGAAGAGAGGGGAAAGCGCAAGATCTTTCTCCTGACAGCGCAACGGGCCTGCAGGTCTCAGGATGTGGCAGGTAGTGGGGCTCAGCCCATCGGATGGGCCTCTCCCGCAGTTCTCTCCTCCCCTCCCCAGAGGCTCTGCGGAGTCGAC
This sequence comes from Monodon monoceros, assembly GCF_005190385.1. Lineage (NCBI taxonomy): Eukaryota > Metazoa > Chordata > Mammalia > Artiodactyla > Monodontidae > Monodon > Monodon monoceros. The sequence continues at coordinate 1,174,755 of NW_021703783.1, forward strand.
CAGGCCGACGTCCACCCTGGCTCCACAATGTGGAACGTGTGGGCCCATCTGATTGCACCTTCCTGTCCCCTCCTCCTCCGGGGTAGGTGTTAATGGTGAAGGGGGCCGAGGTGAGCAGAAGAAGCCCTGACCGGGGAATCGACAGCAGCGGCTGGAGCCACGTGCCCTGAGCCAGGTCCCTGCAGCACAGATGGAGAGAAGGGAGCAGGGGGCCACCGGACCCCACATCTCTGTTCCTGCACTAAGAGAAAGCAGAAAGGCAGAGTCTCGGAGCTCACACCCAGAGCTGGAAGGAAGGAGGGAGGGAGGAGGAAGGACAGGGTAGGCAGGGAAGGGAAGGGAAAGTGGACAGGCTGCCCTGGATGCTGGGGCACACAGACAGACAGACTCAAGCCACACCCTCCAGACGCTTACTGCTGACCGGCGTCCGCGCTGCTCTAAGATACTGTCTGCGCCGACCTGCTCCTCCCCAGGAGCTGAGGGCCCCAGGTACAGGGGTGTCTGCCTGGAGGTTCCACAGCTGACTTTGTGCTGGACACACGCGGTGAAGCTCCAGGAATATGAGTGGGTCCTGCATTCCAAGTTGGTGACAGAAAACTACGTTAACACAAGATCCCTCCAGCGACTTTTTCTGGACCGTATCGATCTTTGCTCTCAATAAGGCACAGCCGAACTCAGGACCGCCCAGGTGAGGCAGGCCAGCTGACACCCCACGGCTCGTCACAGCGTGTCCACTGATGCTAGAAACCAAGCCCCTTGGCCCCACCCCGCCCTTTCTGGAGGTCCTCCCACTCAGCCCACGCCCCTCGCTTCTCTCTACTGGTTTGGAATTTTCTCTCTCCGATAGTCCTAAAAATCAGGTCTATGGCATGTGAGGTTTTCCCATGATGTTTTAAGCTTATAATCTGCTCACAGTGAGATCAAAGAAATGGCCTCCATTTCAGCAAGAGAGGCACGTCTTAGACAGAAGCACCATTTAGCAAGGACACAGGCAACCAAGGGGCGGGAGAGGCCGGCATTTAGTAATGACCTACTACGTGCAAACGTGTTATTTCATTGAATCCTCGATGCCCTCCTGTCAGGCAAGCATCATCGTTTCAGAGATGGAGAAAGAGGGAAATAATAACATTTCTGTAGCAGGTGTTCTCAAAAAACAGGAGCCATAGACTTAGGTTCTGGTGAATTCTAAGTAGCGCTCTGGGGGGAGGAGAGGGTCTGCAGATGTCCCATGGCCCCCTTTATGCCCAGAGCCCCTCAGGGGGCCTCTACGAGCCGAAGTCAATGCTCGAGGAGCAGTCCTGGGGCTCCGGGTGGTCCCCAAAGATAACAGTCCTTTCTTCCCCTTCAAGTTCAGAACCAATTAAGAAGGAATATACAGGAGCCACACAGACTGAAACCAAGGGCACAAGTTCTAAACAGAAGGATACGGCCTAGGCACGTGGTTACGAAGGGCTGCCTAATAGTTCACCCAGAACTAACCTACCCACCCGACCCACAGGCCAGAGGCAGCCCCAGGACCTGGGGAACCCTTCTCTGGGGACAAGTAGATTCAAGAGAGTCCCAGGAGGGGCCACGCCCAACTCCTGAGTCAGATAACTCGCTTCTCGGCTGGGGTCAAGGGCAGACCCTCCAGGGGTGTGGGGCAGACTCCCTCCCCCATCCACGCGACACAAGGAGCACAAGTGTCCCCCTCTACGGGGGGTGGGGTGGTGTTATCAGGGTCTTCACACCACGTGAGTGTATGGGGCATAAGAGTAGTGTAACCCACGGACCACGTACGGGGACATGCTCTCAGTGATGACACGGGAGGCCCTGGAAGGACCCAGGAGGGTCTTGGGGAGGAAAAAATAAATGGGGAGGAATAGGCGGTTAGAAAGAAGAGAGAAGACAGGGGGGACTGACAACAGGCCTGTAACACGGCACGCAGCCGCCCTGTGCAAACACTTGGATCCCACCCGGCCTTTGCTCGGGGAAGAATCTGAATCACCTGCCGGACAAGGCGGGCCTCGGCCACCCCCAGGGACAGCCTGGGTACTCGGGGCCATCTCTCTCTTGTACCCCACTCTCCATATGCAGTGAGGCCCACGTGAGGACAGGCCACGGGCCACGCAGAAGCCCAGACTGCCTGTGGCTCTCGGCCAGGCTTCCTCCACCCCCGCACCCTGTCCGGCCCCCCTACGCCCACTGTCCTGCCCCTCCCGGGGACCAGAGCGCTTGTGCACAGAGTCAGCACTGAGGACTGCAGCCAGATGGCAGAGGCCACGCAGAGTGAACCAGCCCTTTTTTGGACTTTCTTTCGTGGGCGGCCCGAGTGTTTACACTCCAGCAGCAGGCCCTGCATGGGCTCCTGGCAGAGGAGAGATTCATGGGAGCAGCCGCCTCCGGTGGAGAAGCCACCACTAATGGGGGCACGGTGCCCGCTCTGACCAGGAGGCTCAGGCCTTACTGAACAGCAGCAGTTCCCTCACCGGTGACAACACAACTCCTAAAGGGGGCAGTCGTGGCGTGGGCTGCGCGGCCCCCTCACGAGACCACCTCCACGCTGCCCCCCAGGGCTGCGCCATGGCCCGCGGGGGGTAGGGCTCCGCGTGTGGGGCTGCGGCCAGATGCCTTCTTCAGTCTGTTCTACAGATACAGAAATAGGAGGCCAGACAGAGGGCAGGGTTGGGGGCTCAAAGGGAGGGGCTGCCCTGCGTCCGCCCGGAGCCCACCCCTCCCCCCAGCCCTGATTCCGTCTATTTCCAAAGTCTTTGTGCTTCACGGAGAGCGGGGGGACCCCAGCCTCTGCAGCACGGCAGGACAGCTGCTTCTGATTATCCGTGCCGGGCAGACACACAGCCAGAGGAGTACTCTGGCTACAAAGCCACTGCTCGTCCTTCCCATCAGACGTCAGCTGCACTCATTCATGTGGCCGGGCTGCGTCTGGTCCCACCGACGGGGTCTGGGAATCAGGAAGGTCAGTGACGGGCGCTCAGGGCCGCAGCCGGGCCACGTGGGCCAACATCGGCCCCCAGCTGCTTCTGGGGGCCTCAGCCTCCCTGCTCGGGAGCCTCTGCTGGGACCCCCCCGGGACCGAGAGCCCCCTTAGCTCGCCTGCTTCTCCTCATGAAGGGCCCTCACCTTGGCCCGGCTGCGTCCTTCCCTGTCGCCGAAGCCGGGGTGGCTCTGGCTAGCCTTCCACCATCCCCCTCGTGCTGGACAGCAGTCGCCGTGGATGATCAGATGAGCCACGTTCTCCCCCAAAACTCGACTTCCCTTTGCCCTTCACCCCCGTGACCTGGTGATGCTGTAGACTGTTCCATTCTCTCCTCTGCTCTCCAGAAACTTCAGGGCTGATTTTCAAGCCTCCCACCCCCGGACATGGATGAGATGGAATTCAGTGATTGAGGGCGTTCACACGCTCAGGGACACACACGCACACTCACACACCCAGACGCAAGGCTTTGCAGGGCGACACCACTGTGGACAGAGGCTCCAGCTGGCTCAGCACAGACGCCCCCGCCTCACACTGGCAGGGGACACGGCAGGCGCTGCACAGTCCCTGAGGTGGTGGGAAACCCCCGAGGACGGAAATACCAGCCTGGACGGGTTGGGTGGGGCAGCTTCACGGCTGGAGACTTTGCTAGCCTTTCCTCTGCGCCCGGCCCACGACCGACCGGGGCAGACGTGTCCCGTGAAGAGTAGGGGGCAGATCTCAGATGGTCTCCATCGCAGCCACTCTGCCCTGCCATTGTTGCAGACAGGCAGCCACAGACAGCATGTGATAAACAGGCGTGGCCGTGTGCCAATAAAGCTTTATTTAAACACAGCGGGGGTGCTGCTGGCCTGCTGGTCTGTCAACCTCAACTTCACACACATTCACGCACCAGAGCGCCACGAGGACTCGTTTCACAGATGCGAAGAGCGAGGTCCAGAGGTGCCAGTGAACTTGCTCAAGGAGGCACAGCTGGTGAGCTGGTGAGTGTCAGCACTGGGATCCAGACATAGGCCAACTGGGTCCAGAACTTGCGCTCTCGGCCTCTCTGCCGACGCCTGCCTCCCCCCGGGCACGCTCGTAAGGACGCGTAATAACCACTAGATAAAGCAAGATGCCAATCAAATGTGACATAAAACAGCACAAGCTTACTGGGGGCCCAGCTCTATGCCCCGTGCTCCTGTTACCCCCTGTTACAGACGGAGAAACTGAGGTCGGCAGCTGCAGGAACTTGCTCAGGGTCCCAGAGCGGGTGACCCTCAGGGCTGTCACTGAGCCTGCCTGTCAGCCCAGGGCCGGCCCAGTCCCTCCCCTCTACCCCACTGGGCCCGCGGCCTGAAGCTGTGTCTCTCACTTCCTTGGTCCACTCTTCCCCGAGCTCCTCTCCACAGTGGAGGTGGACGTTGCTGTCCCCAAGAACTCACACCCACCGAGGCTGTGGCCCCGTGAGCACCTGCCCGCCCCCAGAAAGCAGGGACCACTCTGTTCCCGTGGCAGCCGGCCCCTCTCTGCAGCATCTCCCGGACGTCACTAAGCAACGAGCACCACCTGTCAGTTTCTATGGCACCATGGGCTCAACATCTCACTCCAACCTCCTAACTAGAAATACGGGGAATGGGCCCTGCTCCTTTTCAGAGGAAGGAGGTTCCCCTGGGGCCTCAGCTCAGCTGGAGAGGGACGTTCCTGGGAGGGGCAGCACGGAGACTCCCACCATGCCCGCCAGGACCACAGCTCTTCTGCTCCTCCTTGGCTGGTCGGGAGTTGGGCGGGGAGAGACTTGCCCCCCCCAGCTGTGTCTATGAACAAGGTCCCTCAGCCAGGATGTGGGCGTCAGGTGCCATGTGCCCCCAAGTCCTCAACGCGATGGTTCCTGTAGGAGGTGATTAGGTTTGGATGAGATCATGGCTGAGGGGCGCCCACTGGTGGGATCAGTGACCTTATAAGCTGAGGACGAGACAGCGGAGCTTCCCCTCTCCTCCCACGTGCACCAGGAGAGGGCGTGGGTGCATGGCTCCACAAGTCAAGAAGCGGGTCCTCACCAGGAACCAAGTCTGGCGGCACCTTGAGCTTGGACGTCCAGCCTCCAGAAGCGCGAGAGATGAAGGTGTGCTGTTTACCCCCCTATCCCCCGTCTGCGGTATTTTGCTATAGCAGCCTGTACAGTACAGGCTGTGAACAGAACAGAGGAGGGTTGCTGCCTAACGACTTTACGCTGGACGTTTCAGCTACACCTTCCCAGGAGACCTATGTTGAGTTATTTCCACTCAATAAAAGAAACACACACACTTAAACACACACACATGCAGAGAACTTTTAAGTTAAAAATTTCAGTGGAAAAAGATACCCAATAACCCAGCTCAATTTTAGAAATAACTATTTTTTTGGAAAATGGCGAGAAAAGAAGCGTTTTTTCCTGGCCTACAAAGGTCCTCAAGCATCTGTCTGCTTTCTGCTGGGGTCACAGCGCTTCTGCCTTCCCCATGAGGTTCTTCACTTTGTCCCTAAAATCCAAGTTGTCTTCCCCTCCCTTGGGGACAAACAGGAACAGCAGCAGGTGAGACAAGGGTACGTGAAGGTGACAGAGAATTAAAGGAAGACAGACAAAGAGGCTCGGAAGCTAAGAAAAAAAGAGAACAAGAGATTAAAGACCTAAAAAGTCTCAGCAAAGATTTCCTTTGTCCCTTTGCAAAATCATATCCCACAGCGAACTGAGGAAGACCCGGGAAGCCTGGAGCCTGGCCTCGGGACAAAGTGCCCGCCAGGGGGAAGAGGCCTGAGGTCACGTCCTGTTACCTGGGACGGTCCATCAAATGGGGCGCCTTTGTGCTCCCCAAACCCGGAAATCCCTGAGAGTTTCCCAGCAAAGGTTATACCCTCACTATGGCGCATGCCGTTTGAACTAATTAAACCCACCCGGAAAATGAAGGACAAGGAGCCTCAGACTTCCTGGGAAAAGGGCCAGCAGGGCTGACGGGACAGAGGGGCTGCAGGGGCCACACGCATGGGGGCTCCCGGGATGCCGCGAGGGGCTCCCATGTCCACGGAACACAAGCTAGGGCACAGAAGACCACCCCACAGGCAGCACGGTTCCAAGAAAAGAAAACGACGTGTTCCTGGAATAATCAGGGTGCAAACTGCAAAAGGCAAACTCAGAATGAATTAAAGGGAGCCACTGATTTTTAGGAGTCAAAGACTGAAGGAAGGAAATTGATGTAGCCTTTCTTACTTACAGCTTTAGCTTTTCTTAATTTTGGAAGAACGTTAGTTCTACCTGCCAGGGAGTTATTCCAGGGCACCTAATACATAAGACGTGAGCGTGGGAGCAGACAGGAAGCTGGGAACATGGGTGCAGCATCCATGCAGGGAGCTGTCGGCCAGGAGGACGGGTCCCCTTGGAGGTATCTGATCACATTCCCTAGTGATCGGGTCGTAAGCTTCAGGACACCACCCCACCCCCTGCTACTGGATGTGCCTTGGTCTCCCCTTCCTCCACCATAGCATTTTCCAGGCAAAGAATGGTGTGCTCAAGGGGTCCCCCGTGCCCAGGACGCAGCCGTCTGTGGCGTTTGTGGGGTTTGTGGGAAGATGGGGTGAGGCTGGGCAGCAGGTGAAGTACAGAAGTGACAGCCACGCGGCTGGGTTCTCATCACAGACCCTCCCCTCCCTACACATGGGACCCAGGGCAGCGACCCAACCACCTAAGCCCCTCGCCTTGGCTTCCTCCCCTTAGAATGGGGATAAGAACGGCATCTCCCAGGGCTGGCGTGGGCAGGAAAGCCGCAGCAGCAAGAGCAGTGCCGAGCCCACAGGATGGCCTGTGTAAGCGTCAGCTCTCCCGTGCCGGCCTGTCCTGCACAAGCAGGGAGGAGAAAGCAGCAGGAACGGATCCAGCCCCCGTAAAGCCCACAGGACGGCGAGAGGCGGTGCCACGCCTCTGATACCACACGTGGCGTGGCCTCTGCGCTCGGCTGGGCCACCTCTGCTCCCTTTCAGCACTTCCGTTCCCAAAGACGTCAAACACACAAACACAACTGGGCCACCATCTTGGCGGTGGGACCCAGTTTACAGCCACGAGAGGAATCCAGCACGAACGCCAGGGTCGGAACCAGACAGAGGCCTCGGATGCGATGAGTCTGGGTTTACGGTTTACTCTGTTTGTTTTTGTTGATAAAAGTAAAGTCTTGCCCCGCTGTCGGCTGCGAGGAGAGTGCCTTTCTGCATAAATGAGCGGAACCGCCCGTTTATTAACATTAAACTTGACATTTATAGCCTAAGTGCTTTCCTGCCATTAACCAATAATTCTCAGCGCGTTCCTGGAGGGGCGCCCCGAGGGGTCCTGAGCACACCCTGCAGCGGGCAGCACCCCCCCGGCACCCCTCCTGCCGACCCCAGACAGAGGGGGAGAGGGGACGACTAAATGGAGGCGGGCACAGGCGGTGGACAGGACGAGCCCGACCCACAGCTGGGCCCGGGGGGTGAGGGGCGGTTGGTCGGTCTCCGCGGTGCACGGGAGCGGCCCGGCCCAGGAGTGATGCATGGACCCCCGGGGAACCACCTTCCCCGCCTGGGGAAGGAAACGGGCCCTAAGTGCTTCTGTCGGCATCCACACCACATCCTGGGCCAGAGGTGACGGGCAGAGGGCATGACTCACCCTCTGCAAGGCAGCCTGGGCGCCGAGGCCACTTCACGAGGTGACTGAGACGAGGCCGCGTGAAAGGCATCTGGGAGCAAGAGCCCAGCTGCGAAGGGAGACGGGCAGCCGGGCTCCCAAATAGGAAAGGGGACCCTGGCAAAGGGCAGCCGGCAGGTTGGGGCTGGGCCGCCCCTGTCGGAGCTACAGAGACCACCCTCCTCCCTGCCGGCTGCTCCTGGTCAGGAGGCTCTGGGAGTTCATCAGGACTCAGGTCCACAGTCCTGGACGGTTTGGGCCTTAAATGTAAGTAAATTGAAAATTACCCTCTCTCTCCATCATGTAGACCTAGTCATTTTCTGCTTATTTTCACTGTCTTCGTAAAATCTCAAGTTGAAAGGCTCCTCCAGGTCCTGTTATAAAGGAAGGTCTGGATGGAGTGAATCCCACTGACCACGGCAGTGAGGGGCTCAGTGCCCCACCTGGCAAACCTGACACATGGTGCCCACGTGAGCGTGGCCCGAGCAGAAGTTCTGACCATGCCGGGCACGGCGTCGGGGCCCCTGGTCTGCGCCAGGCGCCAGGCGGCCGTACTCATGTCTGGTCCTTCATTCAGCCTCCGCCCGATCACACGAGGCCGCTTTGCTATCCCCACGTTTCCGGCCGTGGTTCTCACTCAGGGGGCATCACCTCTTTCCTCCGTTCAGTTTCTCGGTAACTTCCTCCCAAAGCCTCTGCAGGCATCTCTGCACTGGATCCCATCCCTGTTCCAGGGTCAACCTGGTCAGAGAAGCAAGGTCACCGCAAAACAAAGAGACCAAGGTCAATGACCAAAAGGGCCGCGGAAACTACGCGGAAACGTATGGCCCCTGCCTTTTTAGGAACAACTCACGCGGCAACGCGCTCCCTCATCCTTCTTAGGTACCCACACGGCACCTACCAAGACAGAGGGCCTCACCTACCCAAAGGTCCAAAAAACAAAACACCAAACCACTAAGGAGACCAAAGACCCAAACACTGGGGCCAGCTCTCCACAAGCTGTGTGATCCTGGGTGAGACACCCTCTGAGCTTCAGTTCTTTTCTACTGAATTAAGAATAATAGTTTTAAAAATTAAGAATAATAGAATAATAGCACTTTCCAAGCTTTCCGCACAGGGTTGTTTTGAAGGTCGAATGAAAGCACTCTGGAATTATGTCAAGCAACTGGACTGTAGTATCCTTCTGGACGGGTCAAATGTTCCGGCCCCCATTTACTAAGGCAGCAGAAGGACCGGGACCAAAGCACAGGCCTCTCCACCACGTGGTGCTGTCTCTAGGCGCCAGGAGCCCTTAGGAAGGGGGAGTCCAGTTGGGCCTCAGTGATCCGGGAAGGTTCTGGTGCAGTGGCCACACCCCAGAGGCCAGCGGGCCAATGCAATCCACAGGTGTGTTTTATTTGGCTGACACAGTTAAGAAAATTTTTTTGAGCCAACATTTAAGAAGCAGTAGGTTCTACTTAAAATCCAGATTTCCTGTCTTAAAAGATGAGAAGGGCTCGTAACGCTAGGTAGACACCCCTCACGGTGACAATCTGTTGTCGCTGCCCCTTTGGGGACATGTGCTCTTGAGTCTGTCACGGACCCCGGCCCCTCTGCTTCCCCAACACGGAGGCCAGCTGTCAGCAGCTGTTGGGCACTATTCCTGCATCGCTGCTCTCACGCCATGATGGGGATGAGCTCCCTGCTGCGGCAAGGGACCCGCCCTCCTGCACATGCCCGCTTCACCTGTGCACCTCTTCTTGTCGAGCTCCCCCCTCCTGCACATGCCCGCTTCACCTGTGCACCTCTTCTTGTCGAGCTCCCCCGCTCCTGCACATGCCCGCTTCACCTGTGCACCTTTTCTTGTCTAGCTCCCCCTCTCCTGCACATGCCCGCTTCACCTGTGCACCTTTTCTTGTCTAGCTCCTGGAGGCACTTGATTTTGTGACCTCCGAGCTGCGGACAAAGAGACTCCCAGGAGGTCGGGCGTCAGGACTGCAGCAAGAGCTAAGTGGGGCTGGGAGCCACTAGAGGGAGGGCTGTGTGACGAGGGCAGGCAGCTCCCCGACGGGGGAGAAGCTGGGTTCCAGGATGAGGCTGCGGGATGGAGCCAGGACCTCGAGTGAGGGTGGGGACTCGGGGACAGGGGACCAGGCACGGAGACACAACAGGGATAAACCAAGGCGCGACGTCCCTGCTTGCGTGGCGCCCACAGCCAGGCGGGGAGGGACCACACCTCAACCCCGTAATGTTTCTGCCCATTAGCCCAGAGCCCTGGATCAGTGTTTCCGAGCAAGGGCAGACAGAAAAATGGCCCAGCCGGTGGTTTTCCCCCCCGAGGGCCGCTGAGCAGCAAGGGGGGAGGTAAGGGTTAGGGTTAAAAACTATTCACCTGACACTGCTCAGCCCTTGAAAGCACAGAGCAACTCAGAATCCCACTCATTAATCTTCCCAGACGGTGGACGGACTTGCGAATTACAGCTCAGACAGCGGTCCTGGCGCGCCTTTGACCTGCCTTTCCAGGCTTCTCACGCTGTGTGACTGATCACACATACATCCCCCCCCCCCCACGAGCTCCATTCTGCCCTCACACGCACATACCACACGCAGGCACACACACGTGCACAAACAACACACAGAGATGTGCACACACACAGAGAGATGGGCACACTTGCACGCACACACACTCAGACACCCCTCCCTACCGTTTAGCTCTTCCAGAGGGTCACCTTGACAGCAAGACATCTCAGGTATGGGAGACTCTGCGTTTGGGAAAAGGGGGAAACACACAAGCACACCCATGGCCCTCATGGCAGTTCTCTCTGTTCTACTGACGGAGGAGACAGAAAAAGTGATTGGAGCACACGAGGCAACATGCCTGAGTGCTTCCACGTAACAGCGGAGGCGTGATGACAGCCCTCTTCCCCTGGACAGGGCCAAGGACCCACAGAGAGGAGGGACGTTTGTGGGATCTCTGCCCGTAAGTATGACCCACTAGCAGTGTTCTTTATTTTTTTTTTTTTTTTGCAGTACGTGGGCCTCTCGCTGTTGTGGCCCCTCCCGTTGCGGAGCACAGGCTCTGGACGCGCAGGCCCAGCGGCCATGGCTCATGGGCCCAGCCGCTCCGCGGCATGTGGGATCCTCCCGGACCGGGGCATGAACCCGTGTCCCCTGCATCGGCAGGCGGACTCTCAACCACTGCACCACCAGGGAAGCCCACTAGCGGTGTTCTCGTGGGTTCTTTTCTGGTCAAACACTCTGCACCTGTTTCGCTCCCCAGCCCCTGGCAATCACTGCAGAGCTAGAAGGGCCAGTGGGGAAGGGTCAGTGGGTGCGAGCTGGGTGCTGGGGGAAGGGACACGGGCAGGGGCAGCGAGGGCATCACACGCTAGCACCCACCATGAATCTCCATCAGGTACCTGGCACCGGGCTGGCCACCAGGGGCCCTGGGGTGACACATGGCGAGCAAGGCAGAACAGCTCAGGGGGCAGGCTGATGGAGGAGGGGCGGGGGGGACACGGCCTGGAGAGGGAGGGGGTGGACGGAAGATGAGGAGGAAAGGTCCTGCAGACGAAGGAAGCGACACGGAGGAAAGGCTGGAGCCGGCACACGCCGGAGCGCTGCACCCAGTGGGAGGAGTTGCCTGTGCATGTGTGCGCGCGCGCGCGTGTGTGTGTGTGTGTGTGTGTGTGTGTGTGTGTGTGTGTGTGCTGGGGTGATGGGCAAGGAAGACACAAAGGAACCGTGCGGTGCAACGGAAAGGTCTGGGATCACGTGGATTTGCACTCCAGCTCCCTCACGACATTGGCAAGTTGCTACTTCCAGGTTTCTGTGTTCTCATTAAAAAGGAGGGTCAGGAGACCCACGCCAGCCAGGCCGTGGCGGGGCTGGAGTGGCTGCTGCCCTTCCCCGCGCCCTCGGCCGCTGCACCTGGCAGGTGAGGCTGCTCGACCCGCTTGCAAGTCCGAGACAAAGCTGCTGGGAACCTTCAGGGAAACGCCACTCCCTTCCCGCCCGCCACCTCCTCTGTGAGGACGGACTCCGCAGAGGCTGCCATGTGGTCTCCGTCTAGCATCGTCGAAGGAACACTTGACATCCCCTCAGGGATAAGTCCATTTGGTTCAGGACACACCTTTCCCACAACCTTGTTGAAACCAAACATAATCCCCGGGGGGGACCCCACATTGGCCAAAACGCCCACTAAGATGCTGGGATGGGGGGATGCCTCCTCACCAAGGGTAGCAGCCGGGAGGGGAATTTCAGGGCAGGAGCCGCTGACCGAGGCAGGCAGCCTGGTGAGCAGTACAGAGCGGGCGGCTCCAGGTTGTCAGGGGCCGGGGCTGGCGGGGGGGTGGTTAGGAAAATGGCCAGAAGGGGCTGGAAGGGGAGGATGGGGGGCCAGCACAGCCCACTTTACCATCTGCGAAGGACCAGACGTGGGCGGGGAAGGCCCCTCATTCCTCCAACCAATATCTATCAGCGTCACCACGAGGAAGGTCAGTTCCGTGTGCCGGGGGTGGGGGGAGGGAGGCGGCCCCCGCTGACACCAGCTCCAAGGCCTCGCGAACGCCGTGCCCTTCAGGAGTCACCCCAGCCCGCTGGGGCCAGACCTGAGTGTCCAAGATGCATGTGCCACCCCTCACAGGCCCTGCCTCGTGTTCCCAGCCCAGGTCAATAGCTTCTGATGGATTTTGCCTGTTTCAGTAAAGCTGCAGATATATCCTCACACCCGAAGATTTCCAAAGCGCAGTGCAAATTCTTCTCTAACTTCTTACAACAGCACGGATTTCAAGGCTTTTTTTTTCAGTGGAAGAAAATCTCCACCCCGCCCACCTTTGACTCCAGGGAGGGGCCCCGTGGGCAGGGCAAGCGGCCTCACTGCTCCTTTGAGGAGCAGACCCAGCGGAGGCCAGGCGTTAGCATCCCAGGCTGTTTGCATTGGGGTGACGGTGCCCTAACAATTCAGCGGCAACAGTATTTCCCGACGGATCCAGCAACTCAGCGCTCTCTGTGGACGCATACAGGTCTGTGAGTAATAGAGCGGTTTGAAAGAAATGTGTCCAATTCTTCACAGATCACTTTTCAAAACATGTTAATTTTAACTTGATCTCACTTTCCACTTTCCCGGGACCCTCTGGTGCGAGTGTTCTTCTTGGTGCAGTCATCATGCAGCCGGGTCCCCCTGTCCCCCGTCTGGACCGTCAGGCTCACCGCCCCCCAAGGATGCCCGGTGGCTACATCCAGAGACTCAGATGGCGCACAGGGCTGAGGCTTGGCCAGCGGTGGAGACAGCCCTGGAGGGAGAGAACCAGGCTTTCTGAGAACCTGTCCTGGTGGCTCCACTAAGATGGGAAACGAGGCGGGGTGTGCCAGGGGCAGAGTGGGCAGCCGATGGGAGAGAAGACGGGCAGTCAGAAACAGAGAGGGGAACTCAGACAGACAATGGGGCGACGTCTCCCACCAGTCAGGAACAGGGCTTCCCAGGGAGGAGGTGAGAGCAACCCTGGGATGGACGCGGCCTCTGTGACCTCAGAGAAGGGGCAGCTGGCCCTCGAGGGCCGCGTGGGACCTCTGCCCGATGGATCCCCCTCCCCGTGCCCAGCTGTGGTCTCCCCAACCAACAGCCCCTCCAGGATGAATGGGGTATGGGGGATGCATGTGCAGTGTCACCCTGGAGATGGGTGCCCCCCACCCCGGAGGCCAGAGGTCCCTGGCGGATGGAACGAAGCTGGGCGCTCTGGAGGCAACTCCCCCAGACAGTTCTACACTTTCCTGTTCCCACCGCGCCATGTCCATCCCTCCTGGCTCGGCGCCCCTGCTCCCGCCCCCGCTGACTCTTCCCACCAGACGCTGTAACACAATTAGGAGCAGTAACGGTAACCTGTAGACTGTAACGAGCGCTGTGGGACGCGCCACTCCACGCTGGCCTCCTAGCACAAGCGTCCTCACCGTCAGGTCCAGGGGGTTCTGCACTTGATCAAAGATGCTGAGAAAGCTGAGGTTCCAAGCTGGTCAAAACAAGAGACTCTGCCCCCAAAGCAGGGTTAGAGCCTCACGGCCGCTGTGGATCATCAAATCCCACACTGCAGCCACCGCCAGGGAGATTTCCCCTAACGTCACCTCTTCTTCTCTGCTTCCTACAAGTACAGCCTCCATACTCTGCTTCTCAAGGACGACGAGGACGGGCAAGGACGCCCTTTGGACACAGTGACCTTCCACCCAAAGGACCAAGTAACCCAGACCCCGCCCGTCTCCGAGATCAGCCAATCCTCCTCCTCTAGAGCACTTCCTGGATCCACTCCAAGGTCGGTCGGCATTAACTTGACCTTCAAGGTCCCATCAGAGCTACCCGTTGAATCTGACTCACAAAGGAGTCAGACTGACTGATCTCCTTCCAATTTTCCTATGACCTTCAGTGTGATTTGGGTGCAACCCCTCCCCATTTCCCAAGCCTTCACCCTTCACCACATGACAGCCAGAGAATGGATTATGAGAAACTTCTGGGTCTGCAGCCCCAAATCCCATTCAAGGCAAGGGCGAGGAGACACACTGTTTGGCCCTTCTCTGCTTCTTTCTAAATTCGGGAAAGGTTTGTCTTTGGTCCAGCACCCTTATTTCTGTGGGAAGGTCATGTCAAAATCAACCAGTTACCTGGTTACTCCTTCACAGGAACTACTTTTTTTTTTTTTTTTTTTTTTTGCGGTACTCGGGTCTCTCACTGCTGTGGCCTCTCCCGTTGCGGAGCACAGGCTCCAGACGCGCAGGCTCAGCGGCCACGGCTCGCGGGCCCAGCCGCTCTGCGGCACGTGGGATCTTCCCGGACCGGGGCACGAACCCGTGTCCCCTGCATCGGCAGGCGGACTCTCAACCACTGCGCCACCAGGGAAGCCCCGTTGTCACTTTTACACCAGTGAAAGGGATTCTGGTGTCAGTGCGTCTGAGCAGAGTTTGGGAGGGCAGAGGGAAGAGTGTAGGTCTTAATTCAGACTGACAGCAAACTTGTTCACGAATGTTCTCTCCAAGATGCTCTTTCCTGAAGCTTTGCATAGTGGTAAGAACAGTGCTGTCAGCTAACCTGGCTTCTTGAAGCTGAGGCATTAAATGAAGAGCAAAGGTGAGCGAGATTAAAATCGTCATCTGTACCCAGTCCTTCCTCAGGTCACACCTTGGCCAAGCAGCATCACTGAAAATGAGATTCCACAGGAGACAAGAAGGCCCACCTCTCCTTCCCAGTTGGAAATGTCTCAAAAGAGGTCCGCCAGTGACCGCTGGGCACCACCCGCTGATGCGTGTCCGTACCCGAGAGGAGCCTTCCAAGGAGCCTCGTGGCCAAGCTGGTGCCACTGAGTCCACACTGCCTTCTTTCTACCCAGCAAGCATCACCGGAACCAGCACTTACGTCCCACTGGGCCACTTTGGTTTCTTTTATCTCAGCCCCATCAAACATTAGGTCATCTCCTGGGTCTCTGGGAGGCGGGGACAGGACAGAGTGCTTCTCCGATGACATCACCCAAACGGGAAGGACAAAGTGGACCCACACCATCGTCCCCTGAGTGATGGGGGTGTGGGGAGGGCAGGACGGGCACAGGGGAAGGGGAGGCTGTTCCGAGTGACAGCAGGTAGCTTTGGGCCTTAACTTATAAATAAACCCCTGATCCAGAAAGCCACACTTTCACCGGTTCCACACATTCGGATCAAGAGTCCCCTCGAGGCCACCGTATGGGCGTCTGGTCTGCCGGCCCCTCACTACTGGATCTGCTGTATGCCCCACACCACCAGCAAGCAGGCAAACCAGAATACGGACACGTTAACACAGCGAGACTCGGAAGTGGTGATCCACCAAAACTCAAACCAGAAGAACAAGAGTGCAAAGCATCACAGCGTCTCATGGTGCTGGACAGTTAGGAACACCTGGAAGCTAATGTCAGGATTCCAGGGAAGGGAGCAGGTTCCGAGTGTCTGCAGTCTTCAGAGTGAGGGGGAGCCCCCGTCTGTAAGGGCGAAGATCCCGCCGCCCAGCGTGGGCAGGGCGCCATGTCCCCCCATCTCTCGGGAGCGCAACGTGGGTCACCTCAGGCTGCTGGGCACGCTCGCAGAGCCAAGGATGTGGTTGCCATGGTGACTCTGCTTTTGTGATGGAATCTGGCTGAGTGTGTGATTCCCTTGTACGCTGCTAGGGTGTGGCTGCGAGAGCTGTACATAAAGGTGACTCAGAAAAAAATGAGGACTGAAACTAGCCCAGAAGTGCTGGGTTGAGCCCAAGAACAAGAGAAAGACCCTTGGCTGAGACACGGAAGAGGAGGATACGCTCTATTTTCCATTAAGGTCTAAGAAAATTAGTTTTTAAATAAAACTTGATTACTCCCTACACTTTGGTCCTTTGCTTTTCCAGTAGATCACTCATTAAATTAGTGTTGGTGCTACCCTATTGCTGAAAGAGCCTCTATTTAAATGCCAGGTTTCCACCACAGCTACCTAAGTACAATCTGATGGTGAGTGCCAGACACGATGGTCTAGGCCTTACCTCCTCCGCGTGTGGACCACGGGTCAGCCCACACGGACAGGTGTCTCCTGGGAAGTTGCCGGAAATGAGAGTCTCAGGGCCCACCCCCGACCCCCTGGACCAGAATCGACATTTTACCGAGACCCCCGATGATGCACATGCAAATTCAGGTTTGAGAGGCGCCGTCCTGAGGGACAAGGAATTTGCCTTCCCTGAAAACCGTGGGGCTGGGATAGAAGGGGGCCCGCGCGGCTGGCGAGCGCCTTTGCTCAGCAGACCCAGTGCCTGGGCTCGAACCTGCACTGCAGGAGCAGATTTATGAACCTCTCAATACCTCCAAGTTCTCAGCTGTAAGACGGGGTAACAGCAGTGCCAACGTCATGGGTCCTGTGAGTCCCGAGTGAGTAAATATACGTAAGGCACTCAGCATCGTGCCAGTCATGTAGTGAGCACTGCACACGGTCAGTGAGCAGACAGACGGCAGGATGGACATGAACCAGACCTGCAGAACAGAGCCGGAAGTGACTTCTGCATCTGCTGTGCACCACCCTCCAGCCTGACAGAGACAGTCCTTTGTTCATAGCTCCTTCCTCTGTCCTCACCCCCACCTGACATGACCCTGCTTTGTACCCTACGCCCAAGGAGCTGTGCAGATAGACTCAGAAGAGTTGGATGCTTCAGCAGGTCACGGCCCTAAGTAAGCCCCGGTCACCACGCAGGAGCATCGTATAGACAGCACAGGGAGACCTCAGTGACTGCACCATCTCCTGTTCTCCCACCAGAAAAGAAAGTTTCAAAATAAGCCAGCAATCTAAAAATATCTAACCCATGATTTTCTGGGTGAAACAGCTAGCCCTGAGTTGCCCCAGCCCCTGGCATCCTCCCCCTGCAGTGCCAGGTTGGTGCAGTGCCTGGCCGCCAAGCTGGGCGTGAAGGGGAGAAAACCCGCTGGATGCAGGCCAAGTGGCTTTCCTGCCTTGGTAGCTCCAGATGTGAGCTCGTCGTCCTGGTAGAGCAACTGAGTTAATTAGGAATTTCTGCGGAATCAGTAGGGAAAAGTGGAAAATAAGAACACAAGAACGGCTGCCCTGTGCCGTGAACGGCACCTCTTCTTCCTGTCTTCCCTCGGGACCCGGCTGGAGGGGGCGAGCACCCAGGTCAGGTGTGGAGATGCAGGAACGATGCTGCCATGATCCTCCCCCAGGAGGGAGGGGAGCCGGCCCCAATCCCACGAGAACGAGCGAGGGCCACCAAGAAGCCACCTGCACAAGGACTTTGGCCCCGGTGGGGTGTCGGGGCGTCCGGGCTTCCCGCCCACAATCTCCTGTCCCTTCTGTTGCTCTCCTTCCTCCTGGGAGGGATCCTGCCCTCCGGCTCTCGCCAAGCTATACTCTCTGTCACTTTTCATTGAAATAGTTAAGCTATGTAGGTCAGCTCACTTAAAATTCTCAAGGGCAGACCGCTGCACCCACACGGGATGGAGCATACAAAGCTGTTCTCCAAACTGGATTTTGTGCATTAAAACATTTCTGGGAAAAGCACCAAACAAAAATGGAGACGGGCACTAAGATGTACCAGGCCCTGGTCATCTGCCAGGCTTGAGGCTGGAGGATGGGCCTGGTGGACGGCTCCAGGGCTGAGGAGTGTCTACCTGCTTGTCCATCTTTGGCACGCCTGGCAGGTGTCTTCAGATGCCTGGATCCCACGTTACTTCCCGAGGCAGACGCAGGTGACCCCTGGTGCCTTCCTGCTTCCAACCTGAGTGCACGGCAATCAACCTGCCACGGCCCGAGGTGCCCCTCCTGCCAAGGACAGGCAGGAAGCCGGCCATCGCGTGTACACTTTGCATTTGTTCAGGGAGACTCATAATTAGCAGGTGCCAGAAGGGATCAACGGGAAGGGGGGACAGGCCTCAGTGAGTTTTCAGCATCCCCCAACTCTCCCCAAAGTAAAGAGACCAACAGGTGCTTCCAGACAACTGACTTGTTTGAAAGGGTTGCGTTGTCCAACCAGCAGAATCCTAGTTGTGAGGACACATTTCTGGGCTGTGACAGGGATTGTTAGTCCATTTAGGTTCAAAAAGGTCAAGGAAATAGTAATAGTAACCAGCCAGCACAGGAAGCGCTGGAAGGCCAGACTGTATGAAACCAGATGGGAAATTTAAGAGGTGGGAGCGAGGACAACACACGTCCAAGCGACCCAACCCATATCACTGTCCATCAGTCTTCCTCAGTCTGAACCCAGATCCAGCTTGATGCGTGGGTGGACCAGAGTGAAGTCGGGCAACGGAATCTCTGCAAACACACTTCTGCTGAGAGGGTCCTTTTGGGGTGTGAGAGCAGTTTAAAGAGGATGCTCCCCCAAGCCCAGCCCCGTGGGAGGGAGCCCTGGAGATGGAGCCCTATTCTTGCAGCGAGCTCCGCTCCCTTCCTGTCAGCAGATGCCCTTTCACATCATGCTTAGAGGGGGAAGTTAGACTCCAAAGGTCTTTTCGGGTCAGAGAATACACCTCCAGCTTCCTTGCACGGGGCTTAAGGAGTCAGCCACCTACATGTCAGAACCGAGTCGCCGGCAAAGGTCTTCCCGGCACCAGGAGGCCCTGGGCTGGGGAGCGGGCTGTTCATAGTCTTACAGCCTCTGAATCTAAAATCAAAATTAACGCCCCGCCCAGGCTGAATTTGCAAAGCTTTAGAATGCTGAATAATCTGAAATGAGTTCTCCTAATTTGCAGTGACCGATAAAGGAGTCCCGTCTTCTGGACTGAATGGAAGATACTGCATGACAAGCTCCTCGGGAGCAGGACTTTCCCAGCACTGTAAACCCAGCACCTAACACAAGGCCTGACACATCGTCAACGCGTACCACTGACTCATGACTTTAATTCAATAGAATTTTAAGTTGCCGCCAGATGGGTCACACAGGCAGAGTGACGGGTTCTTAAGGCTCCAGGTGGCAGGGCCACAAAGTATTCCTGGTGCACGACAGGAGAAGGAGCTGGTTGACTGCCCTTCACAATGCAAATGGACACACCGCTTCCTTCAAGATGGAAGTACTGACGTAAAGAAGCCCGGGGCAGCCGTGAGCATACCTGCTACCCAGATCTTGGTTTTAAAACACCCTTCTTGGGGCTTCCCTGGTGGTGCAGTGGTTGGGAGTCCGCCTGCCGAGGCAGGGGACACGGGTTTGTGCCCTGGTCCGGGAAGATCCCACATGCCGCGGAGCGGCTGGGCCCATGAGCCATGGCCGCTGAGCCTGCGCGTCCAGAGCCTGTGCTCCGTGACGGGAGAGGCCACAACAGTGAGAGGCCTGTGTACCGCAAAAACAAAAAACCAAAAAAAAACACCCTTCTCCAAAAAGAGGAACCAGGACTCCTGGGAGAGGTGTTTGATTCCAGGGCTCGGGCAGGGAAAATTCAAGATGATCCTGGAGCACCTTGTGGTCCAAAAGCAAGAAGATGCTTGAAAAAGGCAGAGGCGGGGCACCGTGGGGAGGGTAGGAGCCAATCTTGAAAGACCTCCCGACAGCCAAAGCTGGAACAACGTGGGCAAGGAGACAAGTAACAGAGGTACTGGGTCACAACCCACAGAGCAAAATAAGCAGGATCGTGATGAAAACTAAGAGTTGAGTAAAGACAGAATTGGGGATGAAGGGCGAGCCCCCCCCCAAAAAAGCATCCCAGTTAATAGATGTAGAGGGAAAGGGGCCCAGAGGATGACCATCGTGAGGTAATGCCATGGTGAGAGCTGCTGCAGGCGCTACCCACAACGTGGGCTAAGTTGTGAGCAAAAACGGAGCAGAACTTACAGGATGTTTGCATCATCTCAAAATACCTCCCCTAGATGATCTGTTCATTAGAAATGGGGAAATCGCAGATTTACAGTCAAGAAACAACAAACACCACCTTCACCGAGGCGTGAAGGTTCACAGCACCAGTAAAAAGACGCAGCGACATCATTTGCCCCAATGTAACAAGTCGTGAAGAGCAGGTGGCTTCTGGGATATTCAGAAACGATGCGTGTATCCAGTAAGCAAAAATGCATGACCGCCACCGAACCACGAGGAACAACAGACAATCCCACACCCAGGGCCATGCAGCAAGGTAATGGCCAGTCCTGTTCAAGTGTCCAAGTCAGGAAAAGAACAAAGACGGGGGGACAGGGTGACCGGAGGCCATGCGGGGTCCCCATTAGATCCTGGGCCAGAAAAAGGAGGTAGGTGGGAAAACTGGTGAAATCAAAATGAAGTTGGAATTGAATCGGAAGAATTGGACCAACAGTTAATTTCTTAGTTTGAATCCTCGTATTATCGTGTGAGATGCTAACCTTAGAGGGAACTGGGGGAAGGGTCTGTGGGAACTTTCTATAGCGTTTTTCAACTTTTATGGAAGCCTAAGATTATTTTGAAATAATTGTAAAAAGGAAAACAATCAGGCAAACTCAGCAGCGTTCACAGACATAGTCGATGTGCATATTCTGTTGCGAGCTTTGATCTCGCCACGGATTGGTACCTGGTCTCCTGGCTGGGGACTGCATTTTGAGGAGCGCCGTGCTAGACTGTTTGCCATTTACCAAAGAGAGAGGAATCGAAACACCTGCCGCTCAAGCCTGGTACACGTCATTAGGTCCTGCGTCCCAGCTTCGAACCCAGCAGGTGTGTGGACAGACACTGCTCACGAAACAGGAAACCAGGACACGGTGGCTCTGATCTCGGCTCTGATTTTAGAAACAAAAAAAACGAACCCCCCCAAAACGTGTTCGTGACCTTGGGCAGATCACCTGTCTCTGAAGTCGGTTTTCTCGTAATTAAATTGGGAAAACAACATGTCCTGCCACCTCACAGGGCTGGCAGGAAGGCGAGATGTGATAACTGCGTGGAAGGAAAATCATCAGAGCCTGATTCAACTGTAACCCCGGCTTATGACTCACGTATTTAAATGTTCTCCTCTTCATTGTTTTTAGAAATGAATAGCTTCAGTGAGAACTGGTTAGCAAATGCATCCATCAACTTTAGAAATGACTTCATATTTTCATGAAAACATGAAATTATGAGCACCTACTGTGTTTAAGGATTGGCTTAGATACTATAGTGAATATAAAAATGAATTCCACACAGGTCTCAGCCTGAATGCCGCTGCAGCCTTGGGAGGGGGTGACATCCAGGCCAGTAAATCACCCACATGGACACGGGAGAGAAAAAGGACAGAAGCCAGCTCCCTCCTCCCCTCGTGAGCACACAGCTCCTCTGTGCGTGTGTATCTGCACCAAGTGATTTCCAAAAACACCCTCACAGAATTCCACATGATGAAGAACAAATGACTGCCAGACTGATAAAGGGGAAAGCAAGAAGGTTCCGGAGTCAGAAGCAGGTGGCAGACTAACAGCCCAGCACCTCTGGGCTATGGGTTTTGGCTGAGGTCCTTAACCTCAGTTTATTCCTCTGCAAAATGGGGATAATAACCTACCTTCCTGGCAGGATTGTCCTGAAGATTAAAAGAGTTAATACAAATCAAGCTCTCAGTACTTAGCACAAAATACGTATGCACCACGTACGAGTTTGTTGTTACTTTCTTCTTGTTGTGGGGAAACGTATTCATGGCTTTGTGACTAACAGTAGGGAAAAAAATAAACCCACAAATCGAAAGAGAAAATTCTAGTTACAAAGCCCTCTTTGTTCCAGAAATGTGCAGATCCCCTCAAGCGATCAGGAGAGAAAGAGGACAGGCCAGGTGTGTGTGGACAGGCCTGGCCGGAGGCTGCCCATTGTCGGGCGGGTGTAACGGCCTCCACCCCCCTCGCCCCCTCGCCCCCCTCGAAGCCTTCTGGACACTCAGGTGGGACTCTCAGCACCAGGTCCGCAGATCCTTCTCGGGGGACAGGGTGATGCTCGGACACGCGCACCTGTCCTTTCTCTCTTCTTGGGTTCTCAGCACCCTCCACTTCGGGCACAGCCCAGGCAAAAAGCCACAGCGCCTGCCTGCCCTCGGCACGTCTCGTTTCCCACGCTTCTGCTGTGGCCGCGCCAGTGCGGGTGCATCCCGGCCCAGACCGTAATCTGGACCACAGTCTGGTCTGCAGTCTGGACCACTCAGGCCGACCTGGCCTGGCGGAGAGACCAACAGCCCAGCCTCTGTGCCACCCGGGGCCGTGCTGACGTGGGACAGGGTGGAGAGATGGGACGGGGTGGCCAGAGGAGGGGGCTGAAGCCGCTTGCGAAGGTTCCAAGTCTGGCCCGAGCTTCCCCTTCCATCCCCCGACCTCCAGGATCCACCTCCAGGATCCACCTCTGTCCTCAGCACGTGGCGGGTCAACCGGCTTCTCAGCGAACTCAAACGCAGATGTCACTGTGATGCTGTTTTATCAAGATGCCGGCTAAGGCAGAGCGGGGGAGGACCAGGACCACGCTGCTGGCTGAGGCAGGAAGAGAGGGCCGGGCAGCGGATCCGTATTGTGGATTCGGAGTTGGAGAGACCTGAGTTCAAGACCTGGGCGAGGGAGTTACCTCCCAAGCCTGTTTCCTCACCTGCAAGATCCAGATAGAGCAGGGTCTACTTTTAGAGTTATTATATTAATTAATATGTTATTAGTTAATTATAATAAGTTGATAAATGCCAGTGCCTGACGCTGTGCCTGATACACAGTCGTGCTCACTAAGTGTGAGAAAGCCCGGCCTGGATATGACATGGTGGAGGGTCTCCCTTTGGAAGATGTCGGAAAGGCATCTCGGGGCCCAACAGACACAGAGTTGCTGCAGCCACCTGGGCTCTGACACAAAACGCAACCCCGGGGGTCACTTACACCTAGTCACCGTGTCCCCGACGCCCAGAGACCCTTCCTCTGCTGCTCCTTTACCCGGACCGCAACCTGCCTCCTGGGGACACTGGACATTATGACCAGAACCAGGAGCCTGGGAAGCGCCTGCATCGAGAATCACCAGATCCAAGCAGCTGTTCGACACCTGAGTTGAAGGGACTTAAACTCAGATTTTAAAAAATGACTACTGTATTGCATCAAATTAAAGGAGTCACAGATTGAAACACATACCCACCATCTTACGGACCAGTAAGAGAGGAGAAAATGCTGCCAGCCGCTCTGCAACACACCCTCTGGTGTAAAATGCATCCTGATTTTAGAGACGTTAAAGTTTAGGCGGAAATGTGTGTCTCAGAATCAACTAGTCCATAAAATACAGTGAATCAACCCCTAACACGAGAGGTTCCCTCTCGGGCACCTGCCGGTAAGAGGACCTCGGTTTCCCCTGCCTGGTCACACTCTGCCCAAGGGCCTCGAACAGGAGAGGCCTCGTGGAGTCCTCAGGAGGGAGAGACGGAGCCGGGATGGGGGGCGTCCAGGAGCACGCGTGTGACCGCGTGTGAGCCCGACAGCAGGACAGCATCACGAGCTCTGCTCTGCTGTCTCAGAAAGGTTCACTGCCAAAAGGTGGTAAGAAGTGGAGCTGGGATTCAGATTCAGGCCGTCTGACCACAGATCCCACGGGGCGAGTCACTGGGCTACACCGCCCACCTGGGAAACCCCTTAAGCCCCAGAGATTCCACAATTAGCACTAAAGTCTTGAAATGCTACTGTCCTTGGGAAAAACTGACACTGAAGGGCAAGAACTGTCTCTCTGGGAAGCTGGTCTTGGGGCAGGGGAGGGGAGCGGGAAGGACGTCATGGCAACCACGGAAGGAGGGGAGGGAAGGAGGGGCAGTGGCCGGGCCGGCTTTCGGGACTGAACGCTGGCTCATCACCTCCCTGCACACATGGGCAGCCTCGGCAGGAAGTACGGCAGCGCCATCACCAATCTCACCAGTCCTCAGTCACGAGTCTTGGGCGCATTTTCAGGCCTTGGGCAAGTTTAGCATCTTCCGGCTGGACAGAGATCCAGATGCAGCCCAGAGACCCCGGCTCGCACAGTGTGCTCATTAGACAGGAATCTGAGCTACGCCGGTCGGCCGTCTTCAAGAGCCCTCCTAATGGCAAAAGCACACTTGAAACCCTTGCTGGAAAACATCGGGGAGGGAGTTGAGAACAGCAGGGAGATGGGAGTCAAGCTCCAGGCGTTTAATAGCTGCTCGGGACCCAAGCACGGTGAAGGACAACCCAGGCTCCTGGCTTCAGCTGGAGTCTCCTTGGAGGAAACGATGACATTCTGTAATTGTTAGCAGCGGCGAGTCAGGTTTTAACCACACTGTGCACCATGGTGACAAATAATCATACTTTAAACATGTGCGATGTTGAGAGGAAATCCAGATATCTAGATGGGGCTTGAAATCTTCCTTGGAAAAGTCGTCACTGGCAGGTGTCCTTAGATACGGGTGGCTGCAGAATGCTGAAGCTCTTCCAGAGAGAAAGGCAAGTGCAGCTCAGAGACCTGGTCCCCGTGTTCAGTTTACAGTGGCCGCACAGCCTTGGCCAGGTCTCCTAACCTCCGAGTCCCAGCTTCCCCATCTGTGCAAAGACAACCGTCAGGTCTCAATACACAGATGGACCGGGAGTGGCTTCTATACAGTGGCCTTGCTCCCCGGGACTCCATCCATACCCAGCTTGGCTTCCATCTCGTTCTCACGAAGGCCTGCGATGTGCTGACCACTGTGTTCAGGATGGGATGACGGCCGCCTGCTCCCCGGAGCACCCCATACACGGTGGGCCCGCCTCTTTTCAGGGTCAGGGACTTTGTGTGTGTCTGAGTTGCAGTGGGAGAGAAGAGGCAGTGATAGGAACCTAAATACCAGAATCCCAAGCAAAACTCCCCAGAAGCCCAGGCCCCCCACTCCGGGGCCTCCCCCCTGCGTGGGTCCCAGATGCTTGGCATTTTCATTTACGGAAAACAAGGTTCCTGTAGGACTTAGTTCCAGAGAGGTGAGAACGTCCCCATCGATTATCTGTATTTTTGACACACGCTCCATCTTGACGGCCAGACTTCTTTCCATGTCAGTTCTTGTTGATTATTTGTGCTGCTGTTCCGTGAGTCACATAACAGGAGATAACTTCTGAGCAGCTGCTCCCCTTAGCTGCTGAGTTTCTGCCTCTTTGAGAAGATGTTAGAATATCATCTCGCAGGCAGGGCAGGGCTCTAGTCTTTATAATTCTCTTTGTGCCACACTACGTAAGTGCTGAATAAATGCTTTTTTAATGGTGCAGCAGCTGAAAGGGCTCCACACGTTATCGTATTCAGACTGCAGATATCTTGGCAAAGAGAGCAGTGGCTCCCAGATGGAGAAACAGAAAAGCAGAGAGGTGAGGGGACTTGCACGCGAACAGAAAGCAAATCGGAGATGGAGGCTCGACAGCCCTCTCCGTCCTCAATTTGGAGAGATACTGCTTATTCACTCGTTCTAAAAAGCCACGACCTTCAACACCCATGTTCTCTGGGCCTGCACATCTTGGGTGTGACAAAAAGCACCTTGCCGTTGTGCTGGAAGAAACACAGCTCTCGGGCTGGTTCACGTACGTATTCTCTTCTGGCCAAACATCAGAAAGCCAGCTTGTAAGCAAATATTACCTTTTCATCCCCCCCGAGACGGCACGGCTGCACAGCGGTGCTTACAGAAGACCACCCGTCTCTGGGGCCCAAGGTCTTTTGTGATTGAATCATCTCCAACACTGACCTGCTCGCTCAGGGGAGCCAAGTTGTCTCTCCTCCTTCAGGAGATGATGGCAAACTGTGTTACTACCCAAGGTCCCACAGGCAGCCAACGAAAGATCCTAAGCTACAAATCACCTTTCACACCAGACTGTGGACCAACTGCCCACCTTTCCTTAATATTAAAATACGGTGTAGCTGACCATCCTCGTTCCCGGCAGGAGGTGTCAGGCACAGCAGGTGGCTGGGGAGTTAGGGCTCCCGCGGACGGGAGGATGCAGACGGTAGCGCATCCTGCTTTAGACTGGAGCCCGGGAGTGCTTGGATGCCCAGTCAGGTCGGTCAGAGGTGTCGCAGAGAGTTGTAATATAAAGACTGTGACCCAAAAATAGGGCTGCCATATGACCCAGCAATCCCAGTCCTGGGCATACATCCTGAGGAGACCGTAATTCGAAAAGGTACATGCAGCCCAATGGTCACTGCAGCACTATTTACAAGAGCCAAGACACGGAAGCAACCTGAACGCCCATCAACAGAGAAATGGATAAAGAAGACGTGGTGTATACATAATGGACTAGTGCTGAGTGTGGCCAGTACTCAGCCATAAAAAAGAAGAAAATAATGCCATTTGCAGCAACATGGATGGAAGTAGAGATTGTCACACTCTCTACTGTGAAGTAAGTCAGACAGAGACAAATGTCGTATGATATCACTTACATGTAGAATCTAAAAAAAAAAAAAAGGTACAAAACAGAAAAACACTCACAGATGTAGAAAACAAACTTATGGTTACCAAGGGGGAAAGGGGGGGGGATAAACTTGGAGATTGGGATGGACATATACACACTGCTATACATAAAATAGATAACTAATAAGGACCTACTGTCCAGCACAGGGAACTCTACTCAGTACTCTGTAGTGGCCTATATGGGAAAAGAATCCAAAAAAGAGTGGATGTATGTACATGTGTAACTGATTCACTTTGCTGTACACCTGAAACTAACACAACATTTTAAATCAACTAGACTCCAATAAAAAAGAATTTTTTTAAGTGTATCCTTATAAAAGACAAAATGACTGTGACCCGTTCACGTACGGGTGATCGGAGGGGACATCGGGCATCACACTTGCTCATCGTGGTCTCCTGAGACCAGCCACGTTCATTATAAGAAAAACTCCATTTCCGAGTTCTCAGTGCTGAACGTCTTTGAGAAGTGGAATTACGGAAAGAAACAAACCAGGGCCACAGCGTGCAGGGCCAGAATCAGCCTGCAGCAGTGGGTTCGGTTTACAATCCAAAGGGCAACGTCAGCTGGGAAATAATCCTCACCATGTCTAGGTGTCAAATCCCCACCATTCTTCAAGGCCCACTTCGAACGTTACATTCAACTTGCTCTCTTCCTGATTTCTCCAGACAGAGGTCTTCTCTCCCTTCTTTAGGCTCCCAGAGGATTTGATGTGTCCATGTATTATGAGATGCGTCATAGTGCAGCCAGGGTTGTACAGACATATTGTTGTTTATTTGATAATTATTTACTGAGTTCTTGCTATAGACTGTAAACTCTTAAAAGTAATAATATATGTAAGTTTCTTGAGGAGTGGAACCACAGTTTATTCATTTTTGTCCCTGAGCCGCCCCTAGTACAGAACAGGCCCGTGTTAATATATATCTGGGGTAGAACTGAATTCAAAACCATCACTAGTGCTGGAAAAACAACTCAGGAGGAGGTGTTCAGAGCATAAAACTTAGAGCAAAGAGACCTGGTTTCAAGCCCCAGGTTAGTGATTCTGCAGCTTTGTGACCTTGGGCAGGTTACGTGGCCTCAGCTTCCTTCTCTGTGAAATGGGGGCAGCGACACTTACCTCCCGGGGTCAATGCGAGATCAAGGGAGATGATGCCTGTGAAACGCTTGCAGGGCTCATAGGGCAGAGTAAATGCCCGTTAACAGCAGCTGTGGTCACTGTCACGATCCTTCCTGTGCATCTTACCCACAGGCAGAAGGGTCATCGGCGACCGTTACCCCAGAAGGTACTGCTCTACCACGCACAAGCCAGCAGCCCCTGGCGCTCGTTCACACGGCAAGGTCAGGGGTCTCCTTGCAGGGTCGGAAGGCACTGCTGGGCAGCCCCTCTCACTAGCAGTTACCCTGTGGTCCCTGGTGTGAGCTGTATTTTCACACCTCGGTGGGGCTGGGAGTCCCCAGAAACACACCTCAGGAGAGACGACTGGTCAGGCTTGGACGCCTCACCTACCTTTTCCCAGAAATGCCAGCTGAAAGCAGGGGCTTCAATCCCTATGCTCTAGCCACGGACCTGTCCTCTAATGCACTTCTCTTTGGAGGGTAACTCTTCATTAAGAAGTCCTGCCATGGACACCACCTGCCGGGACACCCTGGCGCCTGAAGAGCCAAGCAGGATGTGTCCCTGGCCTGAGCCACCTGAGAATTTAAAAATCAAGGGCCTGTTAGCTGATCACCCAGGTTCCCGTGCACGTCCATCCTGGGACTAAGGACGTGCCATTTCACATCCCAGTGTCCGGGGCCCATAAAAAGCAGGTGCTTCCTGTAAGTGGAGGGGCAGTGCATGTCTCCTTCACCCTGGTTCTGGCTGGTACCTCCCTCCACTCAACCCCATGCAGGTTCACTTCCAACAGGTTCATGTGACAGATCAGCTGAGCGATGCGTCAAAGGGTCTGGCGTGGCTGCTGTGGGGCCGGCATCTCATACAGCCTCCCAGGGACCAGGAAGCGGTCCTCGCGGGACAGCCACTCAGGACCAGCTGGTGGTACCCAAGTTCAGGTTGTTCGCTTTTCTGAGTTTGGGCTCAAAATTGGGCTGGTCCAACTCGTGGTTAGAGCGTGGTCCCTGTTGGGTGAGATGCACGCCCCACAAGCGACCCGCCCAGATACACCTGTGCCCGTGGTTGAGTCTGTGTGTGAGGACACCGGCCCCGGAATATCAATCCTCATGCTGCGTTTTGCCCCTGCAAAACGTTTTCTCATTTCCCATCATCCAATCCTCATGACTCCATGAAAATGTTACTACTGTTTCCATCATTCCCATCATTCACTCCCACCTCAGAGCTGAAGAAGCCCGGGATCCGTGTGGCAGAGCCTGAGCGTAAGGTCCGAGACCCAAAGCCAGGAAACGGCGGAGTGAGGACTCTAACCCCAATCCCCCCGACTCAAATCCAAGGCTTTTCTCAGCATTTCTGAACACAAATGCTGCCTTGTGTAAGGCTGGGTATGTAGAAGCGCCATTAGCTCAACGATTTATTCTCTATTCCAATTTGCACTCAGCACAGGGAAACCACCCATCATTAGGTTTTAAAAATAACACTTTTTTTGTACTTTTGGTTTCAAAATGTTTATCGTAAAAATTTTTGAAGAATCACAAATATTGGGAGAATGTAATAAATAATTAGTCTTTCGTCCCCTTCAGTGGCTCATTTTTAACACTCTAACATATGCCCTTACCAGCACGGAGCATATTCTGTCTAGACCTACATGAGATGTGAATCGAGTTGATGTTTTGTGAAATTGGGATCGTATTAGATAACCTTCCACGATCTATTCTTCCCTTAGCTATGCCATTCCCATCTCTCCATGCTGTCACTGTCCTCCCAGGCCATCGCCTGAAGGATGCTCTCTCACGTGGGCACCTCCCACCTGATTCCGCCAGCCAGGCCCCCAGAGACTAAAGAAGAGAGCAGGGAATTATATCAACTTTGACTCTATTATGAATAAAATTACAACGAAATACTTGTAAATAGTCTTTGTGTGTATTTCTGAGTATCTCCATAGGATGGATTCTTGGACCAAAAGGAATGAACAGTAAGGCTCTTGAACATCTTCCCAAACTGCCCTCCAAAGTGAGTGACCATTCACATGGCCTGGGGCTCGGTCGGCCTTGTCCATGTGTCTCACCTCCACTGTGGTCCCTGGTCCCAGCCTCCATCCCCCCTATCTGACTGGCCTCCCCACTGGTCCCCCACCCCCTCCCAAGTCTATTTTCTAATCCACAGGCAGAATGATCTTTCAAAATAAAACCATGTCACCCTCCTACAAGTCCTGATCTGGCTCCTACCCACCCTCTAACCTCCTCGCCTGCCCCCCTCCAGGCACTCGCCGTGTGCCCGCCCTGCTCCTCTGTCTCTGACACACACCAAGCTTGTCCTGCCTCAGGGCCTTTGTACATGCTGTTCCTGCCCCCCACCCCCAAGGCTCTTACTCTCTCTTTGCAAGCCCAGCTCCTTCCTGCTATCCAGGTCCCAGAGGGGTCCTCCCTGGCCACCAGCTTAACGTAGCTCCCCACCTACGGTCACGCTGCCCCATCGCTTTGCTTGTCTTAGATTCCTTTCCATGGCACAGACCATAATGTGATGATCTCTTATCTACTGACTTGCCTGCTTGTAAATTTTCTGCCTCCCCCCTCCCTACACACACAGAGGACATAAACTCCTGCTCACACTGCACCCCTGGTGCCCATCAGAGGCCTGGCACACGGCTGTTCTCAGTCAACACTTGAGTCCATGAACGCCCAGAAAGGAACTGCAGTGCTGCCCTGACCAAGCATGGCGTGAGAGCTACATCTCACGTCAAACATCCCCCGCTGCCTTCCGGAAACCAGGGAAAAGACAAGAGGCACCTCAACCACAGCCAGTCAAAACCAGCGGGCACAGCAGACCCAGGGCTCAGGCTGCGAGCCTGCCTGCCTCGGACGGATCCTTTCGTGCTGCGAAACACAAAAGCTGGGCCATTAGAAAGTCACTTCAACACAGAAAGAAAACTTTACCCTCAGAAGTTACCACGTAGAGGAAAACGCCTGAGCGTGTGTCATCATGTATTTCCATGTTAGAGGGGTTTAAATTGTCTAGTCCAGTAAGACGTGGATGGGGAAGTACAGCTGGTTTTCAGAAGTTCAAGACTCAACATATGAATAAAAGCAAAGACGTGAAATACATACATCAGGTCTCTGGGTCACGAGCACAGTGCACGCAGCACTCAGCCACGTCAGCCCCTGGCCCTCGCGGGTCTCCGGCCACTGAGTCCTTGGCAGGCAGCCAGCGCTCCCCCTGGCCTCCGACCCGCGCGAACCCATAAAGATAACTCTCTGGGCATCTCCAGCCCCACTCCTGCAGATCAGGAAACCAGGGTTCACAAAGGCCAGGGGGACCACCGAGAACCCAGAGCAGACAAGCCCCAGCAGGGTCCCGACGCATACCCACCTGACTCCTGATGCGCGGCCCCCTACGCTGGCCCAGGGGGCCCACGATGCAGTGTGAGGGCTGGGCGCCCAGACCCTGCTGCCGCAGACCCCAGTGCCTGGCCTCTTCCACCCTCTCCTGCTGAGCCGGGATGCAAGAGACAAGGAACCACCACCCTCCACCTCCGAAGAGCAGGAAACCCCTCCTACGGTGGAGAACCGTTTCCCTGGAGGAGCCTCCCGTCGGTGATAATGGCTAGAGTTTGCCTAGCGTCCAGGACAGCTGCTTTCCTGGGTCCCCTTGGCCCCGGGGCCAGCAGCCCAGATAGCTGTGTCCTCACCCACCCTGAGCAGAGCCGCTGACCGTCCACGTGGATACAGTGTGTGCGGGAGAGGACAGCGGGGAGACCCGGAGAGGGGCCGTCACAGCTTCTCTGTAGAACCTGCATCACCGCAAAGGGACAAAGCCATGTTGGCTCTGGACGAGGATGGAGGCCCCCCTGGAAGGCTGATGGGAAATGCTGGACGCGAGACACAGTCGACCCCCTCCATGTGCCACCCGAGAGGGCGGCAGGTCCTCAAAACCCCGGATTCTGTCCTTTTTCAAATAAATGAACAACAACAGTGAACACGCTCATGCTTGGTTTCCCGCCGTCCAGGGAGAGGGTAGGAGAGCCTCCCGGGCGGAGCGGGCGGCCTTGCCTGTGGGTCCTGCTGCAGTGAGGCCGTCCGGGCGGCAGGGAGATGTGGGCGGTGGGGAGCGGGGCCTCCTGACCTCACACGGACCCGCAGCAGAGGCAGGACGCGGGCACATGAGCCTGGGGGACGCCAGGTGGGGAAGAGGGCGGGTCAGAGGGCTCCGACCCGGGGCTGCAACTCGGACTCCAAACTCAATGGTACCACGTGACCCAGCTAACAAGTGGTTCACTTCTCCTCGCCCGAAAGGGCTTCACTGAGAAACAGCGTGAAACCATCACAAGTCCAAAGGAAACCTGGGTAGAGTGAGATGCCGTGTGTGCGTGCATGAGTGTGTGTGTGCACGCGTGTGTGTGTGTGTGCGCGCGCGCGTGTGTGTGTGCGCACCTCTACACACACGCTGAGAAAAGAACACGTCTAAATACCAAGTGGTGACTTTTAAACTTTCTTCTTCATAAATTTGTTTTTCCAAGATATGAAAACAAACAGATAATTCTTATTAATCTGAAATTAAATGTTTTAAATTATGGTAAAATACACACGCCATAGCCGTTACCATCTTAACCATTCCTGAGTGCACAGAGGTATTACGTACACTCCCATCACTGTGCAGCCATCACCTCCGTCATCTCTGGAACCCTCCTCATCTTGCCAAACAAAAACTCTGTCCCCATCAGACGGCTCCTCACCCCCTCCCCCAGCCCCTGTAAGCACCCCTCTGCTCTCTGCGTCTGGATTTGACTCCTCTAAGGACCTCACACACGTGGAGTCACACAGTAGTTGTCTCTGTGTCTGGCTTAGCTCCCTGAGCACAATGTCCTCAAGGTCCATCCATGGTGCAGCAGGTGTCAGAACCTCCTTCCTCTTTAAGGCCGAGTCATATTCTATCGCACGTATAGACCACACTGTGTTTGTCCACCATCTGCTGGTGGACACTTGGTTTGCTTCCATGTGGGGCTGTTGTGACTACTGCTGCTGTGAACGTGGGTGTACAAATAGTTTGTTCAAGAAGCACCTAAACTTCTTAATTCCTGAAGTACATTTCAGAAGGTGCCACTGCAGACTAGAAGCAGAAAAAGCCTTCTGTTGGTCCTGGCCTGGAAAACAGCGAACTCTACACTGGGGTCAGCAAGTTTGCTTCTGTCGTGAAACCAGTGGTTCAACCTGGCCGTGCCATCCCCTAGAGGTGTTTGTAAGAAACACTATGTCCGGGCCCTGCTGGCGACCTCTGAATTCCAACCTCTGGGCTGAGGCAGCCGAAGCGGATGCGTTTCAAAAGCCCCTCCCTGGATAATTCTGCGGGAGTGAGACTCACTGCTCAAACTCTCCTTATTTGGGCGCCCTTCTCTTTATTTACCAATAGCTTCTCTCCTGCGAATAACTTCTCTCTTTTTCTCCCATCAAAAGCAAAAAGAGTTTGATAACTAGTCAATTACCCTAGTTGTTGGACGGATTCTATTTCAACTGAGAAACACCCACGCCAAGCATCACCTCCTCCAGTTTCAGCCTTTTATCTCTAACAGTGCTTTAAGAGCTGCTTCTTTCTTGGAAGGAACGTTGATGTGAGTAAGCAGGTAGGGGAGCATTTCCAGGCCTGCTCCGTCTTTAAGGGAATTATGACCTAGTCCTTCAAGGCAGCAGCGACAGGGAACAGGTACCGAAGATGTGGCCGCGGCCCATCTCTAGGACTCGCTAGAGGAGACACAGGACGGGTCCTCCCCCCCCCAGACCCCTGACCTCCCTCACTCTCACCCGCCACCTCCTGTGACCAGGACAGCTGCTCGGTGCCTCAGTTTACTTCTTTGTAATCAAAGAAGAGCAATGGTACTTATCTCACAAGATTAGCATAGAGATTAAATAATGACCAGACGGAAGGATAGCTAATATGCACTGAACCATCATTTTATGCCAGACACTGCTCTAACCTCCTGACACCTAGTCATGTCATTATTATCCTTCATTTATAGGTGAGGAAACGGAGGCCTGGGGGGTGTGGTCAGGAAGCCACCTGCATGACAGACTTGGGGAGCGGAGCCCGGGGGCCTCACCCACATCTCTCAGCCGGCTGACGGGAGGACTCAGGGTTCCAGCCTCGAGCAGCCTTCGGGATGGGAAGGCTGAGACCCCAGGAAGCTGCAGGGACCCCGCCTGCCCTTGCCCCGGGACGCTGGCCTCTAGCACACATGTTGGTGGGGTCACTGCC